>NW_006773710.1:585955-597504 GCF_000442215.2 Lipotes vexillifer
TTTTTTTTTTTTTTTTCCATTTGGTTGTTGTTTTTCAGCTAAGTATTAAATGAGTTGCTCTTTTAAGAATTATAGAAGGAAGGGTTGTGTAGGGCCTGAGGAAAGGAGGGTAGGAGACGTCCCCTAAGAGAGTGAGAACAGCAAAGTGAGTGCTGAGTGGTCATCTGAGTTTACTCAACTGAAGTTAATCATCACAGAGAAATTAGAATGGGATGTATCAAGACCCTGAGACTCAAATTACTGTTATTAATTTTGATGTGTCCTTCAAAGCATCGATCGTTGACAGGGAAGGGGTTAGGGGGTCTCATAATTCCATCCAATGCTCTCTTCTCTCACCTCACATTTCAGTGGATCCGGGAAAATACTTTATGCTTCATTATAGATGTCTTTATCTCCCCGCCCCCCTCCATTTCTTGGGAGATGTCAGGCTTAGCTCACTCTCTTGAAGACATTTGGGCGATGGTCACTCTCGTGTTAAATCTTCAGCTGCCTTACCCTCCTCCCAGCTACTGCCTAACCAGTGCAGGAGCTCAGGGGGCACAGCCAGGGAAGACGCTAACCATGCTTAGCCTGCGGACAAGCAGAACTAAATAACACCCACGAGACGTGCGATGGCTCTGATCAGCGCGTCTCCTCCAGGCAGACCTGCAGGCTGTGAACACGCCTCCCTAGCAGGCTCTACGAAGTCTCCACAGCGTCCTCCAGACACCCCAGGCTGCCCACAGTGTACTCCTATCAACAGCTCTCTATTCTCAAACCAGGGGGGCCCAACTCCACCACACCTTGAAAGGGGTCATAGGTCAGAAGACTGAACCGAGTGATGCCCTGACGTCTGGTGGCTCTGGCCAGTGACCCTACTCAACACTAACAGCTGACTGTCCCTGGGCTTGCCTTTCACTGTCGTCGGAGGCCCTTCCTCTACGGATGACAAATAAGGGGCGTCTTTTGTGATGGCTGCCTATGAGCTTAGAACTTCACGTGGATGTTGCTTCGGGAATATCTCCACCCTTTCCTTTCTCTCTACAGAACAATTCATTCTTGTAACGTTGTCTTAACACATTTCAGTACCAATTACACTTCCCCTCCTCCCTGGCTAGGCACTTTGTGCTCCTCAGATGTAAAATCCCTCAGAAAGTGTCTCTGTTTTCTACATGTGACATGGAAGATGGCACTAACCTTCTGTGATTACCTTTTCCCAGCACAGAAGCCCTACAGCAAAGGACCTTTCTCACTCCGGATACTGTACCACAGTCTATGGAGGAGTCTGATTGACTCTGCTGGAGGTCATGTGACCACCTGTGGGCTGCTCGCTTTTGTCAAGAGGTTGACACACTACCATCAGTCTGCACGGCTCATGTACCAGCCCTGAGCTACCACTTGGGAGACAGAGGGAACGCTGCACATAAAATTTTGGGTTTGATAGCTCCATCAGGACAAAATGGGATAAGAGACCGTTCCTCTTTAAAACTAGCCATGTTGGGAAGATGTACACTATGGCTCTTTGATAATAATTTAGAAAAAATGTTGCCAAAGACCAATAAATATTTATGGATAACGTTAGTACATTTTGATCGTCCTCAAAATTTAAAAAAAAAAAAAACTTTTCAAATTTAGTGTCTTTCTTCCCAGACTTGCAGGAAAAAAATTTTTTTTGATATTTTTAAGAGTGTTTGACATTGATCTAAATGAAAAATCAGGAAGTATGACCATGATCTGTAATTTTATCCAAAAGTGTTAGGTGATGCAGTAGACTGTAAATTATCACATGTGCCATATTATGTAAATAAGCACAACCAACACCATTTTTCGAAGTCACATAAAAATGTTTAAGAGATCACAGATGTCCTTTACATAGTAAAAGTAAAGTGTGACAGGCAGAAGTTAGAACAGTTTATGTAAGAAGAAATGTAGATTCTGCATGTAAAATAAGCTCATTGAAGGATATGCCATTCTACATGCCCCAAAGGATAGGGGGGAAAGTTAAGAAACTTCACCTTCAGTCTATTGTGAAATGTGGTCCAAATACCAGAAGCAAAGGAGACATCATTTTTTCCCACCACTAAAGCAGTTTTAAATGTTGTTCAATTTATTTTAGATATAGTAAGGATAAAAGTGATTTGATAATTCTTTTCCAGTATGAACCAATCTATATTTCTCTTCCAAACTCATAGTACTTTGTCGTAGTTGTTGTTGTTTTTAGATTCTTTCCCCATAGAGGTCGTTACGGAGGATTGAGTACAGCTCTCTGTGCTCTATGACAGGTTCTTATTAGTTATCTATTTTATACATAGTAGGGTGTATACATCAATTCCAATCTCCCAGTTTATCCCTCCCCCGCCACCCCCTGGTAACCTTAAGTTTGTTTTCTACATCCATGACTCTACCTCTCTACTTCTGTTTCGTAAATAAAAAAATTTTCCAGAATTCCCAGGAAAAAAAATGAGCATATTTGTAGCATAATAAATTATTTCAGGACATCAGAAACACAACGGTGAAAATGCAATTCAGATGAGATCTACACTTAATGTAAAAGTACCAGACATCCCTTATCTATCTAGTACTCCTGCTGTCAACTGTAAAATAAGGAGGTTCATTGTTTGTGTGACTGTGGAGCTATAGCCTTCACAGCCCCATTTAAGCCACATCACTTCAGTCACACCTCATATATTTCTTTAATGAAGATAAGCACTTTCAAGTTTCTTTATTCCTTTGCGTCTTTGGAGATGCCGGGTATTATGTTTTTACTGCAACGTTTGAGTTATACTATCTCTTGTGCCGGTAGACCTAAATATGGTATAAATTTATCCTGATTCCTTTCATATATTTACTCTAGGTAATCAGGGCAAGGAGGATGGAATTGCTCGAAAGATCAGATCAACTATAAATAATAGTCATGTATTGTAGTGCCTACTATGTGCTAGGTCCTTTGCATAAACATCACATATGCAGTTCTTTCAACAACTCTGAATTCAGTGGATTATTACTATTAATTTATAATGATGCCGCTATACGTTGGGGCAGAGTCAGAGTTCTCAAACAGCAGTGTGAGGCTCAGATCCTGCAGTGACTTATAGGTCTGTGTGAGACCAGTTAGTGGCATTGTTAGCAGACAAGAGCCAAATATGATGGGCAAAGCTGAATAGGAAAGAAATGAGCTGTCCTGAGACCACCAAAGAGCGCTAGTAGATTTTGATTCTGTAAATTGGATGGGGAACATCTGGGCCAGAGTTGGAAATGACAGCCTGGAAGTGACAACAGCATTTCAGAGCAGGAGTGGCCTGCCAGAAACCATTCGATTTACAGCATACAATTCCCCCCACCATTTTATCCTCTCTTCAGCAGCCCAATTGATCATCCTAAGAATGTGAATCTGGTTATGTAATTTCCTGGTTTAAAATTCTTCACCTAAACATAAAAATAAGACAAACATTTAAAAAAAAATAAATTTATTTATTTTATTTATTTATTTTTGGCTGCGTTGGGTCCTCATTGCTGCACGTGGGCTTCCTCTAGTTGCAGTGAGCGGTGGCTTCTCTTGTTGCGGAGCACGGGCTCCAGGCGTGCGGGCTCAGTAGTTGTGGCTTGCTGGCTCAGTAGTTGTGGCACATGGGCTTAGTTGCTCCACGGCGTGTGGGATCTTCCCAGACCAGGGCTCGAACCCGCGTCCCCTGCATTGGCAGGCAGATTCTTAACTTCTGCACCACCAGGGAAGCCCCAAGACAAACATTTTGAAATTAATTTTTATCGGAGTAGAGTTGATTTACAATGTTGTGTTTGTTTCTGCTGTACAACAAAGTGAGTCAATTATACATATACATATATGCCCTCTTTTTTAGATTCTATTCCCATATAGCTCATTGCAGAGTATTGAGCAGAGTTCCCTGTGCTATACAGTAGTTCTTATTATCGATTTTATGCACAGTAGTGTGTATATGTCAATCCCAATGAAGCAATTTACAAAACAGAAATAAAGTCACAGATGTAGAAAACAAACTTATGGTTACCAAGGGGGAAAGGGCAGGTGGGGGTAGGGATAAATTGGTAAATTAAGACAACGTTGTTGTGTTTTTTTTTTTTGCTGTACGCGGGCCTCTCACTGTTGCGGCCTCTCCCGTTGTGGAGCACAGGCTCCGGACGCGCAGGCCGAGCCGCCATGGCTTACGGGCCCAGCCTCTCTGCGGCATGTGGGATCTTCCCGGACCGGGGCACGAACCCGTGTCCCCTGCATCGGCAGGTGGACTCTCAACCACTGCACCACCAGGGAAGCCCAGGACGAACATTTTAAGCAGCATAGAAGGGACTTGGTGCCATGGCTGCCGTCCGCTCAGCCCTCCAGCCCTACCTCTCGTGGCTGTCATTCACAACATCAATCTTTATGTTCATCCTGTGCATCACTGTTCGGGATCCTGTAATTTGCCACATGCTTTCTCTCCACTCTGACCTTTGAACATGTTGTTCCTTCGGCTTAAAACAACTCTTGCCCCCAACAAATCTCCTTTCCCACTTTGCTCTGTAAAGATCTGCTGTCTTTATTTTCCAACTTGGATTCAGTGGCTCTCCATGACCTGCAGACTTGGACAGGCACAACCACTGTCTAAATGCTCCACACATAGCCCGTCCTCCCATCATCCCGACTGCACTGTAGTTCCATCTCTAATTGTCTGCGTCTCTATTAAACTACAGGCTCTGGGAGTGCAGGAACCAGGCTTATTCTTCTCATCACTGTGTCCCCAGCAACCGGCATAGTGCTTGACACATAGTAGGTGCTCAATATTTTAACTGAAGTTTTACACACACATAATCTCCACTTATCGTAGGCATACAAGATATTTTGATATCATGATCCCTCATCTTCCAGCTTGTGTATGGGAGAACACTCCTGCCCAGAAATGTTAAACAATTTGCTTTAATTCATGTATTTTATTAGTGCTTAATAAGCATAAATCTCAATCTACAAATTCCAATGTACAAAAAGTCATTGTTTTATTTTCTAAAAGTGATTTTAACGTCAACTTAAATATGAACTCCCTCAGGATGGCAGAGGCCACTTGACCTTGAGGGTCCCAAGGTCTCTCCTCACAAGGATATTGCAGAACCCCTGGGGCTTAGTGTGCTATTTTCAGAGCCTGCTCTCAAGCTGTCACTGTCCCATTCTCCGTGAGTCCTTCAAGCTAGCCAGCTCTGCAGCATCCGTGCCATGCTTGGCTGCGGTTTCTCTGGAGAAAGTGAGTGCACTGGAGCCTAGGGTCCTGCCTCACAATGTGCACTACCCTGTCAACTCTTCTGAGGCCTGGCCACCCCCTGAGGGCACACGGCAATGTCAGATCCTAACTGATGTCTCCGCCACCCACTCCCAAGCTCAAGCTGACAAAACCTCTTTTTTAATATTGGAAAAACCCTTCCTTCTTTCTTCGTATTTCTAACAGAGGAATTCTTTCTCCTCACTCCCTTCTCTTCAAGCCATTTAAACTTTGGGCTACAGAAGCCAAGAAGGGAACGGAATTGCAGACAATTTTAACTTTGTACTTTTATGAGTTGGAACTCTTCCCATCCAGTGAACTCACAGGCGTTATACACAGAGAGAAATGTATTGCATTACAACACTGAGAAATCCAAGGTGGGGTTCTGGCCTCAGCAAGCTAGATCCAGGACTCAGTTATGTCATTAGGCTCTGTTTTTCCTCTCTCCAGCTTAGGGCTCTACTTCTTGCTTGAATCTGTTCTCTGATGATTTTTCTATTATCTCTTGTTACCATCACCATTTTAGCTTCAAGACCACTAGGGAAGAGAATGAGGCTCTCTATCCCACAATGACCAGGGAAACAAACTTTATTGCACCCACTTGACTTTGATGAGATCACATTTCACTCCTGACCTCGGTGGTCAATGTAATACGATGCACTGAATGACCTAAACCCAAGTCCCATACGTTATACTTGAGCTGGGGATGGGACTTCACCCAAAGCACGTGGATTGAGAGGAGAAGGAATAATTTCCTGAGGGAAAATGGATATGACTACTGAAAAAAATGGGAGAAATTAATCTGGGCAGCATTAAAAAATAACGTACCTTTCTTATAGATAGTCTCAAAAATGAGCTGCCAACAATTCCTCCCCCTCCCTGTGTGCACATGACACTAATTCTATCAAGAGGTGGAATTTCCCCTCCCCTTGAAGCAGGCTGGCCTTGTCCAGTAGAATGTGAGCTGCCCAATAAATGCAGCAGAAGTACTCACGCTGCTGGTTTGGGGACTAGGCCTTAATAGGCCCAGAAGCTTTGACGTTTGCTCTCTTAGATCCTTGAGCTTCCGGGTAAAAAGTCCAGGATGTCCTGATAGAAAGAGGGACCGTGTGGAATTGGGCAGCAAGTGGGGAGAGAATGAGATGCCTCCGCCGATGGCTGGCACTGAAGCCCCAGACACTTGAGAGAGACCTTCTCGGACAAACACAACTCAACACCGTTATACTGGTGAGTCCAGCCAACGCCTTGTGGGGCGAAGAACCAACCACACAATCAGTCATGAGAAATTGTCAATCATGGTTGTCTCAAGCTACTGCATTTTGGGGTGATTGGTTGGTTACACATCAAAAGGGAACTGATATACCCATACATCTCCTTTACCCGCTACAGGAAAATTCCACTGAGACAAGGAAGCACTAAGTTGTCACCTGTGTGAAGGGTAAGGAGAGACTGGAAGGCACTTTGTCATTTATCAGGCTACCATACTCGGAAGCACTCTGGCCTCTGGCTCTGAATTCAGTGCTCTTCTCATTGGGATTCACTGCCACCCTTAGGAGTGTTCCCTGCTATTCAGACGGGCATGTACTGTTGCTGAGCGTGGATCCGGTTGGGCAAAAAGGTGCCTGAGCAATTTAGATTCCGGCAAGAGAATAGATTGGAGAGCTAGCAGGAAAAAGAAATCACTCCAGGAAAAAAAAATTGACTCTGGTGTAAGAAACACTGTAAAAATAATTTGATTGTTTGTACTGACTGCAGCAAACTGCAACAATCATAAGCTAGTTAGTCTTACAGCAAAAAAAATAGCATCAGAACACAGTCGGGAGGCTATAGAGCTCTCTCGTCATTACTATTTTTCTGTTGCTTCATTGATCTTTAAATTATATGAAAATAGAGTCAAGCTGTATAATGAATCATTTCATCAGAATTAGAGACGTCTTATTAATCTGTCGGCTGCAGTCTCGTTAAAAATTGCATTGGCTGAAGAATAACAGTTAATTAATTAATTAATATATATATGTTTATTTCACTGCCAACAGTATACTTTAATACTAAGAGTGTTTTAAATTTCTAAAATATAATTTTAAAAGTAGAATATTTTGAATCCTTGTATTCCCATAAATTTGAGAGTTTTTTGTTCACTTCGAAAAGTTCTTGATGGTTAGGATAAAGCTTCCATTTCGGCTTCATAAATATACTTAATCTGTGAAGACTACGTATTATAAACACCCATCTCTGAACATAAAACTAGTTCTAGTTAAGCTATAAGAAAAGCACGTCAAGAAGGGTTAGGGGATGAGAAAAGGGATGGGAGTGGAGGGGATGAGGAGGTGAGGTGGGATTGGGCAGAGAAAATTATCAAGTTATTATAAAGCTATAAAGGAAGAGAGAGAAAAGGTGTACGTGGTCTCTAGCCTCACAAAATTATGATACCTTTGTCTCCCTTGCTATCGATACAAATTGCATTACTTCAGTGCAGTGTCACCAACAAGGCTCATCTTGGATAAAAGTGAGTGCTAACATCCTTTCAATCAACTTATTTCCTCAACTTTTGCCAACCCAAAGTAAAAGAAACAACAACAAAAATAAGTAAGTTAAATTTGAATTTTCAAGAATCATGGAATGAATATATTAAGGTGCTATTAATTTAAACCATTTACCCAATGAACAAATATGAAGGACACATTTATGGTAACAACAAGTTATACATCCAAACCTATTCATTGAGCCTTCCTGCAGGCATGATTTGATGATGGTGTTGATAATAAAGTGGAAGTTATACATGATTATCAGCCAACCACCAATAAATGCTCTTTGGGCAGCATCTAGAGTTCCGTGCTAGAATTTTTCCCAATTTATCACAAAATAGTTTTCAAATTTTCTTGGTACTATCACTACTTTATATATATTTTAAAAGATGAAGACCTACTCCATTCCTCTTAACAGGGTCATTAAACTTTAGCAGTTATGACATTTTAACATCCAGAGATAAAGTGTGTATAAACTTAGAGGTAATGTTCGTAGATTGGTAAATATTATGTTCACCCTTCATATCCTCATACTATAGGTATATATAGAAATACATATATAGAGAGAAAATTTTCTAGTAGAGGAGCAGAGTCTAGTTTATTTAGCTAGTCAGGTTAGTAAATTTTTAAAATGCCATTGCAAAGACTACCCAATGATACCCAATGATATATAAGTTTAAAATTATATATAATTTTACCCAATGATATATAATTTTAAAAACTTCTTTGCCCAGTAGTGTTGGTTTTAAAGTGTCCTTAACTGAGTCGTAATATAAAAGTTATAGGAAATTCTTTGCTATATCATGTAATATTTACCACACAGTGTCATATAGTTAAGAAAAAGAAAGAAATTAGATGAATGCCACTTGTGACAAAAAAAAAAATTCTTTCGACAGCTCGTGCGCCCTGCTGCTAATATCAGAGTCTTGGCAAAAAATCAACCCATGCCCGGTAAATTTAAGCTTTAGTGAAGGAACCTAACCCCAAGTTAGTGAGTAGGGCTAGGATATCCCTTTACATATAAAAAAGTTGCTCTTTTAAAACAGACAGCATCTAATCTGTTTAAAATAGTAAAATAATATGGCTAATGCAAACAATTACTTATTATAAGAAGGAAATGATCTATAAAATCAGTAGCTTTTTACCAAATGACCTAGGCAATTTTTACGGATCTCTTAGATAGCAGTGGGGAAACTAGCAGTGGGGAAAAAATGAGAGCATACAAATCCATTAAGAAAATAATTAAACTATGAAAAGATAAAAAACTATTATATAATAACTTATTTCTGATTAAAGCAGCACTGTTATGGAATTAGATAACCACCGTTTGGTAACCATCATAGTGATAATTGATTTCAAAAGAATCATTAACAGATGCTAAAACTAGTGGATAAAAAGTAAGTCTGATGAGTCACAGGAATTTTATATTCTTTACTGACAAATTATTTCCCATAATATGCTTATTTATTACAATGAAAAAATATAACTTTCCATGGGGAAAACGGGCAGACACCACTGTAATGAAATGATCGAAGTCAATATCTCTAGCAATAGGACACATGACATCTTGTGCTTCTGCAATATTCCTGCCAAAAATGCAGACACTGAACCCAATCACACGGCTGTGTCCCATAAAAACAAGTGTAAGGACAGTCTACAAAATGACTGGCCTATATTCTCCAAATTTATCAAGGTTATGAAAACAAAGACACACTGAGGAGTGCTCAGACTAAAGCAGACCAAGAAGACAGAACAACAGGGGGCAAAGTGTGAACCAGGATTTTCTTCTGCTCTAAAGGATATTATTGGAACAACTGGCAACATGTGAATAATGTCTGTAGTTTAGATCATAATATCAATATTAATTTTTTTATTTGGCAATTGTACTTTGATTAGAAAGAGAATATCTTTTTTATGAAATATTTGCTGAAGTATTTAAGAGTAAAGGGGCATCATGTCTGATGCTTACTTTCAAAAAAATGAAGAAAAAAACATATGCAAAGAGAGGAGATTAAACTCCGGGGGTGTGCGTGTGTAACATATTTGAGAAGAAAAGAGCAATAGAGCAAAACAAAGGTAGCAAATGTTAACATGGGAACCTGGATAAAAGGCTTAGAGAGGGGCTTCCCTGGTGGCCCAGTGGTTAAGAATCCACCTGCCAATGCAGGGGACATAGGTTCGAGCCCTGGTCCGGGAAGATCCCACATGCTGTGGAGCAACTAAGTCCCTGAGCCACAACTACTGAGCCCACGTGCTGCACCTATGGAAGCCCACAGGCCTAGAGCCCGTGCTCTGCAACAAGAGAAGCCACCACAATGAGAAGCCTGTGCACTGCAACAAGGAGTAGCCCCCGCTCGCCGCAACTAAAGTCCGTGCACAGGAACAAAGACCCAACACAGCCAAAAATAAATAAATAAAATAAATAAATTTATAAAAAATAAAAAGGCTTAGAGAAATTCTTTTCAATATTCTTGCAACTTTCCTACAAGTCTGAAATTATGTCAGAATAAGTTGAATAAAAGTTTAAAGCACTGCTTTTTACCACTTTTCTCAAGCACTGTCAGCTGTTACGATATTCTTATTTTCAGTTAAAAGTCCAAAAATGTTTATCTAAGTCCTATTTAATCAAAGAATATTAACAAGAAAAATAGTTTGTATTCTCTGTCCAGTGTTGAAAATGTCTAGCATGGTTTACTCTGTCTGTATGGCCTCAGGGATAAACACCAGATAGTTTTTTAATATGCCTAGTGGCAACTTAGCTAGAATATAATAAGGACAACATTAGTAACCTATATGCAGTAAACATATTTTGAAGGGCATAATATATATGCCTAATAATGTTTTAGGCTATTAAAAGTCTTAATATTGATTTAACTTCAATAGATAAACGAGAGAAGAATCACTGCCCTGAATTTACAGTTCAGTTTGATAAAGGAAAAATAGCAAGAACAAGAACAAAATCTGTTTATGAACAAAGTTGCGTTCAGAGACCTGTGAGTGACACATGCTGCCATTACCACTCTATTTCCACTTTGTGAAATTAGGTAACTAGGCCGTTAACTTGTGGAAAGACAATCTGCAGTGTGATTCTTTTTTTTTTTTTTTTTTTTTAAAGAAGATGTTGGGGGTAGGAGTTTATTAATTAATTAATTTTTGCTGTGTTGGGTCTTCGTTTCTGTGCGAGGGCTTTCTCTAGTTGTGGCAAGCGGGGGCCACTCTTCATCACGGTGCGCGGGCCTGTCACTATCACGGCCTCTCTTGTTGCGGAGCACAGGCTCCAGACACGCAGACTCAGCAGTTGTGGCTCACGGGCTTACTTGCTCCGCGGCATGTGGGATCTTCCCAGACCAGGGCTCGAACCCGTGTCCCCTGCACAAGCAGGCAGATTCTCAACCACTGCGCCACCAGGGAAGCCCTGCAGTGTGATTCTTTTAATGACAACTTTCCTTTGCAAGGACTTAGGCATTGTTTTTGGCCGCTCAATGTCTTTCAGATGATTGGCATTATGCTAATGAAACACTGACCATTCGTTCACTCATTCATTCAAGAAATATATATTGTGCATCTACTGGTACCCTCAGGCGTCCTGTCCGAGATGCTATAGATACAGCGGTAACCAATATAGGAAAAGCCCCTGCCTTTTTCTAGTGGGAATAGTGATGGATGAATAGATAAATAGATAGGTAGATAGGTAGAGAGAGAGAGATGAACAGATTTTGGGTGTGGTTGACTGGTCTAAAGAGGACTACAGTAGGCGAAGGATAATAGAAAGTATCAGGGAAAG
>NW_006773710.1:597514-654635 GCF_000442215.2 Lipotes vexillifer
GGAAAGAGATGCTATTTATACAATGTAGTCAAGGAGGGCTGTCTAATAAGGCAACATTTAATCAGAGATCTGAAGGAAGCAAAGGAGAAACACACATAGAAATCTGGGATAACAGTATGTCAAGGCCGAGGACACACCAGATGCAAAGACGAGCACTTAGAGACCCAATTTCAAATTAACTATCTTGTTGGGTTCTCCCTACTAATAACTAAGAATAACATGGGGACCAAAGGCCTGATTTTCCCCACTCCGCGGTTCCATGGCAGGCCCATAAGGCACGTCAGCAGCACAACTGCAGAGAGCTTCCTCCGTATATTTAACGTCAGAGGAGAAACTTTATGGGAGGCATATTTCATTCTGAATAGAAAAGGAAATAAAAAACCTTAAAAGAAAAATGCAACTCACTTGATCACCTCTCAAGTGATTGTGGTTGAGAGCCCATCCCCAACAGAGGTCAGCCTAACCACATGAATGGATTGTGTATCTTCAGACGGAACTGGTCTTGATACTTTACAAAAAAAGCATTTTAGTGAAATTATGACTCAAATCTCTCCTTTCCTTCTCGTTTTCCAAAAGCTTAATTGAAATGCTAAGGCTTTGTAACCATTGTGCTGTTTTTGTTATCGTAGCTAGTTCTTGGTGATAAATTCCACTAACCATCTTGGTTTGCCTGGGACTAAGGGAATTCTCAGGACACTGGACCTGGGACTTTCAGTGCTAGAACCAGGAAAGCCCTGGGCAGATGGGGACAAGATGGTCACCCCACCGTGGTGACTCCTAGACATTTGTGTTAAGCAAAAACTTCTTTTTTCAATTTAGAAGACTAGGCAACAGAGAGTTCTGATTAGAAGGTCTAAGAAGTTCACTTTTAAATAAGCTTCTTGGTAGTTTGGTTACAAGTAGACCTTGCTTTCAGAAACGCCAATTTTAAGATTCTGTATTTAAATTCTCTGAAAAGGGAGTATGGGATGTTAGGTTAAGAATATAAACACACAGTGACTGAGCAGAACAATTTATTATACAATGACTTCATTTTATCTCCCCCCTAAGAAAATGACTTTTACTTGGCAATAGTAAAGAATTTATCCTCTGTTAAATTGATTTATATAAAGAGATAAGTATTTTGTCCACCAATTAGAAGTAAAAAACTATAATTTAGAGTTGATGTTACTATCTAAACTATAGTCGTAATAGTGATTATTTATTGATTGCCTATTACGTGTTGGCAGGGTGTGAGTCACATTTACATCCTTCTTTCATTTAATCCTTAAAATAACTGTGTAAGGTAGATGCAAATTTTTATACTTTTCAGATTAAGCTACTGTAGTTCAGAGATGTTAAGTAAGTTTCTTGCACCAAACAACTAAACCTGGAATCCAAGCATAGGTCTATGACTAAAAAACCCATTTTCTTTTCTCTAAAACAATCATGACATCTCCAAACTTCAGCATTCTAACACTCTACAGTGTGTCTTTCTCTAGGCATTGGTGGAGAACTTAAAGAGGCCATATTATTACTCACAAAGCAAATCTCTGAAATATTTTTCTCTCAGAAATCATTAACAGACACCGAATAAACAGATTCTGTACCTTTGAGCAGGGGCCTAAACCCAAACTCTCAAACTTGCTTATTTATTAGTTTCCATTGACGTAAGCCCCAGCGTAAGCCCACCTTGGAGATTTCAGCCTTGAAGTTAAACGATCTCATTATTGGCCCACAAAGAAAGCGTTGGGTCTAAGACTGGGCTGAGTTAGACCTACCCCAGTTTAGAATCATTCTATAGATTCTTCTCCAGTTAGGACGGGACCATGGGTAAGTTCTTGTATCACCAAGCAGTGGGTTGGAACTAGGTAGGGCATGCCGGTGGGCTCTTTCCTGGATTTTGTCCATCATATTTCCCCACTGCCACCGTGGTATCTTACTCCTTGCTTTGGGCCACCATTCTCCTTACTCCCCACTTCTCATTTTGCTGCTATACATTGTGAGGCTGATTTTAATCTACAGTTCATCCAAAAACTTGGTGCTCTACACCACCCACTCCTGCACCTGCAATTTACCTCAGCCTTGTCCTGTTATGATGTGGCTGGGACAGTGACCACATACTACCGAGAATATGGGAATATTCCTCCTTGAGATGGAAACCTAGAGACACGGTGTTTTGTCTGTTCTAACCATGGAACTAACCTCTGCAGCTACATTGAGACACTTCTTCAAAATCTCAGAGAAGAGCTAAAAAAGTAACCCTTTGCTACCCCACCTTCACAAGCCTTCCATTTTTAAACCCGAAGGCACTCGGGAGCTATAGGCCTGTTACCTGTATCTCCTGCCTTCCCTGCTGTGCGATTCCCCCTAATCTCCCTGTGGTTGTTACCCTCATAAGCCTGGTTAAAGAGTGGGATGCAGTCTCTGCTGTCCCTCACCCTCTACGAAAGTCAGCTCACTGACCTTTTTGGTATTAAGGTCACAAAATACTTATTCTTTGAGATCTTCTCTTTGGAAAGGGCAGGAATTTGGTGGACCATTCTACGATCAGGTTGAAGAGTTGCGTTGAGAGCTGCAGGGGGGCAAGTCTACACAGCACATCAGTGGTACTCAAAGTGTGACCCAGGAACCCCTGGGGTTCCTGAAACCATTTCCAAATTTTTCATATGAAAATACCAAGGCATTATTTGCCATTTTCTCTTTCATTCTTTTATAATAGTTTTCCAGAGGGCTCATGATGTATGATAGATTGAATGCAAAAGCAGATATGGGAATCCAGCCAGGAGTCATTTTCTATTAAAACATTCATTAGAGAGATTTCAAAAATATTAATTAATGCCATTCTTCTCACTAAATTTTTTGTTTTAGCAAATACAGTTATTTTTCATAGGAAATATGTTATTTATGTTAACCTGCAATGGGTTTATCACTGTTGTTGTTAAATAAATTAATAAGTAAAAATTTTAATTTTCTAATGCCATAGCTATTGATAAAAACAGCCCATATAAACACAAGCTCTTTGGGGTCCTTAATAATTCTTAAGAATATAAAAGACCATAGGGCCAAGGCCATTTGGTCATGAGAACTGCTACTATAGACCATCAGGTCCAAGATTACCCAAAAGAGAGGAAACAGGGTAAAACCAGGGTCAAGAATTAAATTTACAGCCAAACCAAGTATTGATCCAAGAAAACCAGCCAGAAATAAAATAAGATTAGAGTCAAAAGTCATCAACCAAAGACAGGTAGAGCTAGCAGAAAAATCAAACATTAACTCCCTTGAAAATGGAACAGTCATGGAATAACTGTGGTCTCACTGGCTGGTGGATAGGGAGCTATCAAGTTCTAGGATAGAATGACTATAATTACTTGTGTGAAATGTCTGCACGCTAGAGATGCTTACAGTCTTGTGAGGGAACACTGCATTTAAGCCTATGTAAGGGTGAAATCAGTTAGTCTAGTTGTGTGATTTTTTTTCTCCCAACAACATTCAAACACTTGTGTGCAGGTGGAGAAGAAAGGGTTGAAGTGTCCCCAGAAGAACAAGAAGAACAATAGAACTGAAGATATGTACAAGTCACTTTGGGCTGCTATAACCAAATACCATACACTGGGTGGCTTATAAACAACGGAAATTTATGTATCACAGTTCTGGAGGCTGAGAAGTCCAAGATCAGGGTGCCAGCATATTCTGTAAGTGGTGAGAACCAGCTTCCTGGTTCATAGATGGCAGTCTTCTTGCTGTATCCACACACGGTGGAAGGGGTGAGGGAGCTGTCTGTAGGGGGTGGTCTCCTTAATAAGGGCACTAATCCTATTCCTCAGGGCTCCAGCCTCATGGCCTAATCACCTACCAAAGGCCCCACCTGCTAACACCATCGCATCAAAGATCGGGTTTCAACATACGAACTTGGGGGACACAAACATTCAGCCTATAGCAATAAGTGAACAATGATACTAATGGGACATGAAATTTAGGCTGAGTTAAAAGGGAAGTGAAAGTAGCAGATGGTGGGTTGGATAACTGAAAAATAAATAAACAAACAAATAAAAAAGTGAATTAGATATCTTAAAGAAGGCAAGAATTAGAGTCTGTTAGAGTCTGGGTACTGGAATAAGTGAGCTAGAAAAACACGAGCAGGTAGTCAGAAACTGAGATGTTCGGTATGGAGATTTTAGAGGTCGCGTAGGTATAGATTGCAAGAAGACAATCCTTCCTGAATTTCTACATGTTCCTACATGGCCAGGATTTTCTGAACAATGGAAGTTGACATACTATAAAGATACAGAATGTCTCCTCTTCCCCAGAGACAACTGCTCACATTTTATGAATAATAAAATTTAAAGACAGCTTTCTTGCTTCCCCCAGAGTCAATTTCCTACATTCCAGTAAAGACCTTCCCATCCTCCCCCAAGAGAGGATTTGTTTATATTCCAGAGTGAAAAACAAAGTGTCTTTCTCTCTCTCTCCCCAGAGGGGAGGTTGGGAAGATATGCCAGCAGTTCCAATATAAACTCTGGGTTTCATGATTTCAGAGTTTCTCTCTTGTGATACAAACCCCTGCAGACACAGATAAGTGTGACTCTTGCCTTGTCTCGCCATGGGGAATTGGGGTGTGGGGGACAGATGTTCTGTGAGTACATGAAAGTTCTGTTCCCTGATCCAGTTTCGTGTTTCTGTACACACACACACACACACACACACACACGTTGGATGGATTAGGATTCTCCAGAGAAACAGGACTAATGGGATATATATAGATACATATGTAGAAAAAGATTTGCTTTGAGGGATTGGCTCACATGATGCAGGAGCCTGAATGGCCCACAATCTGCTATCTGCAAGCTGGGGGCCTAGGAAAGCTGGTAGTGCGGTTTCAGTCCAAGCCTGAGGCCCTGACAATCAGAGGAAACAACGGTGCCCATCCCAGAGCCCACAGGCCTGAGAACCTGCACTAATGGACTAGGGCAGGAGAAGACAGGCTTCCCAGCTCGATCAGAGAGATAGAATTCGCCCCTCCTCTGTCTTTTTGTTGTATTAGGTGCCTCAATGGGCTGGATGATGTCCACCCATATTGGGGAGGGAGGATCTTCTTTATTCAGTTTACTGAATCAAATGCTAATTTCTGCCAGGAGCCCCACCACAGACACACTCAGAAATGATGTTTCACCAGCTCTCCAGTCACACCCTTGCCCAGCCAGGTTAACACAGACAATGAAGCATCACATGTACGGACACGAAAGTGGTGGGCTGGCTGGTTAGCTTAGACCCTTCAGAGTTCCAGTCTTAACGCTGATGACCCAAAGATGCGTTGAGTGCAGAGCTGAGTGCACTAGAGCAAAAGGTCGCAGGTGAATGTGACGGGCTGAGAGGCCTGACTGCTGGACAGGCCACCCGAAAGGATGTTGAGCTCCCTGATTTTAGGAGGACTAGAGAGGAAGACCTTGTGCTGGGAGCTAAAGTATTCAACACATCAGGGAACGGAAAGGAAGACTGACATATAAAGCCTAGACAGTCGTATAAATAGAGGGCAAAGCCTTCAAAAAATGCTGGCATTTTTATGCATGTCACCGTCTCCTCTGAGTGAAAAAGAACTCCAGAAAGTCAGGGACACCAATATATTCATTTTTCCTTCTACAACACTGAGATTCTCAGGATAGGGGTGGGGAGAAGGAAAGAAAAGGGAAAAGGGGGACACCCTGAGGTGAAGACAGCAAGGATGCTAAGTGTGTTGTGCTGATATACCTGGGAGCAGAGCGTCAGTGGAGAATTTTTAATCCTTTTAATGATATGAGATAAATTAGACCTGCATTTTTGTTTTGCTAAAAACCAGGGAGATAGAATGAAAGCATTTAATGCTTTCAGGTTATTCTTAGATGCCCTTTTATTTCATTAAAACATCTATGAAATGATAAAATTTTTGACTTGATAGTCCTATTACATACATGGAAACCCAACCTCAAAGGAGCGGCATTTAAGTCTCAGGCAGTGAAAACGTTTGGAATAGCTGGTTTATGTTGCTATGCTTGCTTGTTCACAACAGTAATTGAGCTTGTTTCTTTTCATGTTTCACGGCTCTGAGAACTGAGCTTCTTTCTTTTTAAGTTAAGGAAAGCACAGGAAAAGGGGGATAGAGAGGCAGCTCTTCAGTTGTGGGTTCAAGGCTTATAGAAATGAATTCACAGGTGGAATTGTAAATTTCCAGTAAACATACATGTCCAAACGGAGAGTGGATTTTCAACATGGGGAATGAGCATACAGGCAAAAAGTTATTTTTACGAAAAAATCACTAGAATTGGAATTCAGTTGTAAAGATAACATTTTTCTGGGAACTACAGTTAAGAAGCTATCATTAAAACTGCTCTCTTTTCCATGTTTTGCACTTCTAGGTCTTTGCCTTCGCCAGCGTCTTAGGGTTGCAACTGCTGGTCCCCTCCTTGGGCTTTTTCCCCATTCAAATCCCAAACCAATCCTCCCTCAAGAAAAGAGGCTCTCACGGTCCTACCCTCCCTTCCTCAGGCCAGTGTCTTCTGATCTTCGGGCTTATCCAGAGTTTCTGAGCCTGGTTGCTCGTGATGTCGATCCTAGGCTGTAGGACTGATTCCTATCTTGGTCTACCTCTCACTCTCCCCTGAGGACTTAGGCAGCACCGTACTCAGTCAGCTAGGGCCCTGCTCTGTGTAGCAAACCTGCCATGTTGCTTTTCCTTGTAACCATTTTGCACCCACCTTTGGCACACCTGCTACTTTACTTTGACACAGCTGGTGCCATCCCCTGCTGAATCAGACCTGGAGATTTCCAAGCCCTCATTGATGTACACTGCACACGGCTTGCCCCCTGGAGTCTCAGCTGAGGGTTAGCTTTCCCATACCCCTCACTCCGCCCCTCCTACCCTTCACCGTCTCCTTGGAGGAATACGGCTTTAATGCACAGGGGAATTATGTGCTATGAAGCCTAAAATCTTCAAGAAGCTATATTTAATTTTGCTTCTGTAAACTGAGGAAAAATAAATGCAGCATGTGTCTTAGGATTCCTTCCATTGCTAATTATATACATCCAATTATACTAGCTTAAGCTAAAAAGTAATGTATTGGCTTGTAGGGTTTAAAGCCTATAAATGGGTCCAGCTTTAGGCATGACTTGAGGCAGGAGCTCAAATAAATAGATCAAGGGGACTTCCCTCGTGGCGCAGTGGTTGAGAGTCCGCCTGCCGATGCAGGGGACACGGGTTCGTGCTCCGGTCCGGGAAGATCCCACATGCCGCGGAACGGCTGGACGTGTGAGCCAAGGCCGCTGAGCCATGCGCGTCCGGAGCCTGTTGCTCCGCAACGGGAGAGGCCACAACAGTGAGAGGCCCGCGTACTGCAAAAAAAAAAAAAAAAAAAAAAAAATCAAGTCTTGGGTTTCTTGGCTCTGGGTAAATCCTCTTGCCTCCATTCTTCATGGAATGATTTTTTTTTTTTTTTTTTTACTTTTCATGTGAATCAAGATAGCTCCTTCTCTATCCTCCTAATTTAGCAACCCTATCAGAAGAAAGCCTTTCTCTCACCGTCTCCAAGTACCCATCTCAAGTCTTGTTTGGGTCCCCGACCCTGCTTGCACCAATCGCTGTGGGCAGGAAGCGAAGCGCTCTTATTAACAAGGACTGGGTCCAAGCATGGTGGGGAGAGTCAGGGCACTCTAGGTGGACAGCTGAACTCATGTGCCCACGCTGAGGCAGGGGAGAGGGTGGAGATCACATACCAAAAAAGCAGGATGTAATCGCTGTCGTAATAAAAAGTCACATATAAGGTAAGCAACCATCCCCGTTTGCCCAGAACTGCTCTGGTTTTCGCACTGAAAGTTTTGTGTCGCAGGAAACACTGTAGTTCCAGGCAAACCAGGATGGCTGGGTTTTCACCTTAGGGGTACATTCAAGGTCCCAGAAAAAAGCGAGAATCGTCTTCCTGAAACCTCAGTTTTAGTTAAGAGTAAATTTTTATTAAAAACGTATTTCGTAAATTAAAAATATTTGTAAATTAAAAATATGGAGACATTTTTATGGCATAGAACGTGAAATTCTCATTAATTTCTAATATACTTTGAAACTTCCAAAAAATGTTATAGTCACAGAACGCTCTGGTTCATGCTCCTTTTTTTTCCTTAGGTGAAAATCTTGAAAAGCACTGATCTAACTGATACTTGGTTTCAAAGATGCTTAGCTATTGTAAACCACTTGGACACCATTAAAAAATGGCTGCATTAGAGCTGTACCACTTTCACACACATACACAAAGACTTGCAAGGAAATAATTTTTATTCAGTTTTCATGCGGGTTTTAGGAAATAGTCAGTACTGAGGAAGGAGTGTCAAGGTTAGGAACTTCAGTGCGCCCATCACTCAAAACCCTAACCCTGGGCTTCCCTGGTGGCGCAGTGGTTGAGAGTCCGCCTGCCGATGCAGGGGACACGGGTTCGTGCCCCGGTCCGGGAGGATCCCACATGCCACGGAGCGGCTGGGCCCGTGAGCCATGGCCGCTGAGCCTGCGCGTCCGGAGCCTGTGCTCCGCAACGGGAGAGGCCACAACAGTGAGAGGCCTGCGTACCGCAAAAAACAAACAAACAAACAAACAAAACCCTAACCCTGCAAAAGTTGTAACTTAAGATCTTGGGTGATTTTCCTCTGGATGGTGAGAAAAGGCACCTTTAACGTGTTGTCTGAAGTTGCTTTCCTCCTGCATGACAGCTCCTGTGTTAGTTACCCCAGCCCTTCAGAAAGTTTGCTCTACCTTTCAGCATTGGGCGCTGCTGATGGGGAGTGTGAAGGGATAGAAAGATCAGAGGAACTGAGGGTGCTGAGTATTCACCCGGCTGCTGCTGGGTTCGGAGAAGGAAGGCATCCCATCACGGAACAATGCCTGTGCATCTCAGTGACCACAGCGCAGCGGCAAGCGGTGGGTGGAGAGCTGCCAGGTGGGCCACTTAGCAGGGACGTAGGTATGACCTACTGCTTTACAGATACACACAACGCCGAGCCAGTTGGCCCCTGGGAGAGAGGAAGACGAATGCTTAGCTTACATTGCTTTGTCCTCAAGTAACTAAGTAGGATCGCAGTTATCAGAATCAACATATCATCTCAGGGCCGAACAAGCAACATGTTGTATCTGATTGTTGCTTTGAGTGGAACTTAATGAGCAAGCAAACAGAAGCGAGAGAAGGGACTAGAAGTCGAGCCTGGCCTCACAGAACTTGCACGGCCTTCGGGGTGGAAGAGGAATCAACCGCTACATTGACTAAGGATGCAGCAGTGCCACCTAGTGGCAACTCATAATTGTCATAAAAATCATCAGAAAAATTAGGATTGAACTGTTAAGACAATACGTATACTCTTTCAGATAATGTCAGAAGCCTTATTTTTAAACTCCATACCTTAACCAAACAAAAAATCACCAAGATTTTTCAGTATTCAGAGATTAATACTTTTCCTATTATATATAATCATAATACATTCCATCTATTCCCACCACCAAAAAAATCTCAGCCATGAACCACAGTAAATTTGACAATAAAGATTTGGGCAAAGCGGTGGTGAATTGATAGACTAAAAACCTCTTTTAATGATATCTATTAGATAATTCTAGTTTACAATCATGCCAATGCATATGCTATTTTAAGCTAAGCCTTAAATACTATTTCAGTTCTCTTATATTCAGAGATTATCTATTTTTCCCCCTGTGAACCTACACGTGATGTTAGGAATCAATCACGTTGATTAAGTTTAAAGTCTACATATCTGTCATCTCAATGAGTGTATTATGTACACAAAGCTAGATCCCTAAATATCACCAGCACAACTGTTGAAAAGCCAGAGGAAATTCATGCATTGACTATCGCCCATCCTTCTGGCTGCCCAATTCCAATCCTATTCATGGTCTGTGCGCTGTTTTGCACTTCTCTTTTAAATGTAAGTAACTGATAGATATATAAATTCTGTCCTATCTGGCAAAGATTCAGTTGACTTCTTCCTCTTTCCCAGAAACACAATTTCTGCTTCCATATGAAAGTCATTTCACTATTCCTTTACACACCATATACATTTGTGAAGTTCTGAATTTTATTTGAACTGGTTATAACATCTGCCTGGTTCCCTTCTATACTAGTAAAATGCTTGTAACTGGGGAAATGGCATATGATTGAACAACACACTTCTCGAAATTTAATTGTGTTTTCATGAACTAGAGGGGGAAATCCATTTGTATACCAAAAGCAATGATACTAAAATGCTCTGGCAATTAGAGAGTTCGAGAATACCTACAAATTAATCCCTAAGGATCTTGCTTCAAGTTTCAACATAAAAATAAAGCATTATGCAATGCAAAGGTTTGAAAAGCTAAATATAACCATCTTTAAAAATATTAATTTATCACCCATAAATTAAAAATTTTTAACATTCATTTAACGGAACAATTTATGTAAGTGGTAAGTGTTAGATGTTCACTGACATGCTTAATAGACATTCAAGATTGACTTGCTTATTTACTTAATTACTTTGTCTACACTCTCCTTTTGAGAAAAAATTTTTGCAATATTAACATCTCCGGAAGAGAATTTGGATCCATTGCTTTCTTATTCCTCTTTCATCTCTAAAAAGCCTAAAACTATAATGTAGTTGTGGAATCAGAGTGGCATAGGGACAAGGGAGTGTGGAAAAACAACATGCAAAAAAAAAAAAATAGGACATACTTTTTATTAAACTGTTGTGCTCCTTAGAAAAAATTTTTCAGGCCATAAAATCAACCAGTTTATAAGTTTTCCCTCTGGAAAAGCACAATGTAACATATTATTTTCACATTTCATAAAATATTTATTCAGAGATTTTTCTTTTCTCTTTTTTTTTTTCTTTTGGCAAGATGGCTAGGATTAAAAATACAGTAACACAGAAGAAATCCTCTAAGGTTTAATTTTACGACTGCTCTCAAAAAGCATAGCCAAAGGAAATTTGGCCATGCACTGAACAAGATTTTATAAATGCTAGATTTTAACTTATTATTGTAGATGATCTTAAGAATTTTAAAAAACATGTGAAAAATGATTAAGTGCTCTTCGAACTGGTGTCACTAAAAGATTAAAATTGTGGATTAAAGAGAAGTTGTTGGCAGTCATCCCCAGAACAAAAAGCTTTGTTTTAGGGGCCCAAAGTCTTCTGAGATATTTTTGGCAAATTGCATCATGTGGGACTCCCACTCATAGCAACAACATCTTGTCTTGTTTTCACAGCAAAATGATCTAAGGCATATTTTCCATAACCAGAAGTCTCAACCTTGCTTTATTTTGTCTCAGCTTTTGTCTGTTGCACTGTGTCAGTCTCATATGTACACTTCTTTAGGGCTCTTTATAAAGCTTTGATACATTTTATTTAGATACACAGTTATGTATATGCAACACACACACAGGAATGGAATGCCCATATTAAGGAAATTTTAGATTTAGAGAGTTGTAATATCTCAGATAACATTTGCCTGTATCTTATACCAAAAAATATTTCCATTTGGGATACAATAAGCCAAAAACATATTATTTAAGAGGATCATGGTAAAATTAAGGGTATAAGCTCAGCTTATACCCTTAAATTTAAGGGTATAAGCTCATGGTAAAATTAAGGGTATAAGCTCATGGCAAAATTAAGGGTATAAGCTAAGCTGTCCAAGCAAACAAGAATTATTTTGCTTAGTTTCTATTAACTCCCAATACTCACTGCAAATATATGTTCAAAAAGCATCTTCCATTTAAAATAAAAAATGTATTCACCTATTTTTCTTTCAGTCTGATGGGCCAATTGTACACTATTGGGATATTTTAATATTAACTGGAGGCAGTCATTTGCCAAGATGAAACAGTAATTATTGAGAGAAAATTTACATATGGTAAAGTGCAGCTTTGGCCAGACACAGTGGTGGTGGATTCAGAGCACAAC
The DNA here is from genome assembly GCF_000442215.2 of Lipotes vexillifer. Lineage (NCBI taxonomy): Eukaryota > Metazoa > Chordata > Mammalia > Artiodactyla > Lipotidae > Lipotes > Lipotes vexillifer. The sequence goes on from NW_006773710.1 coordinate 609,449, forward strand.
ATCTGAGGTCATCTATCTTTGATGTTTCCTACAGCTGGAGATGAGTGGCACATTTTCAAGGTTATGATAGATAAACAGAAATAAAGACAAATCAATGGATAGATAGATTGATAGCTTTAGGAACACCAAGAATCATAATGCACCCTGTGTCACATATTTAGACACATTTAAGTACTTCTTAGTGGTGTGCTAATGAATGTTTAACAACCAGTGCTCTGAATAAACAATGTGTACATATATGTACACAAGTTTATTACAGATTTTGCTGATAAAGGTTGTGTTGCATGTTTACATATAATAATGCAATATTTTATTTTATATTCCATATAGCTAATTGATTTTCACAGAATTCTTTCTGAATTTTTGCCAAACTCTTTTATTTTTAGCTGAATGACAGTTGCAATAGACAAATTAACATAGTGCTTTAATGCTGATTGATACTTTCATTTATGTTAATGAGTCAAAAGGGAGACAACGAAGGCTTTTTATTTAGTTGTTGACCTTACCAACACCTTTGCATAATAGGTTTTGAATATTAGAAGCAGTGTTCCTCAAATTTTTTTGCTATTTATATTGTAATAACTATAGGCATATCACACTTTACAGTTGAATTGCGTTATTAATATTTTCTCCATCATTTCCTTAAGTTTATACCAGGGATTGGCAAATAACTTGTTTGGTCAAATACTACTTGTTTTCGTAAATAAGTTTTTTGGGGACACAGTACACCTATTTATTTATGTCTTGTCTGTCTGCTTTCAAGCTACAACAGCAGAACTGAGGAGTTGAGATGGATGCTGTAAGGTTTGCAAAGCCTAAAATATTGACGTTTACTCTCTGGCTCTTTCCAGGAACAGTTTTCTGACTCTGGAAATAAACCAGCACTTACCAACAGAACTTTCTGTGATAATGAAAATGATAATAAAAATGTTCTTTACCCGTGCTGTTTAATACAGAAGCCACTTAACCACACTGACTGTTGAGCGCTTGAAATGTGTCTACTGCAACTGAGGAACTAAACTTTTCATTCTTTTAAATTTTAATTAATTAAAAAAACCCACATGCTGCTAGTAGCTACTTTATTAGACAGTGTAGGTCTAGACAGTCAACAAAACCATGAATCGCGGCCTGATTTGCAGCATTTGCTGATTTGGGGATTGTAAATACACTGATTTTGGCTAGTTTCAAGCATCCAATATCACATCATGGAATGACGAGTTGGGAAGAAATATACAATATTATATAGTATTTCCACCATGCAGACTTAGACATAAATAGACATAATAGACATAAATAACATCAATAGCATAGATACAGATAAAATACTAAAAATAATTAGAAAGTGATGAGCTTTGAGTATTTGTTTTTAATAACATTTTAAAATTATAAGTTTATATCACTTAATTTTAATAAGAGCTCTGTACAGCAATGGGTTGCTAAAACCCTGAAAACTATGACAGCTGTCTCTCTCAAACCAGTGCAATCTGGTTTCAGCCAGTGTTTTTATACACAGTAAGTCTCTAAGTATTTAGTTCTCTACGTGTTTACTGCATATCAGTTTGATCGCTTTTTTTGTCATGCTTATTTCTGTTCTCTTACCATTTTTACATTAAAAATAGTGTGAGAAAGCTTTTCATTTAGGTGAATCTAAAGCCCTTTTAAGCTGAATTTTCCTAAAATTTAAGTTCAAGAATTTCTACCTGGTTGCCTTTTTTTTTTTTTTTTTTTTTTTTAGAATATCCACAAAAAATGCACCTGTCACATTAAATGGCCTGGAACACCTTTTCAAAGCCACTGCTCTCACAGAACATGTCTACCCTTGAAGACTGATTGACTAGAATCAATTGGTTCCCCTAATCCCTCTTCTAGCTAAGAACTAATGATTGCTCTGAAACTGTCAGCCTGAGTGTCTGACTTTTTTGGTTGTGAGATGAGAGCATCACATTAAATATTTGTTGAATAAAAGAATGAAAATCTCAGTAAAAAGGTGTTTTCCTTAGAAATCAGGTTATACTATTTCTTTGGGTTCTGGATCGAACTCTATCTGGGATTGTTTAAACCTCCCTTTCAGACCTTGGGAATCAAATCACGGTAACGGGAAGAGAGTACTGAATTGGGAGTCTGGGATCATGATATCAGCTCTGCTGCTAATATAGCCGTAGGATCTTGACAAATTCTAGAACTTTCCAGGCCTCAAGACCTTCATCTTTCAATTGTGAATGCATAACCAGATAATTTCTAATGTGTCATTTGGTTTTCTGATTCTTAACTGGAGAGTTGAAACAATTATGAACCAATTAGTTGTAAAAGACGATACTGGGAGACCAGCTTCCCTCGTGGCGCAGTGGGTGAGAGTCCGCCTGCCGATGCAGGGGACGCGGGTTCGCGCCCCGGTCCGAGAAGATCCCACATCCCGCGGAGCGGCTGGGCCCGTGAACCATGGCCGCTGAGCCTGCGCGTCCGGAGCCTGTGTCCCGCAACGGGAGAGGCCGCCGCTGTGAGAGGCCCGCGTATCGCAAAAAAAAAAAAAAGAAAAAGACTTTAATGGAACAAGCTACACATTGGGTCTCTGACAACATTTTCTCTTCATGTTTATTGTTGACACTGTACCGAGCAAATATCTGTCATAAATGAAAATGACAGTCTGTTTTCCAGAAATGTTTCTTTCGATCTCCCCTCCATCATTCTTATTTTCATCATCTTAATTCAGGCCATCAGCATCTTTTCCCTACTCGATCATGCTTTTCATTTCTCTGCACCCTTACGTACCCCCAACATTTGTAAGGTATCTTTTCTCAAGAAAAAGCTCTGGTTTTAGAGGTTAAGGTCTAAGGCCTAACCTAATCAGGGAGTCCAATGTCTTCTTAAATCTGGTTTTATTATTTTTCTTCTTATTATTATTAATAAATAATAACATTTAATAATAATAAATTAATAATAAATATTATAAATATTATATAAATATTTATTATATATAAATAATAATTATTTCTTATTATTAATTATTTCTTCTTAAATCTGGTTTTATTATTTGATCTTTCGCCAATTTCTTTCCCTCCTCTTATCTTTAGATATTCACCTTCACCTCCTCCAGAGAATGCAAACAAGTCAAAATTAGTTAAATCAATCATGCATTTTCCCCATTTTGTGCTTTTGGCCATGTGTTCCTGATGCATAGTATGTCCAGTCCTTTTTTCCAACAGGTGAAATCTATTTGTTTCTTAAGTTCCTGTCCAAATATCACCCTTCTTGAGAGTTACTCTGAAAACAAAGAAAATTTTCTCCTTCCCTCATCTGAAATTATCTCACAGAACTTTTATATAACCCTACTTTAGGACTTAACACACCAAATATATTTAGGTCCTCTATACTTTCTCCGGTAGATTATGTGCTTAATTTTTTATTTATCCATCCATTCATCCAACATTTATTGAAGATCTGCTATTCATCAGGCACTTCATTAGAATGCAGGGAACAGACCTGTAAGAACTGATTCTAGCTTTTGACAAGTTTGTCTATGTGGAGAGGTAACTTTTAAGTCAATTTTATTTTGCAAAACAGAATGCTAAGTGCCGTGATAGGGAACAGTCTGCACAGAATACTTTGTAAGAAAAAAGTGTATGGCATAGGAGGGTCAGAATTACGTCCAGGGAGTTTCCCTGGTTGGCCGGTTGGGGCAAACCATAACTTACTAACTATTCAGGGGCTTCCCTGGTGGCAAAGTGGTTAAGAATCCTCCTGCCGATGCAGGGGACACAGGTTCGAGCCCTGGTCCGGGAAGATCCCATATGCCGCCGAGCAACTAAGTCTGTGTGCCACAACTACGGAGCCTGCGCTCTAGAGCCCAAGAGCCACAACTACTGAAGCCCAGCGCGCCTAGAGCCCGTGCTCCACAACAAGAGAAGCCACCGCAATGAGAAACCCGCGCACCGCAACGAAGAGTAGCGCCTGCTCACCGCAAATAAAGAAAGTCCGCGCGCAGCAACGAAGACCCAAGGCAGCCAAAAATGAAGAAATAAATTAATTAATTTTTAAAAAGATCTGAAAGATACTATTAAAAAAACAAAAAAATTTATTAACTATTCAGAGTCTGACATATAATTAAAGCTCAGTAAATGTTATTAAACACATATTCCGAGTATATGAAGGTTTAGTTTCTCCTGGGTGTTTGATAAAGGTCATTGGTAGTGAAGATATTTCAGAGATACGAAGAAGGAAATATGAAGGACAGTGCCATTTCCATTCAACCAGATTCCACAAGGAAAATGTCAGTTTGCACACTTTGAGGGCAGGTGTATTAACTACATACAAATCCACCAATAGAGACAAATCGTATTCATAGGAGTCTTGCACAGAGCTTCTTGAGCCCAATCAGACTATAACGAAGTGCAGAAGAGACCGCATTCTGTACTCACCTTCCAGGTGAGGATCAAGGCTAGTGTAGCCTAGCCTCTGAAGCAGGCTCAACTCCCTCCCTCAGGCTCCTCAAGAAAATGGGGTGATTTATTTATTGTATACTTGACTCATTTTCCTAGAAAGTGCAAACCTGGGGTGCGAATCTGTTAGGTGGTGAGAACGCTGGCGGTTCACTGCTCTTTCCTCCACTTTCAGCCTCCCTGTCAGGGTCCACTTTCAGGGTCCCTCCCTCTGCTGAAGCCTAACCCAGGGCCTGGGAACCACAACTTCAGAGCCGACTCCCGGTTGCCAGGTGACCACCCGGGCGCGCACAGTCTCCGGGGGTCAGGGGCCGCCTCCGCCTCTCCCCAGGCGCTCCAATCAGCGGCCAGTGTGGCTGTCACGTGGGGCTCGGAGCGGGACCCGGAGCGCCGCGCGCGTGGCCAGGCTTGCGGAGCCCGCCTCCCCGCCCGCGCAGTCTCGGAGCCCGCGGCGCAGAAGGAGAGGGCGGTGCGGCTCAGGTCCGGCCGCCGCGCCCGCTTCAGCACCTTCTGCTGTCCGCCGCTGCGGTCGCCTCGTCCTGCAGGTAGGGGCCGGCGGGCCGCAGGGCGAGGGACGCGGGCGGCTGCGGGCTGGAGGAGGGCGATCTTCGAGCGATGGGGCGTCGCGGGGCTGGTGGGGGTCCGCCCGCCCCCTCGACGGTCGCGGACCCGCGTGCGCGCGTCCTGTGGGGCTTGGCAGGCGATGAGGCCCCGAGCGCCCGCGCCGCTCACCGGCCGAGGACGGGACGCAGCAGAAGCAGCAGCAGCCTTTGCGCGTCTGAACTGCCCCTGGAGTGTCACCTGCGACCCGGACCGGGACACTGCCTTATGTTTTAAGCTTATTCAGCCTCTGTGCGTCTAGAGTCTAGATTGTCGCTCTCGTTACTGTGCCCACGGGCGCTTCTGTAACGACCCCCGCCCCCTTGAAGGTGGCCTTCGTACTCAGGCTGCGGCAAGAAACCCTGGGGTCAAAGGGAAGCGCGTCCCAGAAAAAAGACAGTTTTGAATCTCAGAGGCGCACTGTGTGCTAAGCGAATCTTAAAAATATAATCTTTCCTATTTTTCAGAAGCTAACAAACCCAGACTTACTCTTTTGCATGCAGATATTAAAAGGAGCAAGCATTGGAGCTGAATTTTTTTTTTTTTTTTTTTTTTTTTTTTTTTTTAAAAGCAGTTGATTTGAATGAAGTTTAGTGATGCCTTGGATCATGTATCAAAAGTAAAGCACACTTGTTTTGTAACTTCCATGCCCATTTGTATATGTATTTATTGACTTTTTTTTTTTTTCTTTAAAAGTCTCCAACAATGGTTTGAAGAGAGAGATTACATTTCTTTCATTGTCTGAGTATTTCAGAAATAGATACCCTTCGGAGAAACTCATTTCCCCACCAATTTTTATAACCGAAATTACAAGTCCTCCTTGAACATTTTAAGTCACCTCAAGTGAGAAAAAGCTTTCCCTTTAGGGTTTGTTTCTCTAACAGTAAATTCTTTGGGGAATTTCAAAGATTCTCTCCAGGTTTTCATATCTAATCTCTTGCTCACAAATCTCCTAGGCTCATCAACAGTGAGAGGATAGTCTTGGTGTGATTATCATAGAACACAGCATGGTCTTGGGTGTTATGTTGTCTCCCTCTTATTGGCATTAGTGGAGCTGATTCTGGGCTTGTGGTGTGGACAGCCCCTGTAGAAAAGCACTCTCTTACATCCTGTTGAGATTCTGCCTCACTGGCCTAAGTGTGCAAGAAAGTGAGTGTGGTCACATCTTACCTGTGTGAAGGCAGAGATCTGAGAAATCAGTCTGACATTCTTTCCTATTCTGTGATCTAAAATTAAATACAGTAATTAAATGCCTTTGAAAAGTTGTCAGTTAATTCACCGGAGTTTGGGGAACAGTGCTCTAGGTGATAGTTTAGAGATTAACGTTACAAATGCTAGGTTTAGGTCATTGCATTGAGAGTTCCTGGGAAGTTTGCTCAACTGGAATAAACCAACGGCTTGTTTGAAAGGGCCCACATGGAAAGAAAACTCATAGACTTCTTAAGTGAGTTCCACAAACTTACTCTATATTAAAATGGCTAGTTGAATTTTACTACTTATATTGAGCTGATTTTCCCTGTGTTTATAGTAATAGGAATACTTAAAGAACTGTGGGTATCTCTGAAAAAAAAATAGATATATTTATTTAAAAGTTTGAAATTCTTCATTCTTTTTACCTTTAATGATTAAATATTGCTGTACTAAAAACTTTTCTTACTACTCACAATAATCCTATATATTCAAAAGCTGCAAATCAATTTAGCTTAGAAAATAATGTTTTTAGATTCCTCTGCTCCCAGTAGACGGACTTCTAGGGCTAGATTGTTTTTTGTTGTTGTGTTCTGTGGACTCTACCTTGCAGCCCTTAGCCTGAGCATGGGTGAGCTGCTGCAGCTTTTATATTGCTCAGAGAAGAGTAAGAACAGTTTTATGTTTGTTTGTTTGTTTGTTTTGCCCCAGTAGATACTGGAAGTCCAACATGAATGATTAGACTGTCCCTGTCAATAAAATATGTGCAAATTCTCCATACTACCTAATTTTACTTGCCTAAACTCTGTAATGAAGACTAAAATGAAATTCAAACAATTTGGAAGGATTCACATGTCCTTCCTGTATTCCAGAATTTATTCAAAGTCAGATCTAATATGCAAGAAAGGTAATGGTTTACCAGATTACTGAATAACGTGTTTACCCAGCCATTCATGGTAATGATGTGTATATAAACATTACTACTACTTTCTGCAATTGCTGAATTATCTCATCTTGTATTTTGTATCTATTCCATGTAGTAGATTGAAATATTAAAGTGAAATTATGTATGTAGCTTCCAGGGTGTCTTCAGGAACAGAGATCTTATTGAGAATATTTTAATCCATAGAAATCATATAGGAGATTGGGAGGGATTTCTTACTGACACCTCGTTTTCTTTCATGTGAGAAACATATATTAGACCAAGAGTGGCTGGCATATTTCAACATCCAAGACCATGCTGTGTTCTATGATAATCACGTGGAGATGATTCTCTCACTGTTGATGAGACTATTCCTTGGAGATTTATGAGAAAGAAATTAGATATGGATACCTGGAGAGAATCTTAGAAATTCCCCAAAGAATTTACTCTGTAGAGAAACAGATCCTAAAGGAAAAGTTTTCTCTTGCTTGAGGTTACTTAACTGTTCAAGAAGGACTTGTAACTTCGGTTATAAAAATTGGTAGAGAAATACAGTAAAATGATCAACTTTGACCTTTGCCTTTGTGTATTGAAAGAAAAAAAATCCCATCATGACTGACTAGAAGAATTTCAAAACTTCTCATGATAAAACGTGGGCCGTCGCATGAGGAGACAAGTTTCAGGTTGTTTTTACTTGATCTTAATGACTAGACAAATATAACTTGAAATAGGCTAGACTTTGTTAAAAAAAAAAAAAAGCAACCTGGAATTGGAGCCACAGGTGGCACATGCATCTAGATATCACATTATCAGCTACTTGAGTGAGATAATTTTTTTTTAATAATGATAAAGGCTTACTTTTTATTACTTGACAGGTACTTACAACATTGATTTAGTAGCCTAATTATCTCCTAAAATTCTGGAAGTCTGTATTCTAGTTTAGGAAATGTATGTGTCACAGAAACAGGCAAATCTTGCACAGTAAGATGATAGGAGATAATTCAGCAATGTTACTTGCTATTAAAGGGATAATTGATAACTGTCATGTTCAGGAAAGCTCTTATCAAAAGATGCAAGAAATAATTTTCCATGCTTCGGTGAGGGTGTTAGAACATTTAAAATTTGGTTTATAAATTTGAATGCTCAGATGTGGAGAACTCATGACAGAGGTTGTTAAGTAATTTACCTTATGTTCAGATTTGTTGCTCTCTTCCAGTTGTTGACACTTTAAGTTATGAGCATGTACCAGTATCTCAGGCAGGCTCACTTGCAATTATGTATAATAAGCTCAATTTCATATCTCATGCAAAAAAAAACTTTCCAATTGGAAAGCAGAAAATAGTTCTCACTACACAGAGCACTCGTGTATGATGTGCTATTGGAAAAACTTCATTTTTCAGTATAATATAGCGCCACATGGAGCCCTGAAAATTGAATAGTTGGTTAATAAGAAGTAGGTAATGCTTAATTTTGGCCCATTAAGATAAAACTTTTTGAATGAGTCTTAATGAAAAGAGTTATGCAAGTTTTATTTTTAAGAGAAACATGGTAGCAGGTTTGAAGGAGTCATTTCAGAATTTAAGCTAGAAGGATTCTTAGAGACCAGTCAGTCTAACACCATTAACACTAAACACAGGAAAATTAAGTTCCTCAAAATTGGGAAAATTTCAGTGGGAAAGCTGGTCTGGAACCTCAGGCTCTAATACTCAGCATTGTGCTGGTCCCTAAAGAGGTGTAAAAATATATCACCTTTCTCTTTTATTATATTTCTTAAAGTGGCTAATTCAAAAGTTTGAGTAGTTAAGATTTAGATCACTTTTGTATTTTTTAAGTGACTGTTGTACATAATGAGCAAATTGCATGTGTTTGGTCTCATCATATAGAAAGTTTGCTTAAAATATTAATTAAAAAGTGTTTTCCCACAATTTGTAAAATTTTTTGATTTGCTCATTAATATGATTTAAGTTTTTCTGCAAATTCTTCTGTGATTTGGGGGGGATCCAGTTATCTTATAAATTCTTTATCTTAATGCACCTCGATGGTACTTAAGTGTACATAGCCATCACATCTACAATTCAGTGTTAGAAATAAGAAGCTTTTGGAAGTTACATCTGAAGCCTGGATTGTGGTTACCATGGGGTAAAATTTTGAAGTTGGACGCATTTATTTTCTAGACTTTCTGACTCTTTGGTACTAGACGCCATCTAGAATGGTGTTATTCGACATGTATCTTAGACCAGCATCCCCTGGGAGCATGTCAGAAGTGCATACTTCCAGGCCACAGCCCTGCCAAATCAGATATCTGAGGGAGCACCTGGAATCAGTGTTTTCAGGAGCCTCGAGTGATTCTAACGCAAGGTCACGCTTGAGAAGCACTGATAGAATCAGTGTTTTCAGGAGCCTCGAGTGATTCTAACGCAAGGTCACCCTTGAGAAGCACGCTTGAGAAGCACGCTTGAGAAGCACTGATAGAAGCACTGATATAAGGTACATTGTGCCACTGGACCTAGTCTTCTCTTGAACTGGTAGTGTTCGTATACAACTCCACCTTTGAAACTTTACTTAAACTACTAAATAAATGAACTCATTCCTGAAAATATTGAATACAATTGTGGATACATTTCATAAACATTTAAATTTCAATAGTAGCTTTTTGGACACAATATCTCACTTGCATTATTAATTACATTAGTTCATCTTTGTGGGAATTTTATGGTGGCTAAGGGAATAATTTTTGACAGGTGGCCCATTGACTAGATTAGTAACCTGTCTCATATATGCACTGGTCCTGCCTTAGCTGATACAACTCTTCACTTATCAAACTTTAGGATTTATTTCCGGCCTCCTATCAATGTTTGGATGCATATATAAAAGAAATTTTGGATGTAGTGACTTTGTGTGAGCTATTTCTTAGAGCTTTCAAGCTTTAAATCCATTTGATTTCCTTTGTTGTTTTTTTCTCAGCACTTGACAAAAATAAATTTTAACACCCTTGGCCCAGAACATGAAAATGCCAGTCTAACTGACTGTTTCTGCCAAATGAGAATCCTGATTTTCAGACACAGATAAGCATAAAGACCCACCCTACTTTAAAAACTCATACAAAATCCAACTTACAGAACAGATGAATTAGAAGGGGGACAGGCATCCTCAGGTTTACAGAACAATTCATGCCGTAGCTTCTCAAGTCCTCCTTCATGAAGAATGATCCTATTTATAAAAATAAAGCTACTTATTTTTGCCATACCCTATTATAAAAATAATCCTACATCTTTATTATTACAATGTTTACATGTTTACTTTCATAATGTCTCTTTCAATGGAATATTTACCTCTTCTTAGTTTATGGGTGAAAAATACGTGATCTCACTCTTCTATTTCTCTTTGGCTGAGTCTCTCAGAATGGTCAATTGAAGGTATATGAATGATCCTATTGTTCAAGAAAAGTGTATTTTACATCTTTGATCAAATTAAAAATCTTTTCCACATTGCAGGTCAAGAGATTCTGTAATCCTTCAAGCGCCTTGAAAATCTAATTTCATAATTCGAATCCATATAATTTTCACTTTGGTGGTTAAAATGTAGGAAGTATAAAAATAAATATCTAGATGAATGACAGATTAAGAATATAGATTAAAAAAAAGAATATAGATGGATGATGAAATAACTGCACTCACTTTGCCACATCTTTGAATTAGTGTTTTGGTCTTCTCCGGCTTACCTATAATCCTTTGTTTTGCTGATCGAATTGGAATTCGTACTGGTATAAGTGGTCATTCTGTAAGTCCAAACTAGAACAACCATAATGACCTTATTCTTTTCTATTCGCTATCTAATCCAGGATTTTAACATAGGTTAATACTGTACTTTGTGACCTATTTTATCATCTAAGCTTTTAAGAACATCAGGATTTGACATATGCTGGGGTTGCCGAGATATAATGTCCTGCCAAGCACATGAAAGGTAAATTTAGGAATGATTGAAATTTAAGAGATTAATCTGGTCAGTAGAAGTTACCAGAGGCAGTTTATCTGATAAATATCTTTGCTGTTGTTGAACTGAGTAAGTAGTTCTCAAGCTTTACTGTGCTATATAAATCATCTGGAAATGATGTTAAAAAGCAGGTTTCCAGACTCCACCCCAAGATCCACTGGCCCTAGATGGTGATCCAGGAATCTTCATTTTTAGCAAGTTTCCCAGTTAATGCTGATGCAAGAGACCCGAGAACCACACTTTGAGATGCACCGATTTAGAGATTTTTTAAAATTATATTTATCCTTGATAATCTATGGCTGTACATATCAGTGAAAATAGTGGTCATTTAGAATTATGGATACTAGACAGAGGAGGAAGATCTCAAGTTAGTGGGCTAGTGGCTGCTTAAAAAAAACCTTCCATTTTTTTTTTCTTTGCAATTTCCAAATGCTTTCTAATGAGCACGTATAGTAAATGCTAACATATTAACTATATGTGCTCACTAGAATTTTTTGCATCACTCTCAGCATATAGTGTATTCAAATTTTAAACACTGATTTTCAACATGATATTTTTAGGTTTTTTAAAAAATTACTATAGGCAATAGATCTCTATTAAGAAAATTAACAAAATTCTGAATAGGACAAAGAGGAGGTCAAGAAAACTATCCTGAGTCTCTGCATGGTGATATGTTTGTGACTCTGACCTTTGAATACACATCTTTATATACTTTTATTGATTTTTTCTCTTTCTCAAGGCTCCCCGGAGTGCTTCCTTGTCAGAGTCTCTGCTTTTGCTGCTCCCTCTGTTTAGTGCGCTTTCACGTAGTACCTATGACACGACTATAGTACCTTTTTAAAATTTATTATTTGTTTATTTTTGGCTGTGTTGGGTCTTCGTTTCTGTGCGAGGGCTTTCTCTAGTTGCGGTGAGCGGGGGCCACTCTCTTCATCGCGGTGCATGTGGGATCTTCCCAGACCACGGCTCGAACCTGTGTCCCCTGCACTGGCAGGCAGATTCTCAACCACTGCACCACCAGGGAAGCCCTATTTTTCCTTTTCATATAGTCTGGTTTTCTGGTAAAAATACTTCATTTTCAACTATTTTTGTTCTTACATATTAAAAATATCATGTGACCTAAGCTAAAGAGAAGTATACTGTATAGATTGTCACTTTGTTACCAGTGGTTAGAATCACCAGTAACCGGAGGGTGATGTCAGCTATATTGATTTGTTGTTTTTCAAGGGTGAGCTTTCCAATTGTTCTTAGGATGTAGCTATTTAATATTTTTGGAAGGTCTTGTCAAGGCATGAAATGCTGGGATGGGAGCTATGTGTCGCTACAGATCGCTGCCAGCATTCAGGAACGTGCTGGTGGAGATTGCTCTGGGGCACACCCCTGTGGAATAGTACCAACTGAGGAGTCAGAGGATCTGCTATGGGGGTGGCATTAGCAGGCATCCACTGTGAACCATCACGGTTGAGCCATCAGACTCTGTGGGTGTTCCTGTGGACCCCCAAATACGTATCCTTAATCTAGCCCATCTCAGTCCCCTGCTGCTTGCTTTGCAGACTTTGGTTTTTACCCATTTCCTGTTCTGAGATTATTTATTCCTTGTGTCCACCTTCCTCATCCGCTTGTCCCTGACGTTGCTTCTAAAAATACTTGTGGGTTAAAGCAGCATTAGTGCATATCTCAGAGAAGGACTTAACATGTTGCAAAATATGATGGCTGGGGGCAGTCAATGGGGCAGGAAACTCTAGGGGAACAATAAAAAGATAAATGAAAGTGTCCAAGTGAAGTTAGAAAATATAATCCAATTATACAATACCTACTTATATGTGGGCAAGTCATTTCAGTTTATTTTCCCCTCTTAATTTTGTTAGTATTAGAGAGCGCTGCTGTGGATTCTTAGTGTATAATTTCTTTTTATTTAGATTATATACCTGACAGCAGAAATGTGCAATTTACTGTTTTGTACCAGCAAATTTGCACATTAGCATAATTAGCATAAAGGAAACATTGTGAGCTTCCTAGAAATCTCCCTCATGGCTCCTGTCTGTCACTATTTCCTTTTCCCTGAAGGAAACTCTCTCATAACTTCTAGGAGCACCGATTAACTTCGCTGGTCCTTAAACTTTTATAAACATTAGAATCCTATGATATTCATGTGTGACTTTCAGTCATCATTACATTGTGTGGTTCATCCATTTCGTTGTGTATGGCTCATTTTAATTATTGTATAGTACCCCAGTGTATGATTGTCCTATCATCTGATCTCCCAGATTGGGGGAATCTGGTTTTTAGGGGAGACTTGTGTGTCTCCCCCTCCTCAACCCCGCTCTGAGGGAGCCAAATTCCACTTTATATCTGGGGTGGGTGCTGAGTTAAGAGAGAAAGCACCTCTTCAGTGGCAGATCTGGGCTTCGTTTTGGTTCAGGATGGGAGCCCAAGATGTTTTCCTGCCCACCCCCCAGGGGCTGGTAGCTTCTGCTTCTTCCCTTCTCCCAGTTCTGTGGTCAGGAAGGAGGGTTATCTGTCCCTCCCTAGAAGCAAATGGGCTTTGCTTTTACTCCCTCCCCATTGTCCCTGGGAGTGAGGGTAGGTATTTCCTCTCTCCGGGTAGCTGAAGACTTGTGCTGCATTTGGGAGAAGCATTCAGGGACCTATACAGAGTTGCATGCCTGTCAGCTCTCAGTAGCCAAGTGCTTCCGATGTGCCTGAGCCACTAAGGCGGACTGTGTCTGATTTGCCCCCTCTTTCTCCTAAGCCCCCGACTGAGGCCTAAGGAGAAGATGTGACAGGTGAGTGCAACTCAGCTTGCACCGGGGACCTCCAGTTATTCTGAACTGATGCTCTAGCTCATATTGGCCTTTAGGACTTGCGCAGATTTTATCTGACTTTCTCCTCCCCGCTTTGATGGCCGTCACCTCTTTCTCCCACTCCCTGTCAAAGGCGAAGCCGTTAGTCTGTTTGTCTCCCCATGACTGGTCTCCTCACTCTTTGGAATTCCCTTGATTGCTTTGCAGCCTGACGATTTAATATCATCTTTCTCCAGAGAGAATATGCTTTTGCTTTTGGAAAGTATGAGGGTAGGGAAGACCCGCTCAATGCAATCACTGAATGAATCTATTTGAAGCTGAACTTCAGTCTTTGTAAAGGATAGTCTATTTCACGCTAGTTTTAAGGTGAGACCCACATGGTTCTCACTGAAAGGGCACCATTATTAGGCCATTTTTTTCCTTGGCAGCATATGGACGCTAGTTTTTTTCCCTCCAGTCCCATGAGATTATGAAAAGCTCTCCATAGCTTCTTAGTATTTCAGCCACTACTTTTAGATAGTCAGATCCTGTTGGGGGGAAAGTAGCATTCCCCGCTCCCCAGCCCCACCCTGTTCCCTACAAGAGGGTAGCTGTGGAATGTCCTTCTCATGTTGATGGGTGTGAAAGGAAGCAAGCCTTACAGCCAGAGCTTGGAGCTGGAACATTCTGACTCCTGCCCACATATCGCTGGGGAAAGCAAGTCATACGGCAAGTCCAAAGGCAACAGGCCAGGATATATAGTTGGCCCGTGATGAGCTCATAAAAAGGTATAGGTGCAGAGAGGGATATGAAAATGTCCTGACCAGCAATCAGACCACAGGTTACTTGTGTGTTGTATTAATCCCTGCAGTAAGTTTTCTGACATTGCAAGCCATTTTACTTTATTTATTTATTTTCTTTAACACAATGACATCTAGCCTTTGATTCTTTTCATTTCCTTCCATCACTAATCTTAAAAGGCCGGAAACATTTTCTGACTACGAATTAAGTTAAATTTGTGATTTTAACAATAAATTAGTCAGTTAGACCCGTGGACGAATACACAGATGTAAAGATGTGGAGTAGATGTCACCATGACTTTCTCCTTCCTGTTTCAGTTACTGCTAAGTGATCGTGACATGCTTCCGCTCTGAGATCAGCTAAAGGTTTCAACTGTGCACTCCAGACCATCAAGGAGATGTGAGAGTTGAACACTATTGGCCATTCTGTTTTGTTTTTTTTTTGCGGTATGCGGACCTCTCACTGTTGTGGCCTCTCCCGTTGCGGAGCACAGGCTCCGGACGCGCAGGCTCAGTGGCCATGGCTCACGGGCCCAGCCGCTCCGCGGCATGTGGGATCTTCCCGGGCCGGGGCACTAACCCGTGTCCCCTGCATCGACAGGCCGACTCTCAACCAGTGCGCCACCAGGGAAGCCCAATTGGCCATTCTTGTACTAAATGAACCAGATTCTATACACTCTCAGATAATCAAAATACCTGAAATACAGTAAAAAAAATGTGTATTTTTATGCAAGATAATATTCATCTGAGATTCCATGATGTGAAATATTTTACTTTTCTTAGTTCTTGCAAATATGGTAAATAGTGCTCATGGAAAAATGTCAGGAAGTATGACATGAGAACTATTATGTGCCCTACAAACAAGGTATATTACTTTTAACTATATTGTATTTATAGTGATATAGTAAATACTTGGTACCTTATATGATTATAAAATAATTTTACCAATTCAAGTTTGCATTTTATTTTCCCTTTACAAATTAATTTCTGAAATAATTTGATTAGCCATTTCTCTGCAAGGAATTGAATGGTAATCCCATTTCGCTTGTTGATGAGTATACTGCCTGTAATTTGGATACATTTCTTTAGCCCCTTTCCAAGTTGCAGTTATGTGTATACACACACACACACACACACACCCCTTCGGTTCATGTGAACTACCACTAGTTGACAAACTCTTCTAGCATGTGTCAATTCACTCAACAAACATTTTGTACCTTCTATACAAATATGAATAAAACATGTTCCTTTGTCTTGGGCAACTCACAATTTTTGTCTCTGCAAATAATCACTATCCAGTGCACATAAATATAGACTTAGAGGCATACAGATGAGGGATTTGGTGCATTTGTGAAAGGCTTCCAAGAAGAGGGACATTAAGTTGGGTCTTGATAGATACGATGCAGCTCATTAGTCACAAAAGAAGGGGAAGAGGTAAGAGCTCAGGCAAAAGCATTTCACAACTTAAAGGCATAAAAGCCATGCTGGTATAGAACATGTTTAGGAATTGCAGCGAAAGCAGGGAGGTTAGTAAGTAAAGTATTTCATTAGTCTGTACAAGACAGTGGCGTTAGGGATGGAGGGAAGGGGCTTTTGAAGAGACATGTTAAAGGTAGTTGTTAAGACGTGGTGATCAAATGTAGCGGGAGGTGGAGGGGAAAGTGGTGAAAGAATCAAAGATGGCTCCGTGTTCTTATTTCGGGTTACCGTCGAGTATAGTTTTGGTCACTGGAACAGGGAATGCACGGCAAATGAAAGACTATTGGGGGGCAGTAGAAAGGGATTCTTATCACTCGAAAGGGATAAGCTTGGCTTTACCGATGTTCATATTGAGATTACCAGATACAAGGCTGCGGGATCTGGGTCCAGTAGGTACTTTAAAATGGAGTTTAAGGGCTTGGCATGAGAGACTGCAACCACTGAAATGGTGGCAAGGTAGTTAGATATACCCTGGGTAGGCGCTAGATATAGGTCCAGGGCGGGGTAAAAAAGCGTAAGGCAGGGCACAGACACAGATGTCTAACTCAGAATAGGGTAGGCAATGGCAAGAGAGACAGCAAGGAAGGACCACCAGTCCAGAGGGTGGGACCCTGCAGGAGATGCAAATTCTGAGCAGTTAGCCAGGAACCAGGGCCTCTGTGGGAACCCAAGGGCAGGACAGAAAGCATGGTCCAGATTCAGGGAAGTCAGCAAGATGGAAACAAATTGAGCACCAGAGTGTACGAGCCCTGGAGCTTCCTGTGGAAGCCTGTTCCCAACTATTTTGGCCTGGGGCTTCAAGCAGATATTAGTGAAAATATTTCTAGAGAATAAGGAAGAGGAGGAATTCTGAAGGGTGCCATGTCCCATTTGGTATATTTTTAGAGTGAGATAAAGATGTTCTCAACTAGCTGCAGTGATATTTGTGTGTCATACATGTGTTTCTATGCCAGAACAATGAAAAGTGAAGGGCTAATGAAATATTTTACATAGCATTGTCTAGTACAACAACATAATTATCATTTGACTATAGGCTTACCTTTTCTGCTTTAGCATTATTTTTACAGACACTGTTATTTATAAATTATTAAAACTGTTTCAGCTGAAATGTGTATGTACTTCTAGTTTCTTGTACTGGACAACATTTCATAAGGCAGAGTTTGGTAAACCCATTCGGTTGAAACACATTGTTATGACTTTAGGTGCTGACTGTTCTGAAGCCGGTTTCCAATTGCCTTGATTGAAGTAGGAACATTCTATGGCTTGGATGACTTACATTTCACATTGGTTTGAGCAAGATGATTGCTATGAAGGACTACAAAGAGTAAGATATATTTACGTTGTAATTATAATTTTCTGTGATTTTTTCTGCTTCATTCCTCATGCAGCTGTATTTCTGTGTCATTTATATTGTGGACATTTTTGCATTGCAGGATTCTGAGGGTAAATAGGTTACTTATCTGATAGACTTAAAAGCAGAGGTAAGACAATATATAAGGATAGTCATTTATTGAAGAAAATGTGTTTTTTTCTATCCTGATTTCAGATGAATTCTTAACGTGTTCAGATTGTCTTTAGGCTTTAAAGATAAAATAGGATTCTTTCTAATGAGATTAATGTATGAAAATAGCAATAATTTCAAGAAAGTAATTTTACATAATTTTATGATAGAAATATGTATGGTAATACCATGTATTCTAATAATATTGTAAAAGAAAATGAAAAAATGTTCTGAAGAAGAGTGCCATGTTCCATTTGGTAAATTTTTAGGCAATTAATTATGCTTCAAAGCGATTTGCATTGTTACTATGGCAACTTTTGCGTAGCATAGCTATTCTCATCTATTTCTACTGCAATAGCAGAAAACTGCCATCTTTAAATGCACCTTATCAGAATGGATTTAGTTTAGAATAACATAAGATTTCTCTTTGATTATTAAATGATTTTAAATGAAGGATTTCTTAATTATTTAAATGAAGGAGATTTGTGGATTTTTCTTTTCACTAATGAGTGGAACAAAAGAGCCAGAATATCTTGATGGAGTTTTACCAGCTTTATTCCCATTGTTGTTAGAGGGCGTGTACTACTAAAGACATGCAGCGCTGAAGTTTTCTTCATTCCTCCTTACTTCTTCAGGGTACTGTTCTAATCACATCAATCAAAGATATTTCCTCAGCATTTTACTTCTTTTAGATTATCTTTTTAGTTGTAAATCCTCAGCAGTTTAAGCCTCTTGGGTTTTCTTCTTCAGAATTTTTTTTTTTCAGCTGTGAAACAAGCTGGTAAACATCTCAGGAGCCAGTAAATATCTAACTCTGGAGAATAACCCTCATGGTATGGATCCTAAAGCATTCTTCAGAAGGGAGGTTGAGAATTACTGGGTAGCTCACCATCCCGAATTCCAGCCTTAACCATAATGATTGATAGAAATATTTCAGCTTATGAGTTTAATAGCAGTATTTGAAGTTGTGCTGGACACACACACACACACACACACACACCCACACATACACACATACACAGACACGCGTGCACGCACTGTAATGCCAGCATCCTTTTTTATATTGTGTGTGTGCATTTAAAATGTAATAACAGTGCATTTCTGATGTTCAAACAGAAGGCTTTTATTTTTCAAGTGTAGTGCGTATATTCCTCTATGGGAAAGGAAAGGGATGACAATCTAATTTGGAGGGAGGGGGTGACTGATTTTAAGAAAATGCGTTTTGCTAAAATTGTGTGTCTCTTTTTAGTGATTTTGAGGCAGCTCATGGAGATTTTGAGGATTCAAAATCCTTCCCTCCACCATAACCCCAATCTGCCCTTTAATAAACTATGGCCTTTATAAGTGAATTCCTTGTTCTGAGACATATTAAAAGAATAACTATTCTCATATATAAATATAGTCCAACCCTAAAATTACCATATCCTCTTCATGAGTTTAAGATTTTCTTGGCTCAAGTTTTGATCAGTTCTTATACAGACTTAGATGACAATGAAACAGCTTATTCTAAATAATGAAAATTGAAACATGATTATTTAATTTCTTCTAAAATTCCAGCTTAAAATTTTTCAGATGATATATATGTGCACATATACCCTATATAAGCAGCATTCAGAATACCAGATTTTTCCATTGTTATATTTTTAACGCTTACCGGAAAAGATAAGTTGGTTTTTGAGCTAAAAATTATAATTTAGAAATGTAGTGTTTGAAAAAAGTCACATACAAGTATGAGTTTTATCTTTAGATCACTGAAGTGGCCTTTATACTTTGATATAATTAATATTTATGGCATATGTATATATTTCTACACACACAGCACATGTATATGAACTTGATTTTTTTTTTTTTTTTTTTTTGCGGTACGCGGGCCTCTCACTGTTGTGGCCTATCCCGTTGCGGAGCACAGGCTCCAGATGCGCAGGCTCAGCTGCCATGGCTCATGGGCCCAGCCGCTCCACGGCATGTGGGATCTTCCCGGACTGGGGCGCGAACCCGTGTCCCCTGCACCGGCAGGCGGACTCTCAACCACTGCGCCACCAGGGAAGCCCTATGAACTTGATTTTAACTTAGTTTTTTTTTTTTTTTTTTTTTTTTGCAGTACGTGGGCCTCTCACTGTTGTGGCCTCTCCCATTGTGGAGCACAGGCTCTGCACGCACAGGCTCAGCGGCCATGGCTCACGGGCCCAGCCGCTCCGCGGCATGTGGGATCTTCCCAGACCGGGGCACGAACCCGTGTCCCCTGCATCGGCAGGCGGACTCTCAACCGCTGCGCCACCAGGGAAGCCCTAACTTAGTTTTATAATTTTATTTTTGGCAGTATTGTAACTCTAGCTATATTTAAATTTCATGCTTATGTCATATAATCTTGCATATTCAGAGGTGAGCTTTACTACAAATCTAATGCAAATATACTCTTATAACTTGCTTTTTTACATTTCATACACTTACACTTCAGTGTAATTATAATGTATGTATTGTGTCTTCACTCTGGCCTAAAACAAAACAAAAGAATGAAAACTGAAAAATCAACAACTTTTCTTAGATTCATAAGAGAAGTGAGGTCACAAGGCAAACCGCTGCTGCCCCAGACTGGAGAGACAGACAGGCAGATACAGAGAATCACAATGCACCAGAGCAGAAACCTCTGTGGGAACCAGAGCCAGAGTGGAAAACCTGAACTGTAATTGATGAGTTGCTGGAGGCTCATATATCAAGTCCGAGAGTTAAAAACTCAGGGCGGTGTGGGGGTGGGGAGTAATAAGGAGGGCTCCAGGATTTTCTGAGTTTTACCTCCAGGACCTTTACCAAGTTTTCACAGTAAATATCAGAGAAAGATCCCTTCATGCTTCTGGCAAAGGGAGAGGAAAAGGAATTGTTTCGAAATATGTCAGAGCAGTCTTCTTCTTAACAAGGCTGCCCGTGAGGAGAAACTATTTTACCAGAGCCTGATCTGCAGAGATTATATCAGCACCTAACCTATCTGGGGGAAGGGAAATACCCAGTCCCTGCTAACTAGCTATTCTGTCCCACCTAGGGGAGAAAGATCCCTGAGAAACTGGTGAAATTCCCATTCCACA
Source organism: Lipotes vexillifer (assembly GCF_000442215.2). NCBI lineage: Eukaryota > Metazoa > Chordata > Mammalia > Artiodactyla > Lipotidae > Lipotes > Lipotes vexillifer. The sequence goes on from NW_006773710.1 coordinate 630,231, forward strand.
GCCACAGGCTCATCAGAAGACAGAGACTTAATCATAGGACCGCAGAATGCTTTCTCTTCGCCCACAACTTAACATTACATTACTAAAGGTCTGCTTACCAGTTCCTTTTAGCCAGTAACATCATGTTCTCCTTTCAACAAAAAATCACAAGGCACACTAAAAAGCAAAAAACACAGTTTAAAGAGATTAAACAAGCATCAGCTCCAAAGTCAGATACGGCAGGGATGTTGGAATTTATCCGACCAATAATTCTTTTTAAAAGTATGATTAGTATGTTAAGGGCTTTAATGAAAAAAGTAGACAACATGGAAAAACAGATGGATCATTTAAACAGAGAGATGGAAATTCTAAGAAAGAATCAATAAGAAATGCAAGAGATCAGAAATACTGTAACAGAAATGAAGAATGCCTTTAATAGATTCATTAGTAGACTGGACATGACTGAGAAAAGAATCTCTGAGCTTGAGAATATGACAATAGAAACTTCCAAAACTAAAAAGAAAAGAGAAAAAAATGAAAAAATAACAGAACAGAATGTCCAAGAACTGTGGGACAACTACAAATGTACAACTACATTTCCATATACATAACGGAAATACCAGAAGAAGAAAGACAGGGACAGAAGCAATAATTGAAACAATAATGACTTAGAATTTCCTAAAATTAGCATCAGACACCAAACCACAGATCCACGAAGTTTGGAGAACACTAAGCAGGATAAATGCCAAAAAAAAATACTCCTAGGAAAATCATATCCAAACTTCAGAAAATCAAAGACAAAGAGAAATCTTAAAAGAAGCCAGAGCAAGGGTCAGAATTATATCCACTTCTCAGAAACCATGCAATCAAGAAGAGAGTGGAATGAAACGTTTAAAGTGTTGAGAGAACTAAAACACCAGCCTAGAATTCTGTACCTTGTGAAACTATCCTTCAAAAGTGAAAGAGAAATAAAGACTTTCTTAGACAAACAAAAATTGGGGCATTTGTTGCCAGTAGACCTGCCTTGCAAGAAATGTTAAAAAAAAAAGTTCTTCAGAGAGAAGGAAAATTATATAGGTAGAAATTCAGATCTACATAAACAAAGGAAGAACAGTGGAGAATGACTAAGTGATGGTAAAATAAAAACTTTCATTTCCTTATTCTTAATTGACCTAACAAATAACAGTTTGTTCAAAATGAAAATAGTGACAATGTCTTTGATTACGTAAGCTTATGTGTGTACACACACACACATACACATACATACATATATATGTGTCAGGTATGCTTATGTGTGAGTGAAATGAATGACATCAATGATACAAGAGATGAGAAAGAGGAATTAGGATTATTTTGTTTTTATAAGGTACTGAGAAGTGGAATAGTATTATTTGAAAGTAGACTTGGATTAGTTGTCAATGTATATTGCAAAATCTAGGACAAGAACTTAAAATGTTTTTTTTTGTTTGTTTGTTTTGTTTTTTTGCGGTACGCGGGCCTCTCACTGTTGTGGCCTCTTCTGTTGTGGAGCACAGGCTCCGGATGCGCAGGCTCAGCTGCCATGGCTCACGGGCCCAGCCGCTCCACGGCATGTGAGATCTTCCTGGACTGGGGCACGAACCCGTGTCCCCTGCATCGACAGGCGGACTTGCAACCACTGCGTCACCAAGGGAAGCTCTAAAATGTTTTTAAATGAGGTATAATTGATATGCTAAGAAAGGAGAAAAATTGAGTCGTACAAAGTACTCAATTGAAACCACAAAAGAAAGAGAAAGTGTGGGACACAAAAACAGGACCAAAGATCAAGGGCAACAAAATGAAACAGTAAATATATAGTAGATATTAATCCAACTATATCAATAATCACCTTGAATGTTGATGATCTACACGCACCAATTAAAAGACAGAGGTTGTCAAAGTGGATCGAAAAACAAGGCCCAACTATATGTTTTCTGCAAGAAATTCACATTAAATATAAAGGGACATATAGATTAAAAGTAAAGGGATGGAGAAAATATACCATGCTAACACTAATCAAAAGAAGTAGACATGTCTGTCTTAATTTCAGATGGAGCAGACTTCAGAGCAAGGAAAGCTATCAGGGATAAAGGGGGGCATTACATAATAATCAAGGGGTCAGTATTCCAAGAAGATATAACAATCCTTAATGTGTATTCTCCTAATAACAGAGTATCATAATACATGAGGCAAAGCTGATAGAAGTGCAAGGAGAAATAGATGAACCCACTATTATAGTTGGGGACTTTAATATCCCTTTGTAAGAATTTAACAGATCTGGCAGACAGACAGTTAGTAGGGACATAGCTGAACTCAAGAGCATCTTCAATCAACTGGATATAATTGACATCTATAGGCTACTCCATCCAACAACAGCAGATTACACATTCTTCTCAAGCTCACAAGGAGCATTCACAGCCTAGACCATATTCTGGACCAAAAAACACACCTTAACAAATTTTAAAAGTATAGAAATAATACAGGTCTGCTCTGAGACAATGGAACTAAACTAGATATCAGTAGCAGAAACATAGCTGGAAAACCCCCAGATACAACACTTTTCTAAACAACACATGGATCAAAGAAGAACTCTCAAGAGAAATTAAAAATTATTTTGAACTAAAAGAAATTGAAAATACAACTTAATGAAGTAAAAGCCCACAAAAGCAGGGCTTGGAGGGAAATTTATAGCATTTAATGCATTTCTTAGAAAAAAAGGAAGATCTAAAATCAGTCATCTAAGCTTCTAAGCTTCTGCCTTAGGACACTAGAAAAAGAAGAGCAAATTGAATTCAAAGTAAGCAGAATAAAAGAAATAATAAAAATTAGAGCAGAAATTAATGAAATTGAAAATAGAAAATCAATAGAGAAAACAAAACTAAAATCTGCTTCTTTGAAAAGATCAATAAAGTTTATAAGCCTTTAGCCAGGCTGCTTAAGAAGAAAAAAGAGAAGAAATATATTACTAATATTAGTAGTGAAAGAAGAGGTATCACTACAGATCCTATGGACATTAAAAGGATAATTCTGTGCCCACAAATTTGATAACCTAGATGAAATGGACCTAGTTTTTGAAGACAACAGTTTGCCAAAACTCACACAAGAATAAATAGACAATCTGTGTAGACTTGTATCTAGACCTGAATAGACCTGTGTGTCAACAGATGCTGAAAATCATTTGACAAAATCCAAAACTCCTTCATGATGAAAACTCTCAGCAACCTAGGAATAGAGGGTAAGTTCCTCAACTTGACAAAGAACGTAATTATTCCTCATCTTGATAAAGAGCAAAAACCCTGTAACTAACATCATACTTAATGGTGAGAAACTTGAAATTCTCCTGCTAGGATCAGGAACAAGGCAGGGATGTCTGCTCTCACCACTGCTTTTCAACACTGTACTGAAGTCCTACGTAATGTGACTGGACAAGAAAAGGAAATAAAAGGTATACAGATTGGCATGGAAGAAATCAAACTGTCTTTGTTCACAGATGACTTTAGTGTCTGCGAAGAAAAAAACCTCCTGGTACCAATACAGTGATTTTAGCAAGATTTTAGAATACAAGATTAATATAAAAAAAGTCAATCACTTTCCTGTGTACCAGCAATGAACAAGTATAATTTGATATTTAAAACACATTACCATTTACGATAGCACCCCAAAAATGAAATACTGAGCTTTAAATCTGACAAAATATGTACAAGATCAATATGAGAAAAACAATGAAACTCAGACAAACAGATATCAAAGAACTAAATAAATGGAGAGATATTCCATGTTCAGGGATAGAAAGAATCAATAGTGTCAAGATGTCACTTATTGCTAAAACTTGATCTATAGATGTGATAAAATCCCAACCAGAATCTCAGGAAGTTATTTTTTTTTTTGGATATTGACAAACTGATTCTAAAGTTTATATGGAAAGGCAAAAGACCCAAAACAGCTAACACAGTGTTGAACGAGAGCAACAAAGTCAGTGGCCTGACACTACCCAACTTCAAGGCTTACTGTAAAGCTACAGTATTAAGACAGTGTAGTATTGATAAAAGAATAGACAACAGTGTAACAGAATAGAGAGCCCGTAAATATACCCACATAAACATAATCAACTGATCTTCAACAAAGGATCAAAGGCAATACAATGGAGAAAAGATAGTCTTTTTAACAAATGGTAGTAGAACTGGACATCCACATGCAAAACAATTAATCTAGACTAGACCTTACGTCTTTCATAAATGGATTTTAGACCCTAAAAAGGTAAAACACAAAACTATTAAACTCCTAGAAGATAACATAAGAGAAAAACCTAGATGACCTTGGGTATGGCCATGAATTTTTAGATTCAACACCAAAGGCATCATCCATGAAATAAATAATTGAATGCTAAACTTTATTAAATTAAAATATTCTCCTCTGTGAAAGACAGTGTCAAGAGAAAAAGAAGACAAGCCACAGACTGGGAGAAAATATTTGCCAAAGACCATCTAATAACTGTTACCCAGAATATGTGGAGGACTCTTAAAATTCAACAAGAAAAGACAAACACCCCAATTAAAAAAAAACAAGGACCTACTGTATAGCACAGGGAACTATAGTCAATATCCTGTAATAGCCTAAAATGGAAAAGAATCTGAAAAATAATACATGCACAAATCTATGTATATATATGAACCACTTTTCCGTACATCTGAAACTAACACAACATTGTAAATCAACTATATACTTCAATAAAAATAAAAGGGAAAAAGGCTTGAAAAGACACCTCACTGAAGAAGACGACATGTAAGCTATGGAAAGATGTCCAACATCATAAGTTATTAGGGAATTGCAAATTAAAACGACAGTGAGCTACTACTCCGTGCCTATTCGAATGGCCCATCTAAAACACTGACAACACCGAAGGATGGTGAGGATGTGCAGCAGCAGGAACTCTCATTCATTGCTGGTGGGAATGCAAAATGGGGCAGACGCTTTGGAAGACAGTTCGATAGTTTGTTACAAAATAAACATACCCTTACCAGGATCCAGCAATCTCTTCCTTTTCCACTGCTTCTTATTTACCTAAATGAATTGAAAAGTTACGTCCAGACAAAAACCTGCATACAGATGTTTATAGTGGCTTTATTCATAATTGCCCAAACTTGCAAACAACCACATGTCCTTCAATAGGTGAATGGGTCAACAAACCACAGTACATCAAAACAATGGACTGTTATTCAGTGCTAAGAAGAAATGAGCTATCAAGCCATGAAAAGACATTGACTACATATTACTAAGTGTAAGAAACCGATCTGGAAAAAACACCATACTGTATGATTTCCAGCTATATTCTGGAAAAGGCAAAGCTGTGGAGACAGTAAAAAGATCAATGGTTACGTGAAACTACTTTGTATGATGCTACAATGGTGATGCATGTCATTATGCATTTGTCAAAACCCGTAGAATGTACAACACCAAGAGTGAACCCTAATGTAAACTCTGGACTTCGGATGGTAATGATGTGTCAGGGTAGGTTCATCATTATAACAAATGTACCATCTGGTAGGGATGTTGATAGTGGCGGAGCTTGTGTGTGTTGGGGAACTGGGGGGCAAATGAAAATCTCTGTAATTTCTACTCATTTTTGCTGTAAACCTCAAACTGCTCTAAAAATAAAGTTTATTAATTTTTAAAAAAGTAAAACAGAGTTAGAAGAAAGTGAAAATTAAATGACTCCATTCTGCTTGTATATTTAAATATCTTTCCCTTATGTTGCTTTTCCAAATATAAACTCAAAATTTGTTTACACACAAACATTAATAGTTATCTTACATACCAAGGATAAACTATAACAGCCTATTTAATTCACATGTGGTTGAAATAATGTATATTTTCAATGAAAAGTAATATTGTCATAACATTACTAATTGAAAAAAAGTGTACTTTTAAAATTTATCCAGAATGCTAGGTGTCATTAGAGGAGGAAGAAAGCAGGTATTTGTAGCAGTTTCTTATACTTGTAAGCACCGAAAGGTTGGTAGCACCGCTTTTTTTGTTTGCTTGTTTGTTTGTTTTTGTTTGTTTCTTTTTTGCACCGCTTTTTTATCATGCCAGTTTTCACTGCAAATTATTTATTTTTTTGGGGAAATCACTAGTTCCACCCAGATAAAGGAATTTAATGGGATGAAGATAGAAATTGGAGAAGAAAGAGAAGAGGAAAAAAGAAGAGATCTTTTCAGGAAGTGGAAATACGAACTAGAAAAGATATAAAGAGGAAAGTAGCTTTATAAATAAATGAGATATAACGTAACTGACTCGTTTACTCTAAAATCCTCTGCCCTGCCACATAAACGATTTATATTCTGTAATTTCCAGCTTCCTTCTGTCCTCTCTTCACAATGAACACTACTGTTAACCCAGCTTGTATTCCTGCCTTGTGTACCTCGAATAGTTTTTGTGAGGACGTACCGTCAATGTGAAGACTGAAGTTCTGAGACAGAGGTCACAATCCTCCCAACATTGTATTGGCTCACAGTGTTTCACACTTGAATTTGCTGCCTTGAAGGAATTGCCAGTGTATAAAAATTGGTATGTTTACGTAAACATCTGGATATTTCCATTTCTTTGGGAAGTTCCAGAAATCTGGCAACATGGAGTAACCCTCTCCAGTGGTACTAGACCCTTTAGATAGGAAATGCACTTTCTATTTCACTCTGGTCCTTGTCACTCCTGGTAGGATTACCAACCCTTGGTCAAATGCCAGTTGTCATTTATTTTATAATCTCTTGCTTCCTTAATTGAAATGACCTGCCTTGATGTTTGTTGACATTTGGAGATTTCAACTCCTGTTCTTTGAAAGTAGACGCTGAGATTGATAGTGCTAGTAGAAAATTTTTTCAGGGCGTAAAGATAAGGATTGAAGAAAACAGATGTAAAACGAAGAAGAGGAAGTTTATTGAATAATGGAATTGACTGATATGCCTCTGGATTTGTTTTTCAAGGCAAACATGTCCCAGGTAAGACAAGTGGGACTGCTGGCTGCTGGATGTCAGCCATGGAACAAGGATGTGTGCGTTGCCAATGGAGACAGGTTTGCGTACTGTGCTACCCTGGCCATCTATGTTTATCAGGTAAAAGAATGCTGATTCTTTCCAAGTTTTCCTTTTATCAGGTAAAATTACTATTTAATTAATACTTGAAAAGCTTAATGCTGTAACTTTATTGATATTGGTATTTTATTGTATATTTTGTTGCTATTTATACTATGTTGGTTTTACGAGTCAAGCTTTTAGAAAATGCTCATATCATAATATTAAATTATTAGCAAATTCTTAATTGATTTAGTAATCCTATTTTGATGCTATTCATCAAAAAGAATTTCTTCAAGAATTAAAGGTCCTGTTTTATGAACAGTGAACAAGTAGTTCTTAATCCTTTTAAACTATATTCCCATATAAATAAATGGAATTCATTTGTCCATTTATTTCAAACCTTGCTCAGTAACATGTAATACGAGAAAATTGTCTTATCAGTTGAAGAGGTGAGTAGTCCTTTAGAGAGGGTTCTATTAAAAATAGTGCAGTTATAACATATTTTGAGATGGTCTTGGGATAAACACCTTTATCACTACCTTTTGTCATGTGCTGGCTCCATCCAGACATCTCTTATCAGTTCCCAATCTACACAGCCAACGGCCTTCTGAATTTTTTCATATAGAGGTGCCATGAGCATCATAAATCCAAGTCCAGTTTTTCTTCTTAAACCTGGAGCCAGTATTTCAGTGTCACCCACTAACCATTAGTCTAACCCACAGATGTGAGAGTTATCACTGACTCCCTCTTCTACTCATGTCCTACACCCTAGGTAACCAGGACTGGTTTTGGTATTTTGTACCTTTTACTCCCTTCTTCATATCCTTCTCACCTAAACTACTATAACAGTTTCTTAATATTCTCTTTGCCTCTATCTTGACTCCCTCTAATTTATCCTTCAGTGTAGTCAATCATCTATAATGCAAATCTAAACTTTTCAGTCTTCAGTCGCTCCTCATTCCTTAATATTAACATCCAACCTCATCGTATGACCCCCTTTCATGATCTTCCTGTCTCCGTCTCCCTGTCACCTTGTGCTCCAGACACTGAGATCATTGCCTTTTCCAAACCTACTCAGACTCTTTTGTATCTTGCCTGTGCTTGCACTAATTTTTCAGTTTGCCCACATTGCCTGTCCAGAGATGTTTTCTCATCTTTCAAATGTCAGCTCAAATGTATAAGCTCTTTTCCACATTCTGCTTTTCCCTCGTTCTTAGTGAAGGACCTTATGGGATGGATTGCGTCTCTACATGCTTCCATTGACCAGAATGGGTCTTTCTCATCTTTGAATTCTCAAGTTACTGCACACTCTCTGGCACTTAGTAACCACTTATTAAATGTTTCTTGAATTCTTTTTTATCTTGAAATACCAACTCATTTCAGTTAAGAGTGAAAAGAAAATTATTGCTTTATTCTGGAGTAAAAATTCCTTTAAATTGCTAATAGTGTTGTAGTTTATTGGAAATTTAAGAAATAATAGCATTCATCTATAAACCAATTAAGTTTCCACAATGCTAAGATTTTATGTAGTCCATTTCTCAAGATTGAGGAAATATCTAGCAAACAAAATGCAATTTCAATATAACTCACATTTTTTTTTTCACTTCCCGTTCCCCAGAAGACAGGAGCAAGCCTTCTAAATGCCCCTTTGGTTTTGCCATCTATCTCTTTACCACCCTATGTGTGTTGCTAAGCTTCCTCTTAAGAAATGTCTCCCTTAATCTTTGGTCCCTATTGTCTTGTCTTTTACTTCCTCCTAAAGAAGAAGAAATTATCAGGCAGGGAAAACTATTCCTCTAAGGAGTCAGGAAGGTAAGAAAGTGGATGAAGGCGAAACTTAATTTTTTTAATGTTTGCATATATCTTGTTTAATGATGACATTTTATGACTTGAATACTTAGGAAGATTAAGCTAAAAGTATTAATCTAAAAAACCCATGAAGGAAGTTTGCGTGTTATTAAAGACTAAAACAAACTAAAAATTACCCTGATTTAGAAGTTAATACAAATAAACTTAGGTGGCAGTTAATTACAGAGTTTGCTGAAAAGCTGTGTTTCAAAATATGCGTTGAAAATTACATGATTAAATAGTGACATTGATACTAATTAAACTTATATTAATAAGTATTATTTTAAATGTGAACATCTAAATTAAAGTGCTTTGAAAATTTTGCCGTATGAAATATTATGATTCTTTTTAGAGGGAATATTTATTAAATAACACCGAGTGTCAGTGCACAAAATCTGAGTCCATCACACTCTCTATGATGACTGATGTAATTTCAGATTTTTCTGAACTATTATATGTGTACATGCCACTAGCATTTTTCTTGAACCATTGAATTGTAATGCACTAATATATTAACTATTCTAAAAGTAGAGTAGTTTATGACCCAACTCATTGTAACAGTACAGTCTTATAATACTGAATTGAAAATATAATAAGAATGTATTACTGAATTAATCCCTACAAATAGTTCAGTATTCTATATTGTGCTTAAGATCCCATATGGATAATTTGTAAAGTCAGAGAAGATCACTGATGTGCAAAATGGCTTCATACATTCCTTGTATTCATAGACTCTTTCACTGAATGTCTAACTTATACAGCAGTTTTTTTCTATTAGATTCATTAGACACATTCACAATATCTACCATAGGTAACCTAAATCCCTGAATACTTTAAAACTTACAAACCTATTCATCCCTAAATGTACAGAAAATGCATTTATATCTTTAAACAGCCCAATCTAAAGTTGCTATAGTTGTAACACTAATCGGATGAAAGCTGATTGGTACTGAGTCATCTTTAATAGTTCTTCAAGAGTTGTTCAGGAATAGATGAAGTTCAAGGAGTAAAAAAATACAGGAATTATATAAGGTAATGCCTTAGGAAATAATTAGATCATTAGTCAAATTTTTATATATGAGATATTTGCTACAGCATTATTTGTGATAGCAAAAGTTAAAAGTTGTTTAAATGTTAAACAATAGCACAGCAGCTCATTCTTTCAACAGTATTAACAGAATCTCTTCTATTGGCCAAGCATTACTAGGCACTAGGAATGCAACCAGAACAAGCCAAGCAAATTCTGCTCATGGAATTCATATTCTTAGGAAGGACGGGGGCAGGGAGAGATAATAAATAAATGAGTAAACAAATGAATAAATAAAAGTTTTAGGAAGAAATGTGTTCTATAAAGATGGAAAACAGATAATAAGATAGTCATTGACACCAAAAACAAAGGCAACAAAAGCAAAAATAAACAAGAAGGAGTACATCAGACTAAAAAGTTTCTGCACAGCAAAGGAAACCGTCAACAAAATGAGAAGGCATCCTACTGAATGGGAGAAAATATTTGCAAATCATATATACGATAAGGGATTAATATCCAAAATGTATGAAGAACTCATAAAACTCAACAGAAAAAAACCAGATGTTCAGAGGACCTGAATAGGCAGTTTTCCAAAGAAGGCATACAGATGGCCAACAGGTACATGAAAAGGTACTCAACTTCACTCATCATTAGGGGAAAGCAAATCAAAACCACAATGAGATATCACCTCATACCTATTAGAATGGCTGTTATTTAAGAGACAAGCAATAACAAGGGTTGGTGAGCATGTGGAGAAAAAGGAACCCTTGTGTGCTGTTGGTGGGAATGTAGATTGGTGCAGCCACTATGGAAAACAGTATGAAAAATTTCCCCAAAATTAAAAATAGAACTACTATATGATGCAGCAATTCCACTTCTGGGTACTTATCCAAAGGAAACCAAAACAATAACTTGAAAAGATACATGCACCTCCATGTTCATTGCAGCACTATTTACAATAGCCAAGACATGGAAGCAACCTAAATGTTCATCAGTGATGAATGGATAAAGAAGATGTGGTATGTGTGTACACACACACACACACACACACACACACACACACACACACACGGATATTATTCAGCCATAAAGAAAGAAGGAAGTTTTGTCATTTGCGACAACATGGAGAGACCTTGAGGGAATTATACTAACTGAAATAAGTCAGATAGAGAAAAACAAATACCAAATGATCTCACTCTTATGTGGAATCTGAAACACAAAACAAAACACCAAGCTCACAGATACAGAGAACAGATTGGTGGCTGCCAGAGGTGGGGAGTGAGGGAGGGCAGAATTGGTGAAGGTGGTCAAAATGTACAAACTTCCAGCTTTAAAACAAATATAGGGATGTAAGGTACAGAATGGTGAGTGTAATTAACAACACTGTATTGTATATTTTAAAGTTGCTAAGAAAGTTGATTTTAAAGTTGATTTTAAAAGAAAGTTGATTTTAAAAGTATCACAAAAAAATTTGCAACTATGTGTGGTGATGGGTGTTAACTAGACTTATTGTGGTGATTATTTTGCAATATGTATAAATATTGAATTATTATGTTGTACACATGAAACTAATAGAATGTTACATGTGAATTATACCTCAGTTTTTAAAAAAGATAGTGAAAGTCATGAGACAGGTTCTGGGGAGGAATATGAATTTATTTAGCTACCGTGGTCAGAAAACACCTCTCTAAAGTGGAGTTTTTGAACTGAGACCCAAACAGGAGAATGAAAAACCATGAGCAAATCAGTGAGGAGAGCATTCGAGGCCAAGGGAACAGCAAGCATAAGCCCTAAAGCAGAAATGATTTTGCTGTATTAGAGGAACAAGGATGTCGGAGTAACCAGGGAAGAGCATGAAACCAAATGAGACTGGCCCGAAAGCAGAGGTTCGTGATGCTGGGCTTTGAAGGCTGTGTTAGCAGTTAGGATTTTACTGCAAGTATACGGTTAAAGAAAGGTTGGTGTAGTTAATAGTTAATATGATAATGATTTGAGAAACTCTTATATAACACTGTGAAAGGTTTGTTATGTGTTAAAGGGAAAAACCAGGTTCAACAAAATGACATATACAGTATATACATCTCAAACATGTTAAAAGTGATAGAAAGATGAATTGATCCACTAATTAATGGCACATTTACAAAGGAAATAGGAAAAACTAGGCTATTCCTTTTGTCCACTTACGTATAAAAACACAACATAATGCCCCTTCCAAAAACCAATAACATAAAACAGGTCCAAATGTTACCATTGCTCTGCAAACTTTGGACGTCTTAATAATGTAGTAATGAGCAGCTGGCTTATTTAACCTACATTTTTTTGACTCAAATGTAAGTTAAAAATTTGCAGAAAAAATATTTTAAGAACAAGGTGTTTTGCCCTCATAAATAGAGAGAGCTATGGAAAATAAGTCTCTGAATTATTATGCATATTTAAATGTACAACATTTATTGTTTCTTCTTTTAAAAATTGGTATGTTTAATTTCAATTCTCTTTTATTTTTTTGAAAAATGGTTTCTTTCAAATTGAATACATTTGAATTCACTTGAAAGTAGACCAAGGCTTGAATTATGTTCATATCTTGTTATTAGGTGTACTAATTTTCATGTATGTAGCTTTTTAAAAATAATGTGATTATTAATGGAAAGTGTATTACATAGAAAGAAGCACTGACATGTTTTATTTATATATTTTTTAGTTGGATCACCGTTATAATGAATTCAAACTTCACGCAATTATGTCTGAACATAAAAAAACAATCACAGCTATCTCTTGGTGTCCACATAACCCTGATCTGTTTGCAAGTGGCAGTACCGATAATTTAGTGATCATTTGGAATGTTGCAGAACAAAAAGTCATTGCTAAACTCGACAATACAAAAGGTATACCTATAACTGGGATTTATTTTATTGAATGAAAATAAATAGAATGTTACATGTGAATTATACCTCAGTTTTTTCCTATTATTTCAATAAACAAAATATTTTATTTCAATTAGCTCAAGTTTTAAAGTAGTGTTTTTAAAGCTTTCTAATGGTAATCTATATAAGAAACACATTTCACATCATGACTCATTATTGTGTATGTGCATGTGTACAAAACTGAAACAAAATTTCATGAAATTATCAGACTTAGTACACTGATCAATTAAAAAACAGTCAACACCAAATAACTTTATTAATATTTAAATATAATATTAAAATTCCAAAATAAATGTAAACATAATAATTAGATACAATTTTCTCAATGAAATAATTAGATACAATTTTCTCAATGAGACAATTGGCCCTGCTTGAAACATACAAAGACAGTATGATGCATGTAGTCACTGCTCTGCTGAGTTGACTTCTTTCCTATATTTTTAGGTCAAAGTAGAAAGTTCTAGTTTATGCAAATAGATCTTTGTGAATGGCATAATATCATTACTTTCTTTCTACCTAGCATCTTACCCCATAATGATGATGAAGTTAAATAGTCATTTTTCTGTGTTAAATGTCATAATAATTCAGTTCTCTTTTTGAGTGCTGAGTGTAGCTCAATTACTGATTATGTTTTTGAAAGCTACTGCTGGATATATTTTCTGTATTCAGCCTTTTCTCTAAAAAATACTGGTTGTAACTTTGAGATAGTAAACTGAGATGTGACAGCGTCACAAACTTTAGTTTTCACAGAGTTTCTTTATAATATTCTTTTCAGTGTGTAACAACAATATTGAGAAGTCATAGGCAATTGTATTTAAATCTTGCTTCCAATATAACAATAATGATGCCTTTTGGAACCTTTGGATATGTTCGACATAGATTGAGTATGGCTTTTCCCTTGTCTTTTCAAATTTAGGTCGTTAGGAATGCTGAAAACACCCGAAAAATACACCAATTTTGTTATGTAACTTTTGTCCTAAAAAATATTTACCAAATATCTTCAGCTAGGAAAATGAGCATCTCCTTCCCAAGTTCATATTATGCTGCTTATTATTTTCACTTGCAGCGACCAGTGAATTTCAGTATTAGACAGTGAGTAGTTTGCTTCAATCTCTGAGCAAAATCTTTTAAAAAGTCATCTATTCAGTGAGCTTCCATTAATGTAAGTAACAGTTTTCCTTAAGGTTTTCAATACTCCAATGAGAAAAAGCCAAATTAGGTTTGGTACAAAGCTTTGTGGTGTATAAACAGTGATTAATAGCCTCAATCAAGATTTCATGTTTTTCCGGTCATAGCCATTTCTCCACCAATCACAGATCCTACGGTTTTACCAGTATTGTTTATATTGATCAACAGTACACTTTCCCAATACTTTAAATACAGCTTTGTGTGAGATTAATTTTAAATAACACAATAAATACTCCTTAAAATTCTTTCCATATTTTATGCGACATAAACTAAAAATGTTATACAATGCCATTGTGCTTATAAAGTTGTCACACAAAATCTATACTAGACGATAACTGCATGATAACACTTTCTAAATGTTATGCAGAAGGACAGATTAGACAGCATATTATGGTATCATTACCTAGTTTGTCCACTGATTTGTCATCAAACACCATATGCATCACATCCATTCATTGTGGAAGAGATTTTTGTTCATCAGCTGTGTGCATCATAGCTTCCTTTGCCACTGAATATGCAATTAAATAAGACTTTTTCATTAACATGTGTAGAATGATTAAATAATTGTGGTAACAGTTTTGATCAGTTTTATATGTTTTTCCTTTTTCTGAAAAATTTCAGAGTAAATTCCTCATGTTGTTTTCAAAGACCTTAATTTGAAGATTGAAAGTTTTGATATTTTATTTGCAAAAATTATGAATATTTTTGGTCATTTTTATTTAAAATAAACCCCTTTGAAAAGGCTTAGACTCCTTTTTTTCTTTTCAGAATCCAGTTTAAACAAAGTAGAAGTTTGCATTGTCAACTTAAAAGAAAATAAATATTAGAACTTCCACATCCGGCTGTTGAACTTGAACATGCCTCTGTATTCTTTTTACTTCATCATTCTTTTTTCTTAATATTAAAAAAGTCACTTAAAAGAAAATGAGTATTACTTTGTTTAAATGTAAAAGGTTAAAAAATTGTCACCAACCTGAAAAATGTCACACTTAATAATACTTTCAGAAAAAAAAAACAACCAACTGTTAACAGTGGAGAATAATACTACCTGCCTATCTCAGAATATTGTTGGGAGAATTAAATGAGTGGATATTTGTAGAGCTCTTAGTAGTGCTTGCGTGTGACAAGCCAGTATAGCAGTGTTTTCTATTATAACTACAGGACATCGTTTCTGGTCCTTTCTCTTCCTTGCTGTGCTTCTCAAAACACACATTCCGAGAGCCATCATTCCAGTGGCTTGCTTCAAGTGGGCTGTGGTGGTTTGACCCATACAGCATGTCTTATCCCTTATTGGGGAAATTCTACTTCTGTTAATGTATCCGAAAACCAAACAGCTTTTTTATTGGCCTTATTTGTGTACTCATTCATTCATTCAGTGAGTATTTATGGAGTTCCCATTGTATGTCAAGCCCTGAAACAGTTTCTTTTTTCTCTTTTTTTTTTAAAAAAAAATCTTTATTGGAGTATAACTGCTTTACAGTGGTGTGTTCGTTTCTGCTTTATAACCAAGTGAATCAGCTTTAGCTTCTGCCTCTTGGCACATTGTAGGCTGCTGACGCAAATTGAATTTACGGTCAATGAACGACTTTCAACTCTGTGTCTTTGTTCATAGCATTTCCTCTTCCTGGGAAATACTTCTTGACCCACGTATTGAAACTCTGCTGTTCCTTCAAGGTGTAATTCAAATCCAGTTTCTTTCCAGGCTAGTAGCCCAAACAGTCACAAACCATTATACACATAAAAATCATTTGGAGAACCTTGTTAAAAATAGATTCCTGGGCCCTAACTCCACACGATCTGATATGCATATTCAGTTTGATGATTCCGATTCTATGTCGGGAGATTCACAGTCTGTCTCCTGAGTCATAAATTTACCATAACATTTATTTCATCTATTCATTATTTTTTCTTGCCCTTTCTTTTTTTTTGTTTTTTTGTTTTTTTGTTTTGCGGTATGTGGGCCTCTCACTGTTGTGGCCTCTCCCGTTGCGGAGCACAGGCTCCGGACACTCAGGCTCAGCAGCCATGGCTCACGGGCCCAGCCGCTCCGCACGGCATGTGGGATCTTCCTGGACCGGGGCACGAACCCGTGTCCCCTGCATCGGCAGGCGGACTCTCAACCACTGCGCCACCAGGGAAGCCCTCTTGCCCTAACTTTCATGTGAAACAGGTGGTCAGCTATTTTCAGTCATGTCTCTTTTATGTGAGGAAACAGGTTTACAGAGGTCAAGTGGCTTGTTTAGATCATCCGAGGCAAAACTAAGACTTAAATCCAACTCCTGATAAGAAGTAGTTTGTAGTGTTAATTTTGTTGTTATTAAATCAACCTTTTCATAAATGTAATCCTTATCTCCCCAATTTATACTTAAGATCCTTTAAAGCAGGAATTGTCTCCTATATTAACTTGCATACCTAGAACGCCTAAAGCAGGTCTTATACACAAAAACTCAGTAAGAATTTATTGCTTTAATATATAGTTTTCTGAAAGAAAGAAAGAACTCTATACATTTCTTTGAGTATGTGAAGCATATGATCATGTTAGTAGTTTTAAACCAGAAACTAGGTACTTTTTCATCATAGAAGTACCCTGCATATGTTCCCTGCAGTCTTTAGGGTTACTTTATAAATCAAATTTCCAAGTAAGAAGGTAATATTCTTAAATAATGAACACAGTCTTGTATTTTAGTTGTTGTAGAAAGGTAGGATGCAAGTAACATTTAACGGTACGATCTTATGCCATGTTTCTCTACTGTGTATCTGTATTTAATTTATTCCAGGGACGCCTGCCTCTCTCAGCTGGTGCTGGAATGTGGATGACAGAGTGGCGTTTGCTTCCCAGAGAGGCCCACTGTTCATCTGGACCATCTCAGGACCAGACAGTGGCGTGGCTGTGCACAAAGAAGCCCATAGCTTCCTGTCTGATATCTGTGTATTCAGATGGCATACCCAGAAAAAGGGGAAAGTTGTCTTTGGTCATATTGATGGAAGTCTATCAATTTTTCAACCAGGTAAGAATTTTACTAGTCAGGTCTCTTAAATTTTATTTTTCTCAGCATATATAATTTCTTATTTACACAGCATAGAAAGTTAACAGTATTTTAATTTGTAAATAATAGTTGTACAGATATTATCCAGCACTATGCCAATTCCAAATAACCATTGGAAATAAATCTTATTTGTAAGGCATTGTAGTACATTTAACTCAGCTCTGCAGATTTTACTTTGAGTTAACCCCTGTCAGGCATTGTTCCTGCATTTTTACTTTTTAAAGTCAGTTGTTTCATTCTGCACATTTACTAAGAAAATGGCCTGAATGAAAAAGGACCTACAGCTGGATTATATAATAACTTACTAATACTATTCACAGCTCCTTAGCAAAGAGCTTGCTAAGTTGCCACAGCCCCTTAGCAAAGAGTTTGAACTTGGGATAAGAAGGAACAATAACTCCTTGTAGCCCTATTAGTTAATTAACATGGCTCAGTGGAAAGGTCTGAGAAATTAGTTTATGTTTATCTTTTTAATATAAACAATAACAAAATATATAATAGAAAATTGAACAATTAGATGATCAGTTCTCCACTTATAAGTCAGCACTGCTGACATTTGAAAAACGTGCTTTTAGCCATTGGTATCTCTGTTGATGGATGTGACTCCTGGTTCGCTAGGTAGATGGATTAGAATAACTACTTTCCCAAGGCATATTACATTCAATTTATCTGAAATTAATAGAAGAAAGAAGAAATTGAAATTGAACAGAAGAAACAGTGAACATCCAAATAAATCTTTTCTTTCCTTAGGGAATCATCTTTCTAATGTTAGAAAAAAAAAGCTATATAAATTATTGATAAAGTCGGGCCATTTTATTGTTTTCTAAATTTTTTTAACACTTTATTATTTTATTTTATTTTATTATTTTAACATCTTTATTGGAGTATAATTGCTTTACAATGGTGTGTTAGTTTCTGCTGTATAACAAAGTGAATCAGTTTTACATATACATATGTTCCCATATCTCTTCCCTCTTGTGTCTCCCTCCCTCCCACCCTCCCTATCCCACCCCTCTAGGTGGTCACAAAGCACCGAGCTGATCTCCCTGTGCTATGTGGCTGCTTCCCACTAGCTATCTATTTTACGCTTGGTAGTGTACGTATGTCCATGCAACTCTCTCACTTTGTCCCAGCTTACCCTTCCCCCTCCCCGTATCTTCAAGTCCATGCTCTAGTAGGTCTGTGTCTTTATTCCCATCTTACTCCTAGGTTCTTCATGACTTTTTTTTTTTTTCCTTAGGTTCCATATATATGTGTTAGCATATGGTATTTGTTTTTCTCTTTCTGACTTCACCCTGTATGACAGACTCTAGGTCCATCCACCTCACTACAAATAACTCAATTTCGTTTCTTTTTATGGCTGAGTAATATTCCATTGTATATATGTGCCACATCTTCTTTATCCATCGGACCATTTTATTTTAAATACTTTTTTTTTTTTTTTTTGCGGTACGCGGGCCTCTCACTGTTGTGTCCTCTCCCGTTGCGGAGCACAGGCTCCAGATGCGCAGGCTCAGCAGCCATGGCTCACGGGCCCAGCCACTCTGCGGCATGTGGGATCTTCCCGGACCGGGGCACGAACCCGTGTCCCCTGCATCGGCAGGCGGACTCTCAACCACTGCGCCACCAGGGAAGCCCTGGAATATTTTTAATAACCATAGATACTAACGGGCACATTCAAATACCTCATAATTACTTAAATAGCTGGTACAACTTAGGTTAATCATTTTTCTACCTCTCTGTGGTTTGTAATGATCAGCTATATTAATATTCATTACTATTTGTTTTATCAAATAGCAACTTTAAAGATGCTTATTTTGGGAGAGAAGAAGCAAGCAAACTTTTCTTGATGGTTATTGCAAAAGTTGGATAAAGTCAAATAAGAGAAGCTTCACATGCACCTTCTATGATTATATATGCAAAATATCTAAATAAAATACTACCTACCTAAGAATAACATTATATTTAAAGAACATGTTCTGACGAATTAACCTCAAGCCAGAAACTATAAGATTTTTCAATTAACTTTACAAATATCTTATATATACAAGGAGATCTATTTTTTCTGCTTTTATAATCTGATACATTGAAAAACAGTATGTAATGAAGACATTGCAGGAAGAGCTATGGTATCTTTCAATAGTGTTATTTTTAAAATACTTCTTCAAAGTTTACAGTACTTAGGAATAATTGGTACTTCTGTTCAGGTTGCAATCTGTAAACTTAGTGTTTCACTGCCTTTCTTTTGTGAATGAGAGAACTGTTTAATTGGAGTCCCCATTGGTGCGTTAGCAAAGGCCTTTTTTTCCGTATCGCCAGTGTGTATATATTTTGGAAGAAATAAGAGGGTTGTTTGCTGATCCTTTTCTTCAGTTAATCTCCCTTGTTTCATCTCCCTGTTTTTCTGGCTGCCTCTTTGTTCTGGTAGCCAGGAGTGAATTATGATATGACAAGTGATAGGATGAATGAGGACGGATGACAATAAACACTGGCATGCTGTTTATCCTATGCCCCACTGTTCGAAGCACTTCAAGCAACTAACTCGTTTACTCTTGAAAAAACAAACAAACTCTGGTATCGTTATGTTCTCCACTGTAAAATATAAAACTGAGCACACAGAGATTAAGTATCTTGGGACTAGTATCTGGACCCAGGCAGCCCTCCAAAGTCTGTGCTTTTTTAGTCAGAACACGATGTTCTTCCCTTTGGTAAACACTTCCCTATCCCTATGCTGTTGTAACTCAGTGAAATTGTAGTTGATGACAAGATGATGTATATTATTTTCCTACGTCTTTTTCTTACAGCTTTTCAGTAACAAATAGAAAAACATACAGGGTACTGGGGAATGCCAAGGCAAAGCAGTCCAGTACGACTTTCATCCTTAGGACAAACTCTAATTCCCCTGCATTCCCTTGTCAGTTATGATTTCTGCATAGAAATGCCAGACTTTTATTCCCAGGACTCTCAGAGATCAGTGGTATGCAAGGAGAAAGTTCATGTGATCTCAATGATTAATCTTATTTTGGAAATTTTGTTTAAAATCATGCTCTTTACATTTTAATAGGTAATAAAAGTCAGAAACATGTTCTGAGACCTGAATCTCTTGAAGGGACCGTCGAAGAGGATCCCGTTACAGCCCTGGAATGGGACCCACTGTCTACTGATTACCTCCTGGTGGCTAATTTGCATCGTGGAATTCGCCTAGTAGATTCGGAATCACTTTGTTGCATAACAACATTTAATTTTCCCAGTGCAGTAGCTTCTGTGCAGTGCTTGGCCTGGGTTCCCGGTGCTCCTGGCATGTTTATAACTGGAGGTAACTTTACCCTACTCCCAGAGGTTTAAATATGTGTATATTCTTTAATTGAATCAGGGAGATTGTACTTTTATTGGTTAACTTTGTGTAAAACTTATTAATATCTCAAACATTATTATTATAGTAAATACCTCATTTACTTTTACTTATACAGTGCACCATTAACACAATGACAAATAAAAATGAAAAGAAGGCCCGGTTTTCCAGGTTTCTGGTAACATTGGAATATGTTACATATGTACACACATGTGTGCATGTCTGTGTTTGTGTGTATACAAAAGACAAAGGCAGTTCAATTTCAGCCATGGCAGGGTGACAGTAAAAATACTGGCTAGAAAAACAGTGTATCTGGGTGAGGAGTCTCTTAGCCTCACTGAGGATTTTGACAGTCATGATTTCCTAATCATAAGAGAATTAGCAAAACTAAGAAGTGATGGGGGATGGGAAGGTGGGGAATTTAAAATAGTAATTAGGAATTAAATGACTCTACTTTTACCGTTTACTTAGCTTCAGAGAGAGAGAGGTCTCTAAGAGACAGCACTTTCAGCTACTGTATAAATACTTCCCATATTTGCTAAGTACAAAATGAAAGACAAAGAGTCTTTATCTTTTCACCATTTTTAAAGAAGTCTTTACTTCTTTAAGCACTTAAACTGCACAAGAAGTAGATGGATTCTTATTGATGTATCTTCATTGCCTTTAATTTCACAGGATATAATTAATGATAGATATATATTAATAATAATATATCTATTATTATTATTATTATTGAGCTGAGATTCACATACCATAAAAACTCACTGTGTACACTTAAAGCGTACAGTGTAGTGGTTTCTATGTTCACAGAGTTCTACGACCATTAGCATCATTTAACTCCAGAGCATTTCCTCATCCCCCTAATAAACCCTGTACCCATCCGCAAGTCACTCTTCATTACGCCCTCCACACCCCTCAGTCACTCATGTGTGTACGTAAACCACTAACCTACTTTCTCTTTTCGTGGATTTGCCTGTTCTGGACGTTTCATAGAAGCAGAGTCATTCAACATGAGGCCTTTTATGTCTGGCTTCTTTGACTTAACGTAGAGTTTTCAAGGTTCATCCATGATGTAGCATAGATGAGTACTTCAGTCTTTTTTATAGATGAATAATATTCCATTGTATGGATATGCCAGGTTTTGTTTATCCATTTATCAGCTGATAGACATTTAGCTTGTTTCCGGTTTTGTGTGGTTATGAATGCTGCTGTGAACATTTGTGTGCAGGCTTTATGGGGACACATGTCTGTAATTCGGTTGGGTGTATAGGCAGGAGTGCAATTTTTGGGTCATACGGTGACTCTGCGTTTCATCATTTGAGGAACTGCCAGACTCTTTCCAGAGTAGCGTATTAAGGTAGGATTTTTCGAAGGAGGGGGCTTTCTAATTAATCTTCAGGTATATCAGGCAGTCTTTATTTGGCTGCAAGTGAGCAAGGAAGCAGTTTACAAGCATTTCGAAAGGTGAAGGATTACTTAATGGTAGAGGTGGAAAGTTTTCTGTGGCTGGCTCTCCTAGAGCAAGTGTGTCCCTGGGGTGCTTTTTTGTGGTCACATTGTCATAATGATCTTTGTCGGGGAAGCTCCCAAGGCAGGCAGTCTCTCACCCAAGAAAGGGATTTGGAACAGAAAAAAAAAGGCAAAACGTGCCAAAAATTGAAAGTATGAGTATCACTTTGGCTGTTTCTTTGTATTATGATATAATATTACTGTGTGAAGAATGTCAGTAAGTGGTGCTAAAAATCTGGCAAGTTGAAATTTTGTTATTACTTTTATATCTAGGCATTTTATGTTTCAAATAAAATTTGTTAATATAATGCTTTTTTCTTGATCTGACTAGATTCTCAAGTGGGTGTTTTGCGCGTTTGGAATGTTTCTAGAGCAACACCTGTTGATAATTTTAAATTAAAGAAAACAGGGTTTCACTGCTTACATGTACTGAATTCTCCTCCAAGGAAGAAATGTAAGTAAAAATATCAAAATTTCATATTTTAAAATATCGTACTTGCTGCTATCCAATAAAATGAGTGATATAATGATATAAGCGTATCAAATACTGCTACTGAAAAGCAAATTTAAAAAAATAGCCTTTGACAATATACGTGCTAAAGGTACCATCAAAGCCACACAATATCTAATATTGCTAAATTAAAAATATTTAGAGCAAAGTTACATTTAAAAATGCTGTTAAATGAGGATATTAAGATAATCTCAAATCTACATGGGGAAAATGAGACAATGATATTGGTGAAAATAAAAAATATCAAGAATGATGGGATTAAATAAAATTGGTCTGAACTAGGGGACTTTGTTTTAAACATGGCTCTTTTACAGTCTATATGGTTTATAACAAAGTTAAAATAACCTAAACATTGGAAATGTAGGATCTAGAATATATATTCCATGTTTGAACGTATTGCATGTTTGTCGCAGGATTAGTAGTTAGTATTATAGATGTTCCTCATTTATTTTTGTGTTTTTTTCTAATTACCTTTTATTACTTCTATGATTAAGAAAAAATTATAAAATACATTTAAGGTATAAAAGAAAAATCTGGAGCATGGGGGGGGAGGTTTAGAATTAGAATTTTTCCTAAATATGAGGGAAAAGAAACTGACTTCCTATTTAAGTCAACTGTGGTTACTCTGCATGGCTGGTTGTGTTTCTTTTATTTCTGTGCGGATCATAAAAAAACTTGGGGAAAAGAGTTTAGTGATTGAACAACCTAGAGCTATTGGTTCCTCCTTACTCACTACGGTCTATGATATACTAAATAATTAGTGAGGCCTGTTCTAAATAATGTTGTTTCGGTTAGCAAATTTAGTATCTAATTTTGTGGGCAATGGCAAGTAGTAGAAAATCTCTGTATTTGAACTTCCACTCTTTTCACAAATTTAAGCTTTTCCTAATACTTCTAAATCCTGGAAACTGGAGGGTCTAGAAGCATTAGGACTGGAGAAGTATTGATAGTATGCTGGGGACTGGCATACTGTTTATGTATCCTGCATTTTTTGGAACTATTTTTTTCTTTGTTTATTTGCTGTGAACACCCATCTCGTAAGATGACTGAAATATCATAGGTTCTTTACTTCCTTATTTTTTTCTTATTGTAAAAGTGTTCCAGGCCCATTAGAGAAAAGGCCGGAAATATAAAGATGCACATACTGATCTTGTCATTTTTGAGTCATTCCTTTCAGGTTGTTGATAGTTTTTTCTCCCAGTTTTTTAATGTAACAGAAAGTGTGGAGTAAGAAAAATTATGTAAAAATGAAAAACTTTAAATGTAGACATAATCATCAAATTCTGAAAAAAAGATGAATTATGGATAGATAGGAGCATAAAGGGTATCAAAACCACCTATAATATCAACAAATTAAAATATTAGAAAACAGTCATGGATTATATTAATTTTAACCAAACTTTCAGCAAAATTTCGTTGAACCAAATGCTTCTTTTGTTATTAATGGTTCATTCTAGTTTGGACTGCCTGTCGTTCTCCGATTCTAAGAAATGAGTATTATCCTAATGAACACAATAAGAAAGACTTCATTATATTTGAATCAAGAAAGACAATATACTGGGAAATATTCATATTCCAGTGTGTAATTAATCTAGATTGGTCTGATAATTTATGGTGGTATCATTATTTTGAATTATATTTACAAGAGTATATTTATGTTCTAAGGAAAAGCTTTTTGAAAGAAGACAAAATATGTGATAAAGAATACAAAGAAAATAACTGAACAAGGAGACATTTATGTAATTGAAAGTCTATGAACAGTAAAAATTGAGGAAGAAGAGAGAAATTAAGATGAAAATGTATATCAGACAGTTGTAATTCTTAATTTAGGTGCTAAATTAAAGTGAATTGTAAATAATCTCAAAAATAATTATTTTCGGGCTTCCCTGGTGGCGCAGTGGTTGAGAGTCCGCCTGCCGATGCAGGGGACACGGG
>NW_006773710.1:654769-668079 GCF_000442215.2 Lipotes vexillifer
CGCGGAGCTGCGGGCCCCGTGAGCCATGGCCGCTGAGCCTGCGCGTCCGGAGCCTGTGCTCCGCAGCAGAGGAGGCCGCAGCAGAGAGGCCCGCGTACCACAAAAAAAAAAAAAAAAAAAAAAATTATTTTTATTGGATTGAAAATTAGTGGAAGAGAGTTATTAGTTTTAAAAGAAAAATGTTCACTTGCGTGTGTGTTTGCTTGTACAGAGGAAGAAGTAAGCTATTACATGAGCACTTTGAAAGAAAATTTTAATTCAGAAATAGTCGTGCTGTGCTTTACTTTATGGGGCAATAAGAAACCAAATATTCACCACATATTGTGATTTCTCAGAAACTAATTTTCATTCATTTTGCACCACCTGCACTTCTATACACCTCTTTTCAAAATAATATCCCATTTTGTGTATATAAATATATAAATATGGGCAATGTTGCTAAAGTACTCCTGTGGCAGAAAATCTGATCATTGCTTAAGAGTTTACTGATATAAACTCTGGATAAAAGAAAACAAAGAGCGTCTTTGTAAATTAAGTCCTGTGGTTTCATTCCAGCCTATGGGAAGATACTGGCATAAACGTTTACTTGTTTATTTATTTTTTTCTTTTCTAGTTTCAATCCAGTCCCCAACCAAAAATCATTATACATCCTCAACGAGTGAAGCGGTGCCACCCCCAACTTTGACACAGAATCAAGCATTTTCTGTTCCTCCTGGTCACGCAGTGTGCTGTTTCTTGGATGGTGGAGTTGGACTTTACGATATGGGAGCTAAGAAGTGGGATTTTCTTAGGGACTTGGTATGTCTGTGGTCATTCTTTTATACACAATACTTATTTTGTGTATAAAATGATGTTTACTTTTACTTATGTATTATTGATGATATTCTAAAATTATTTTCATAGAGAATCACATATTAGGACTTTATCTTGGTTGATTGAAACATTTTAGAAAAATGTATAGAACTCTTAAAATAACTGTGAACATTATAAGCATTAAACTTCTTTAAATATTAATGTCTGTTTAGCTTATCAGGATTACTCTGCATTTGGTATTTTTCGCATTATTGTGTGGGCCACGTTACTCCTTTATATAGTGGAAAATCACATAGTTGTAGTATATTTTGGAAGCCAAATGAGAAATAGAATATTCTTGCAGAAGGAAGGAGAAGTCCACCTCTGCCAGTTACTCTGAGCTTTCTTGTTCTCATTCATGAAATGAGCAAGGTTGGATTAAGTGTTTTCCAAGATTTATTTCTATTATGGAGTCATAATAATTCTATGAGTCTACGAACTTCTGTTCTCATGATCATTAAGCCTCTGTGTAAAATGGAACACAGCCCTGCTGAGGACTCACATTTTGTCTGTGTTTGTTCTATGTTTTTTTTTAATGCTGCATTCCTAGGGTCATGTGGAAACTATCTTTGACTGCAAATTCAAACCTGATGATCCCAATCTTTTAGCAACAGCTTCATTTGACGGCACAATAAAAGTCTGGGATATAAACACACTGACGGCAGTGTACAGTTCGCCAGGGAATGAAGGGGTTATTTATTCCCTTTCATGGGCTCCAGGTAAGAAGTATTTTATTAAAATCAGGAATACAATTAAATGACTTTCCTAACTTTTTTTTTTTTTTGCGGTACGCGGGCCTCTCACTGTTGCGGCCTCTCCCGTTGCGGAGCTCAGGCTCCGGACGCGCAGGCTCAGCGGCCATGGCTCACGGGCCCAGCCGCTCCGCGGCATGTGGGATCTTCCCGGACCGGGGCACGAACCCGTGTCCCCTGCGTCGGCAGGCGGACTCTCAACCGCTGCGCCACCAGGGAAGCGCGACTTTCCTAACTTTTATTTTCATTTGTATTATCTTCTTCCTCACAGTGCCATCTTACTCCAAATGATTGTGGAGGCAGATTAGTACCAACATAGTTGTTGGTGCAGTTTTTGTGGGTTTTAGAATAGACTACCTGCACAGGCACGTTGATTTCTGGGCCCTTCTATATGACATAGTCATATAGAAAAGCCACAGTAAATCAGGATGTTACGGACCCATCTAGTTTTAGCTGCATTTGTATAGATATGCCTATAAAGGTGTAGTGTATTTTACATTATAGAAGTTTTCCTTAAAATTTTCATGTGAATCAAATATATGAAAATAAAACATGTATTTTCTAAAAATTATAATACCTGTCTTTTCTGATACATCTGTTTTGTGAATATGAATGATTATATATCATCACAGTTTAATTGTGAGCATGTGATTCTATATAAACTCCGCTTTTGTAATATTGAAGAACTTTTATGCTATAATAGGGTCTTTTCTTTGATCTCAGAATGATGCTACCTTTATACCTTCCTGTACCTAAAAAAGAGATGTCCTGTGAAACCTCTGACATTTTCTCCCCAAACATTTTCTTCCTGTAATAAATAATTTTACACCCCTAAAATGAATTTTTCACTTTATAAACTATGTAGAATGCTTTACTTATTTGTCCTAATACTAACATATTAATTTAAAACCCACTTATCACCAAGATATAGCTTATTTTTTAGCTTATCTCCTTGTGCACAGAGAGGTTTAGCCCTGAATATATGGGCTGTCGGGGTTTTGATGTCTTCAGGGAATTTGGGAATCTCTTGGAATTTTATGCATAATTTTTAGCATATGTGTGCATGTTCCTATATCTGTCAAAGATTATCATAGCTATCAGATTTTCAGAGAAGTCCATGATACAAAAAAGGTAAAGAACTACTGTTTTCGTATCCCTTATCTTGTACCGTGAGAAGATCTAGAAGAACGTTTTACTTCCAAGTCTTAATACCAGCAGCTGTTCTCTGAAGCAGAACATACTTAGTGCCATTATAGATCCAAAGCTAATTGGAAAACAATGTTACTTCACTAATTAAGAAGTAAGGAGCAAAAAGAGCTAGCACTCTTTTCTGCTCCCTTCTTTACCTCCATCTTCATTTTACTTTCGATTGTGAGAGCCAACATTTATTAAAGAGGATCTGAGGTCAGAGAGGTTGAGTAACTTACCCAAGATTATATACATAGGGAGTAGTGGTGGAGTCAAGATTTGAACCCTTGTTAGTTTGATGTTTAAGCCTGTGCTCTTAGTCATGGTAGTTTTGCATCGTCACAGCAGGGCCTGCTGGGTTGAGATACAGGAATTGGGCCGCCAGTGCAGTGACACTGTAAGAGCAATGAGCTGATCATTCTTCCTTCTACAAAACGTGTTCAAGTCTCAAACCTAAAGCTTGAATAGAAATTGTGACTGTGAAAACCATTGTTTAAAATCATAACACAGTAGAGGCCCAATCTTACTTCAAGCTTATTTCACTCTGTACATTGAGAATTTGCCTTAAGAAAATAAAAATGTTGTAAAATGGAAATTCTGCCACTTTTTGCAAAGTGATTACTGATGGATCACTATTGTTAGGTAAATATGGATGAAACTTAAAAGATTAGCAAAGGTTGACACTGGATGGAAGTAGAGTAGGTTATAGATGATTGCAAAATTTCCTTTATTTTTAGAGTAGATATCACAGGAAAATTTTTAGAAGTGCATATAAATATGGAAACTTTCCCCCCATAATTTTAGAGCGCTAAAAGGGTAGCAGAATGAAAACCCTAGAAAAAAATGGTGAGGCCTTTTCTTTTAGTATTTATAGTCACTTATCACAAAATAATTCCTCCATATTTTTACTCCTAGGAGGCAGATAACAGCTATTTCTTTCTTCTAATGGAGCAAACCTCTTCTTTGACTGCCTTGCAAAAAATTCAAGACCAGCTACTAACTTAGCTGCAATTCGATTTTAACAGATTTTTTTAACTTCTTAAAAACAAAGAGCATTGTTTATGTCTTTGATGGAGAAAATGAATTTTTTCATGTGTCCTGCTTAGAGAAATACTTTCCTAACCATTAAAAAAATTACTAGATGGTCAGAAAAATGTAAATACTGAATGGATATGTAATAACATTGAGGAATTTTTGATAATTTTTCTATTTGTGATTGTAGTAGTTTGGTCATGTTAATAAAAGAGTTCCTGTATTTTAGAGATCCATCCTCAAGTATTTATTGATGAAAGGATACAATGTTAGAGATTTGCTCCAAAGAAATCCAGTAGGGGGCTATAGACAAAATAAGATTGACCATATTTTGATAATTGTTGAAATTGTATGATGGATTCATGCATTATACTGTTCTTTCTATATTTGCACACATTTGATAATTTTCATTATTTAAAAAAAAAGAGCGACTTTGCAAACTCAAGTCTTACTTTTTCAAAACTTACATTTTTGAAAAGAATTACATTTGTGGCAAACATTTCATATAATGTCTAACAAATTGTTTCCTAAGGTGATTTAAATTGTATTGCTGGAGCAACTTCTCGAAATGGTGCTTTTATTTGGGATATTAAAAAGGGCAAAATCGTACAACGATTTAATGAGGTAAGATGTATTTATTGCTAGTCGAATAACATAATGTCTTATATGGCTTCACCTTTTTTAAATGCTTTCCTCTCTTAATTTATTAGTCACCAGGTGGCATTGTAGTCTTTTAATTAGAAGAAAATCCAAGAGGACATGCACGTGCTAAAATGAATTCTGAAAAATGTAGCTGAGTCTAAGATATAAAAATTCACCTAAAGTTGCATTAGAGGTTCAAAGGAATTTTGGGTCGCCTTCCACAAAATTGTCTAGGCAAATATTCAAAAGTTGGAAAAAGACTAAACTCAGAACAAGACCCAAATTGCAGTCCCAATTTTGTCACTGATTAGCTCTTGACATAGAGAGGATCATTTTATTGCCTTGAAGCTGATTGTTCATTTATTTATTTATCTTTTAACATCTTTATTGGAGTATAATTGCTTTACAGTGGTGTGTTAGTTTCTGCTGTATAACAAAGTGAATCAGTTATGCATATACATGTGTCCCCATATCTCTTCTGATTGTTCATTTTATAAGATGGTGAAGTTGGATTATATAATTTCTTAGGTTTCCTTCCAAGTCTCAAATTCCGTTTTTCCATGACAAGTTCTAAAAGCTCCCCTCTTCCTGTTTGTAGTGTCACAGATTGTACTTTTCCTTCTGCTTGGAGTTAAATTGTCATCTCATATTTCCCTGAGTTCTGTTAATATTTTGTAAATACGTGTGCTCTCATTACAGTATGTTAGCTGTGAATGGTGGGAAATGTGAACAGCGTCTAGGATTGTCTCTCACTCTCTTGAAATTTCATTCATTTCAAATGATTACTGTTGAAGTTTATCAAACATATAACTTGCTTGATAATTATTTATATATCGAGGCTTTAAAACCATTTATACAAAAGACTGTTCTCTCTCTGAAAATCAAGTAGCGTTGATCTTCCTGGGGTTACGGAAGTTATGTGACAAATGCAGAGCCGTAGGGAAACTTGAACAGCCACCAGTGTGCAATTCTGCTCTCAAAAGAGGAAACTTTGGCAAAGGACTACAGGTCATCCTTCCCTTTCTCTACTTAACAACAATGTTCTCAGTTCAGCACTCCCCCAGCCCGCCTTCTGCCCTCCCCATCACCAGAACGATGCGTATCCCATAATAAGTAAGGATGTAAGAAGAAAAGATGAACCTGGGAAAGAAACTTTTGACCTAATTCAAGAATCTTATCCTTGGATGTCAGATCTGTCGATTTCTTCTTCTAGCATCTTGGCATCCTGTCAACTAAGTATCTTCCTATTAGCGCTCGGCAGGTGCAGCCTGATTCCAGCAGCCCAGCCCTGAGCATCAGGGACGTCTCTTATGTCCATTTATGTCTTTACCAGCTCCAATAGCATAGTTAAGACCAATCTCGAAACCGCTTACATCTAGGATAATAAATGTGGGGAAAATGAACGCTGCCAGCTTCAGTTAACTAAGTTACACATGCCTCACCAAATAAAATGCAGGACGTGAGGGAGCCATAAGTGCCCCATTCTCGGGAAGGAACACAGCTGATGGAGGACCTCCCCTCCTTCAACTGAGTGAGTACAGAGACTACCTCCATCCTTGTGTTCACCTTTATAAAGCTACCCACCTTGACCCCCCAAGAAAGGTAAAAATAGCAAACTGGAGACCACCTTAGTAAAACAGCCTTAAAGCTCCAGATAAAAAGTCACTTTTTAGTCTTTCCTTAAGAGCAGCCACGATTTAAGTGCTATATAAAACGAAATGTTTTAAACAAAATTTGGAAATGGATTGGTTGCAACCTTTATTCACTCATTACCTAGTTGATGAATGACATTCCTATGTATAAAATATATTCTTTGTGTTTTTAAAAATTCTCATCATACCAGCTGTGACTGTATTCCTTTACCCTTTCCCAGTCCAAGAATACAGATAAATATAGAGTACAGGTAAATACAGAGTGATTTGTTATAATAATAACCTTAAACCTTCTTTGTTTTATAAAAATAAAATTCTGAAATTTAGAAGAACAATCAATAATAACAGCTGTTTGCAGCATCTCTTATACTGTAGTTTTAGGAGCCTAACTGGGTTAGAAAGCAGATAGATAACTATCTTCATCTCCAGAAGGGCTTTTACAGAAAAAGGTATTAAGTTATTAAGCAGAGCTTAATTCTACAGATGGCTGAGGAAGCAGATTCTAGGTCTTTACCAGTGTCCACAAAAAGGAAATAGAGCCACCCATTTATGTCTTAAAACAATGGTTTTGTTTCTTAAGTGTTGACAGCGTTACACATTCTTTAAAGTATGTATTCAGCTTTCTGCTGTTGACAATAGTGTCTGTAGCATCATCTAGAGCAAGTTCCTAATAGAAAAGTAATATTAGAAGAAGTAAATAAATAAGAGGAAAAAGGGGTGAATTATTTCTTATTGATAGGTATTTTACATTTTTTGAAGCATGGAAAAAATGGAATATTCTGCATTGCCTGGAGTCATAAAGATTCCAAAAGAATAGCAACCTGCAGTGGTGATGGTTACTGGTAAGTACTATGTATGAAATTACACTGTTTATAAAAGATACATTTGATAATGTCAATTGTATCATGTTAGGACATACATTAAAATATTCGATGAGACTCCATTTGTACCGCTCTACCTACTATCATAAATATTATTTATAAGCCCGCATAGGCACATGCTACATTGCTATGATATATCGGTAATAAATAACAATGCAATGATGTTTAAAAATGAACAAACCACTAATTCTTTCTAAATGAAAATACTACTCGAATTTTAACTAGAATACCGTGACTTGCCTCAAAGAAACTTAAAGGACTTTCACAGAGTCTAATTTTCATCACATTTTGAGGGAGTGGTATTTCAGTTTCACAAGTGATTAAAGAGGTATCAGGTGCTCTAGAAACTTGTTCACAGTAGGTGTTATTATTTAAAAAAGGATTAAAAGGCTTTGTAAGGAGCAATAAGATCATGCCTGTGGGAAATGCCTATTTTTAGAAAGTGACTAACTTCTCAGAAATATGTGCTTTCTTAATTCTGTTGAGTCCCAGGAAAAAGGAGGCTTCCAAGAGATCTATGTAAGGGAAGAATTGCCTTTGAGTTAAAAAAAATGTTTTTAATCCAATGGTGCTACCCTATAGCTATAGGTATTGTCATCTTTGACAGGTAGTATAAGCACTTACGGTTGTTGAGAAGTGGTAGAGTTTATCTCCTCTTAGGTTTTGCTATACCCAGCCCCAAATCTTCTCATCCTCACTTTTTAATTTCAGTGGAAAATACAGTAGTTATGGAAACCAAAGATCTTTACCAAGAAGTTAAAATTTTCAGAAACAACAGTTAGTGATTTTTTTCCCTTGAAAATGACTATTTGCTCATTGATACATACCAAAATACGAAAGATGTACGTAAGAGTTTTTTGACTAGGTGATACATGATTAGCTTTACAATATATTCTCAGGGCATTACTTATTTGATAAATACCACAGTCAATGACTAAATATTTGGAAGCGTAGGTCACCACCACTCTCCAGTAACCTCCAAGGTTTGGTGGGCCTAGTGATGTTTTAAAAGGGTCTTTTCCAAAGACTTTTAAAACTTTGCAATACGTTAATTTATACACAGCTTTGTGTCCCTAATGGAATCAATAGCCCTTGCACTATGGTAATATAATAGGAGGATATTAGAGCTTCTTTTGTTTTTGCAGTGAGAGTATATAGGATCTGTTTTGGGAGAAGGAGTCCTCTGAATTTCTAGTTGTATCACTTAAAATATGCCATGAAAATATTATATGTCTTGCAGTTGGTGTAATAGTGCATGCACCCAACACTATAAATGAGTTGTTTTAAACATACAATTTGAACTGTTAAATTTTGAAGCTGAAATCTAATGCATGTGTTTTAAAATATATGTATTAAACTATGTATTTCCCTAATTAAAAATATAAGAAATAGTTTCTAAATAAAAATGTATCTCCTTTAAATTGGTTTCAGTGGGTTACCATAATTAATACTATGTGATGTAAATATCCTTACTCATAATTGGTAATATTTACACAGTACTTTTAAATGTTCCTTGTGCTTTGCAGACAAGGTCTCTTTCCTAAAACACTTATGTTCGAATTTTACAGTTCTGGCTTTCTTCCCTTGAATGATGTATTTAGACTGTTGTAATTTTCTATTAATATATTATACTTAATTTCAGTATTATTCGAACAGTTGATGGTAAAGTACTACACAAATACAAACATCCAGCTGCAGTGTTTGGTTGTGATTGGAGCCAAAACAACAGGTAAGTATTTTTTCCGGAAAAAAGTAATAATTACATTTCAGAGATTTTGAATAGCCATAAAGTTTAATGTTATTTCCATAGGTAATATTCATGACTCTTTTTAGGTAATATTCCCTTTGCCTAGCCTTGTAATTGCATGTGTAACTGTCTGTTTTTATTCCGTGAGGTTTTTATATGATTTAGAAATACTGATTTCCTACTTTCAAGCTATTTCCTGCTGCTTTAAGGAAAAGCATATGACTAACTAATGAAACATGGAAATCAGTCCAATCTATGTGTGTCTTCTGAGGAACGTGGCCCTTTCTCTGAACCCTTTTTAGGAATCTGTGCAATGGTATTTTGTTCCCCGTGACTTTGCATTGCCTCCACCTAATGCAAATGCCACGGCCTTGGGTGATTTCCCATGACACGGAACTTAGAATGGTTTAGAAAGGTCAACCTTGCTTAAGAGCCTGGCATTAAAGATCAGCTTAGATTTAAAAATTAATCCAAGTCAAATCTCCACTAAAACTGATCCTTTAAGCCACTGCACTTCCAAGAATCTTGTGTTTCAAACCTCTCTTTGATGGGATATAAATTATATTTAAAAATTCAAACTTTCTTTAAATATTGTGAAAACAATGTGAATTATGCTTTTCCATATTAGAGTCATAAAATATACATACTAAAATATTAAAACCTTATTACACTGTGTTCTGAGTCAAATCACATATTATGCAAAATGATGGATCTATGAGTTTCTTCCAGTAAATACAGAAGCATTTATTACACAGTTACAGGTACTTAAAAAAAAATTTTTTTTTATGTGGACCATTTTAAAAATCTTTATTGAATTTATTACAATATTGCTTCTGCTTTATGTTTTGTTTTTTTTTGGCCCCGAGGCATGTGGGATCTTAGCTCCCCGACTGGGGATCGAACCCATACCCACTGCATCGGAAGGCGAAGTCTTAACCATGGACTGCCAGGGAGGTCCCCGGTTAGAGGCTCTAAAATGAGCTTGTGACCAGCTCTTCTGCAGTATTTCCCTTCTCAGTGGCTTGAAAATGCAAAGAACAAACTGCTAAAGCCCAAATCCTTGACCTCTTTTTTTTTTTTTTTTTCCCGCGGTACGCGGGCCTCTCACTGTTGTGGCCTCTCCCATTGCGGAGCACAGGCTCCGGACGCACAGGCTCAGGGGCCACAGCTCACGGGCCCAGCCACTCCCCGGCATGTGGGATCTTCCCGGACCTGGGCAGGAACCCGCATCCCCCGCATCGGCAGGCGGGCTCTCAACCACTGCGCCACCAGGGAAGCCCTCTTCTTTTAGACCTTATTATCTCTCAATTTTCACTTCCAGCCAGCCATCAATTCCTGTCATATCCTCCATTTAAATATCCTTTTTTACCCAACCATCCCTCCAGCGACTAAACTAATGACATTTGTCTGTTTCGGGACTTCTGCAAAAGTCTTCTAAAGCAATCCCAGAATTCACACCTTTCGGCACCACTTCCTCTCTCTGTGTTCTCTAGGTTGCTGTCAGAGTGAGCGTTTAAAACCACAGATGTGAGCACGGCATTCTCCTGCTTAAGTCCTTCAGCAGTTTCCCATTGACCTTGGGATAATGTGCAGAATCTTAGCCATTCCTACAAGGGAGTCCCTGTATGATCCCGTTCCTTTGTACTTTAGTGTCACATTACAAGCCTTGCTTCCCTTGTTCCTTATATCCAGCCACAGTGGCTTTCGATTTCTTGAACCAGCCAGCTCATTTTCACCCCAAGGCTTTCACTCCTGTTTCCCCTTCCATCTAGGATTCTACTTCCCATCCCACCCCATACAACTCCTCCCAACCCAGGCCGGATATAAGTAACTTCTCCCTATCCTTCAGCTCTCAGCTCAAAAAACCACTTTTGGAGAAAAGTCTTCCCTGACCCCCATATTAGGTAAATTTCCCCTATGGTATAATAGGCCTTGGGTGCACTTAACATCATAAAATTAAGTTTTATTTGTGAATTGGCTGCTTCATCCTGTAAAATGTAAGCTCCATGAGATCAGTAGTGGTTATCTGTTTTTAGCAGTATATTCTTAGCAAAACACTGTACTTCTGGCCCTCACTATGCCTTGAAAAAAACAGATGTTTAATAAATATTTGTTGAATATAAAAATGAGTAGAATTACCTTGCCTATGATCAACTGAACAGTTCCACATTCTTATTTCTCTGTTTTATAGGGTTAATAAGAATTTGACCAGTAGGAAAAAAATTAGAAATTAATGCAGTATGCCTTGTTGGTTAAGAAAACTTTTTTTTTTTAAGTCCTTTATACTTAACTATTGTGTTTACTACCAAGCCTACCTAATAAATTTCATTTTTCATTTTAAAATTTCACTTGACTTCAGACTATACTACAAAGCTACAGTAATCAAGACAGTATGGTACTGGCACAAAAACAGAAAGATAGATCAATGGAATAGGATAGAAAGCCCAGAGATAAACCCACGCACATATGGACACCTTATCTTTGATAAAGGTGGCAGGAACGTACAGTGGAGAAAGGACAGCCTCTTCAATAAGTGGTGCTGGGAAAACTGGACAGGTACATGTAAAAGTATGAGATTAGATCACTCCCTAACACCATACACAAAAATAAGCTCAAAATGGATTAAAGACCTAAATGTAAGGCCAGAAACTATCAAACTCTTAGAGGAAAACATAGGCAGAACACTCCATGACATAAATCACAGCAAGATCCTTCTTGACCCATCTCCTAGAGTAATGGAGATAAAAACAAAAATAAACAAATGGGACCTAATGAAACTTCAAAGCTTTTGCACAGCAAAGGAAACCATAAACAAGACCAAAAGACAACCCTCAGAATGGGAGAAAATATTTGCAAATGAATCAACTGACAAAGGATTAATCTCTAAAATTTACAGGCAGCTCATGCAGCTCAATAACAAAAAAATAAACAACCCAATCCAAAAATGGGCAGAAGACCTAAATAGACATTTCTCCAAAGAAGATATACAGACTGCCAACAAACACATGAAAGAATGCTCAACATCATTAATCATTAGAGAAATGCAAATCAAAACTACAATGAGATATCATCTCACACCAGTCAGAATGGCCATCATCAAAAAATCTAGAAACAATAAATGCTGGAGAGGGTGTGGAGAAAAGGGAACACTCTTGCACTGCTGGTGGGAATGTGAATTGGTTCA
Source organism: Lipotes vexillifer (assembly GCF_000442215.2). Taxonomy (NCBI): domain Eukaryota; kingdom Metazoa; phylum Chordata; class Mammalia; order Artiodactyla; family Lipotidae; genus Lipotes; species Lipotes vexillifer. The sequence goes on from NW_006773710.1 coordinate 666,700, forward strand.
GCCACTATGGAGAACAGTATGGAGGTTCCTTAAAAAACTACAAATAGAACTACCATATGACCCAGCAATCCCACTACTAGGTATATACCCTGAGGAAACCAGAATTCAGAAAGAGTCATGTACCAAAATGTTCATTGCAGCTCTATTTACAATAGCCCGGAGATGGAAACAACCTAAGTGCCCGTCGTCGGATGAATGGATAAAGAAGATGTGGCACATATATACAATGGAATATTACTCAGCCATAAAAAGAAACGAAATTGAGCTATTTGTAATGAGGTGGATAGATCTAGAGTCTGTCATACAGAGTGAAGTAAGTCAGAAAGAGAAGGACAAATACCGTATGCTAACACATATATATGGAATTTAAGAAAAAAAAATGTTATGAAGAACCTAGGGGTAAAACAGGAATAAAGACAGAGACCTACTGGAGAACAGACTTGAGGATATGGGGAGGGGGAAGGGTGAGGTGTGTTAGGGCGAGAGAGAGACATGGACATATATATACTAACAAACGTAAGGTAGATAGCCAGTGGGAAGCAGCCGCATGGCACAGGGAAACCGGCTCGGTTCTTTGTGGTAAAAAAATAAAATAAATTTCTAATTTCTGTATTTATATTCCACTTAGCATCCTAGGAGATAAGTGGAAAACACCTTGAACTTATAAAAGTTTATTCATAAGATATTTCTTTTTTTTTTTTTTTTGCGGTACGCGGGCCTCTCACTGTTGTGGCCTTTCCCACTGCGGAGCACAGGCTCCGGACCTGCAGGCTCAGCGGCCATGGCTCACGGGGCCAGCCGCTTTGCGGCATGTGGGTACGCGGGCCTCTCACTGTTGTGGCCTCTCCCACTGCGGAGCACAGGCTCCAGACATACAGGCTCAGCGGCCATGGCCCACGGGCCCAGCCGCTTCGCGGCATGTGGGATCCTCCCGGACCGGGGCACGAACCCGTGTCCCCTGCACTGGCAGGCATACTCTCAATCACTGCGCCACCAGGGAAGCCCCATAAGATATTTCTGAATTTATAATTTGGATATCTGTATGTACCTTCTTTAAATATTTTTTCATTTCTAAGATTTTATCTTTATGTATCTGCGTAGACATATATACAGAAATACGCTCGTGTATACGTGTAAATATTTGTATTATGCAAAATATATTTTCCCACATAGAGGAACGGCCTGTTTATCAGTGGGCCTTGGGCACATGTAATCTACACATTTATAGATTGGCATGCAGTTTACAAACTGGTGTATTTATGCATGTAAGTTTAAATAAATATAAGTATTACAACCCATGCGACAAAAATCAACAATTTGAAGTTTGGAGAAGGTTTTGATAACAGCTGGGTCCAAAACGTGTAACTTCCCCTCTTTCCC
>NW_006773710.1:668089-692280 GCF_000442215.2 Lipotes vexillifer
GGACTGTTTATACGGTTGTTAATGTTCCTCGGGGAGACTGTTCTGGCTGTTACCTGATGCCACAGGTCTGCCTAGTACTCGAATTCCGTTGGGAACAGTATTCCAGGCATGACGGCTAGGGTACAAAGAGTTGCTTAGCTATCTCACTCTCTTAGAGATAGAGCCAAGATCATTAAAAGATCAGATCCACATATTATATTCCCAGAGGATTCTGTTGGATCAAACAGTTAAGCATCTCACCAGAGAGAATTGGAAAACCAGGAATGTGAATTACTGTCAGATGAGACGGCCCTGGCTCTGCGGGGAACTTTCCTAGCACACTTCTGGGGGAAGCATTGCTATTTATATCCCTACCACAACAAAATTTACCAACGATCAGGGCATGTAGTAATTAATAACGTGCCTACCAGCAATTAAGCAAATCTCAATCACTGACCATTCAGGACCCTTCTTAAGACCCAAGAGTTGCAAAATATAAAGGTCTGAGAAATACTAAAGTTATGAATCTAGACATCTTGAAAAAGAATGTATAGAAATAACTGTGCCATTATCTCTCATAAATAAAATAAAAACACAACTGATTGACAGGAAACACTGAGAAACTCTCTCTGTACTAGAGCAGTTGCTGTAAATGATGTTTTTACTTATGTAGGTTTTCAGTGTAACTTCATTAAGGAAGCAAAAAATTCTCGTTTTTTAGAAGTTAGAACTGTGTGCATTTAAAAACTATCAGTAACAAATAATATCAAACTTTTTATTTTTTTATGTGCCGTGGGTGATATTTCAGAGACATGGTAGCCACTGGCTGTGAAGACAAAAATGTTCGTGTCTATTATGTGGCCACCAGTTCCGATCAACCACTGAAAGTGTTTAGTGGGCATACAGAGAAAGTGTTCCATGTTAGGTGGTCTCCTCTGAGGGAGGGAATTCTTTGCAGTGGCTCTGATGATGGGTATGTATTTTTGGATTCTAATTTTCTAGTCCTAAAAATCATAAGCTTGTAATTTTCTAGAATTGTACTTATTTATATGATCCAACATGTATGTGGAACTATTTTAAACATGTACTTAACAAGTAGGCAGTTAACTAGTATCTAATTGCATCCAACTAAAAGTAAATTAAATTTTTCCATACTTAGCATCTTATTCATGATTTCTATTTCCTTATTTATTGAACTTGCAATAGATGCTTATTTCTCTCTTATTAGGAACAAAGTTAACAGAAATCTGTTGGGAAAGGGAAAAACGTCTGAAACAATAAACCTTTGTAAAATGTAGAAACGAGTTTATTTTTAATAATGTTCCCATATTTAATGTGGAAAACAGCTGTACTCTGTTTTCATTAAGAATGGAATAAAAGAAAATGATTATATATGTTAGTATGAAAGGAAGATATTTTAGAAATGAGAGTGACATAACATTTTTTTCTGGGTTTATGAAAGTTTCTGAAATCTTGTCTATATTTTATACCCAGACAAGATACATTTGCATGATACAGTTTGGGCTGTTTGAATATGAGATAAATTTAGGTAAGAAAAATCTTACTTGGTGCAAGTAAAAGTTGTAGTATATAGTAACCACATTATCCTGTCCTGGTATAAAGGCGAAAAAGAAGAAAGGAGTCTTTTTATATATAGCAGAAAGAGATTATGCCTTAAGAAATAAAATATGTGGTATGTCTCCTAATAGTGTAATATAACCTTTGGAGTATTAATATTTCGATATTTTTCAGGTTTATATAAATCTTTAACTAAAAGATTATTATGAATTGTCCAAGCAGAGTTGGCATTTGGAGGTCTTAAACTGATTTTGAGTTCAAATTGTCCTTCAGTAACATTTGTATTCTACACAATCAGTAGATTCAAGTAATATTATGAACGCATTTATATTTAAATTTTGTACTTGATCTGAGAGTGATTCCACAGACTAAGAAACTTATTTAGCTGACAAAAACATGAAGTGTTTCCTGTATTGATAAAAGCATAGATACGAATTGATTTTTCAAATAATACCCATCGTCATACATGCTGTATTTTCAAGTTATACAAATAATTTTAGTGCTCTTAAATTATTGTATACATGTTGTTAGTCATATTTTTCTTTGGCTTTACCTGCTCTGGATATTTTATTTTAAGGAATCAATTTCTTAAACACATAAACTGCGAAATCATATATTTAGTATCAGGGGTTAATGACCAGTGAAAGTAAGGAAAAAATATTGGAATAGGATGGCTCTAGCCTAGTTAGTTATTCATTTTAAAATAAATAAAATTCATTTTTATTTGCTATAAAGAAGAGAATCATAACATATATTGAAACATAAAATGATTTTTTCAATATACTAAGAAATAATCATTGTGTTCCATTAAGAATATGCTGATACTCTAGATAAATTATAACTTGAATGATATTATATACATAATATTCTGCTTTCAGTTCTGTTCGAATCTGGGATTATACTAAAGATGCATGCATAAACATTCTTAGAGGACACACAGCACCTGTGCGGGGATTAATGTGGAATACTGAGATCCCATACCTACTAATATCTGGCAGCTGGGACTATACTATAAAAGTTTGGGACACTCGGGAAGGAACTTGTTTGGATACCGTGTACGATCATGGTGCAGATGTATACGGTAAAGTGTTTTTCGTGTACTTTTAAATTTTGCTATATTAATGATTATAATTTCTGAGCAAGACTGTACTTTTGAAGAAGTCTTACAGTGTTTCATTTTGAAATAAGATTTATCTTAGTAAAAAGTATACATGCTTACTATTTAAATATCAGAATACACAAAAGATAATAGAAAATGTCATCAGAAATAATCAGAAAATAACTCTTGTTAGCACTGTGGTGTCTTTCTCTCTATCCCTGTAGAGAAACATACACACACACACACACACACACACGCATGCACGCACGCACACATATACCCTTGCACATATTCTCATGTATAGCTTGGATTTTTCTCCATTACCTTACCATCACCCCAAAGGTAAGTTGTAAAACAGGAAATCCTTAATAACTTAGGTATGACGTAGTTAGCCATTCCTTTACCTCTATTTTTGGATATATGGGGCAATGTTTTGTTTCTTAATATAGTACAAAGTTTTTTACTATAAATGAGTTGGGAATGGAAAATCAGATTCCTTACCTTTTGCACATGATTTTACTCTCATTTGTAGCACCCAAACCTTGATGGGGTTGAGTAGGTAAATTAAGAATGCAAAAATGATTATTGAGAGCAGTTAACCCTAACCTAGTCATTGTATGCATATGCTTTATGCCAATGGCCTTTTAGTTACTGCAGTGCGGGACTGAGTGTGGGAGAGAATCCCATTTCTGGACATTCTAAAATGAAAGGTCCTCAAGTCTTTCTTTATCGTGTAATGAGAACATCCACCCACCCATGGATCACTGTGTATTCCATGGGTATGACAGTCAGCTTGCTGACACACCAACTGAAATGTGATTTCAACCCTTTCATCCAGGACCATCTGCTTTCTAATAATTATTCAACTCTGTATTCATATCTACAGAAGATGCTAAATACTTTTTTTACATCCGTGTATTGTTTTCAGGCAAGACAGAAATGTTATTTAAAACACTCCTCCACAACTTCAGTTCTGTGGAAGGGTTAGGAGGTACACATCAATAAAACATATTTTTCAGTGCTTCCTTTAGTAAATGGCTTTATTTCTTCCATCAGGTTTAACATGCCACCCACGTCGCCCCTTCACTATGGCCTCGTGCTCCCGGGACTCTACAGTGAGACTCTGGTCATTAACGCCGTTAATCACTCCTTTACAAATAAATATTCTGGCAGATAGATCCTGGGAAGAAATTATCGGGAACACTGGTATGGAAGCTCTGCATGTATTAGATCTTCTTTCTAAATACGATTTTATAAGCGCTCTTTTCTCACTGAGTTGTGTCTCTTCTCCAGATTGTGCTGTAGAACAAGGCATGCCCCCTCTGCTGTGTGGCAAAGTGTCCAGAGATATCAAACAGGAGATAGAGAAACTAGGTGGCAACCCTCGTGTGAAAAAACTAAGATGGTTTTCAGAATGTTTATCAGTAAGTGTTATAGGAATTAAATGTGAAAATTTCCCCTTCAGCCAAAGTGAATCATGACAACTTTTTGTCATTAAGTTATCACATATTTACATGTGTCATCCCAGTGTAAGAAAGCAAATGGTCCATAAGTTGTGAGGTCAATGAGACATTAAAAAAGAGACAGAAGAAGGCAATTTGCTGTTTCCACCCTACTAAACACTGATAAAATCGATCATTGACTAATCAGTAGCATTTCTGACAGCCTTTAGGGCACTTCAGCTACCAATCTACCTCCTAACTTGTCAGCTGCTGCTGCGTGGTGTCCATGTCTGCTTTTATAGCATGCTTCCTTACCTTCTATTCTGACCCTCGCCTTGATATTATTATCTTTTATTATTGGCAATAAATCAACTTTTCCTTCTTAATTATTACTTGCACTCCAGAACTGCGTGTTTTGTTTTGAAGACCCTTTTCACCTCAAAAACTATTCGTGATCTTCCACGTGATAATAGATAGCTGAGATTATTTCTGAGCTAACAAAATATGTAATCAAAAAAGTTTGCCACCGACCTTAAATGATTTTAAATTTAGTGTTATTTTATAAATTATAACAGTTTCTACTATATACATTTGAAAATATCCAAAATTTTCATATTATACCACACATGCTTATACACGCACATTTGTATATATAGAGGCTATTTGTTGGGACTGTGGGTGATTCAATGATCTTTTGCAATGAACAAAGCTTTTCCCCTCTTGTCCTCAATAGACAATTTGGGTGCATGCATTAATCCAACAAGGTTCTCAGAGGGCCTAACAAACAAAAAAAGCAAATGGAAAACAGAAACAATAAATAAGATAGAGTATAGTTATTATCCTGTTAATTTTTCAAGTTAGATATGCCTGCATTATATTTTTAAAGGTGCAAAATGCTGTGGGGTTTTTAATTCATTATTATGTCTTTGGATGTTCTGTATCAACTTTTTAGCCTCCGGGTGGCAGTGACAATTTATGGGACTTAGTTGCTGTGATAAAAGGGCAAGATGATAGCTTACTTCCTCAGAACTACTGTAAAGGAATAATGCATTTGAAACATCTGATTACATTCCGAACAGTAAGTAAAGTATGCAGATGTGATGTACTCAAACAAAAAATTGTTTTGCCTTTTCACTATTAAAATATGAAAATTATTTTTTGCATATATAATTAGAGTTGGTAGACTGAAGTAAGTGAACACTGAGGACATAAACCTTCAGTAAAAACTGATCACGAGAGTATCAGTTACTTGGGAAACAGATTAAGGCAGCCATGGTTTTCATAGGTTGAATCTCGTGAAATTCTTCAAAGGTCACCTGGAAAGCCCTTGAAATGCTTTACCTTTACAGTATTACCAGATGATTGTATGTATGGGCTACTCTGATTTTTGTCTCAGAGTCCTACTAGGCTGTATTCTGGGATATATTTTATTAAAACTGATCATATTTTATCCCTTAATGAATTTCAGTACAAAACTACTAGTCACCTTATACATGAAGCGATATGCAGTTCCAACAATAAACCAGTCCTGAGACCAGAAAGAAGAAAAAGCTTTTATATTTGCAATGTAGTATCAGTGGGTGACTATTTAATTGTTAGACCACGGAGAGAATCATGCCAGGGATGTGGATTCGATGGTGACGGGAAGCAGCTATTTTCATAAAGACGTACCCTTTTAAATCACAAACGGAACACCTAATGACTATGACAGTTACCTATTGATAGTATAGAAACCAATTAGAATAATTTTTATTTTTTATTTTTTATTTATTTATTATATATATTTTTTGCCACTTTATCACTCACTACCTTTTGGCCTCTGGACTTCTGGTGAGTTTTAAGGAAAATGGGATTTAACCTCTTCCCACCCACACCAGGCATACCCAAGCCCTGCTCTTCACCACACCAAAATACTGTGTTTAAATACTGTGTTTATATATAAAATATAAAAATATTTTATAGATAAAAAGCATTGATTTAAAAAAATAATTTCCAGCGCTATATGCTTATAAAATATGTGTCTGTACAATGCTTTTATAATGGTCTGTTATCACTAACTGTTGCATAACAAAATTTAGATCATTTCATTTTCTTCTTCACCAGTCTGAAGCCCAAGAACTAACCACAGTCAAGATGTGTAAATTTGGTGGTGGTATTGGTGTCCCTACTAAAGAGGAAAGACTAAAGGAAGCTGCTGAAATACACTTGCGATTAGGACAGATCCGGAGATACTGTGAGCTGATGGTGGAACTTGGAGAGGTAAAATGTGCTATTAAAGCAAAACCAAGGAGTCTCACACAGTGTTCCAAGTCTCAGTTAGATACTAAATATCAAGCTTATCTTCTTCCTGGTTGGTTCTCTGCCAGTCTGATACCAGGGGTACACCTCAGAGCAGTAGCTATGCAGGTGAGATCCCGGCTAGCGGTATCAGCATATGCCTGGGAACTCCTTAGACGTGCATTTCCCACCCAAACCTACAGAATCAGGAACTCGGGGGATGGAGCCCAATGACAGGTGCTCTTCTAATCCCTCCAGCTTCTCTTCCCAACAAGCTAACCTGTGAGAACCACTGTCCTCGACTCTAGTCTTTGATCTATGTTGGCTAATCTGCTCCCAGTGAATTCCCCTTGCTAATATTATTTGTCAGTCCCACACCGACTCCCTCTGAGGGTCAGCTGGTGAAGGCGCATGATCTGATCTTTAGAGAGCACTGAATCAACAAAACAGAGTTTTCCAAAAAGGTTTGGATGAATCCATTCTATTAAAATTCAGGATGGTGGTTTCCTCTGGGAGATGGGTGGTGACTAAAATAGAGCAGAAGAGAGGAGGGGCTTCTGTTCCTTGATCTGGGAGCTGGTTACATGAGTGTATTCAGTTTGGGAAGATTTATTGAGCTTTTCATTTTTCTGCATGTGTACTTTTAGGTCAACAGAAATTCTCCTACCCATGAAAAATAAAAGATTAGAATGACATGGACTCATTCCATGGTTGATAATTTCTGAAAAGCTCTTGGTTAATTAATTTTATAATTACAAAGCATGAAATTAGGACTCTAAAAGAAAAATGGTACTGACGAACCTAGTGGCAGGGCAAGAATAAAGACATAGAATATGGACTTGAGGACACGGGGGTGGGATGTGGAAGCTGGGGCGAAGTGAGAGTAGCATCGACGTATATACACTCCCAAATGTAAAATAGCTAGTGGGAAGCAGCCTCAGAGCACAGGGAGATCAGCTCAGTGCTTTGTGACCACCTAGAGGGGTGGGAGGGAGACTCAAGAGGGAGAGGATATGGGGATATATGTATGCAAATGGCTGATTCACTTTGTTGTACAACAGAAACTAACACAGTATCGTGAAGCAATTATGCTCCAATAAAGATCTATTAAAAAAAACTAACTTAAAAAAAAAGAATACTTATAAATAATATGAAGTAAAACTAAGCAGTAACATTACATTAAACTGTATCAAAATTAAATTTAGCTCACCTTTGTATTTCCCCATACATTAGAGACAAACAATGAATTACTGCTTGATCTAAAATAATAAAGTGTACCATTTAAAAATGTTATTTAAAAGGAATTGCAAACTAAAAAAATGTTTAACTTAGGAGCAGTGTGAAATTTTTCTTATGAAGAAATAAAGGTATGACTTAAAAGTAACTTCTTTAACAGGACACTTCTAGAAAGAATATCAAAAGTGAAGGAGAAAAAGAATAAATAAATTTGGTAGAACAGTGTAATTCTTTATCTTTCTGAGTTATATATTTGGGTGTATATAATTTTAAACTATATTTAATTCCAACTTAATTCAAGATAATTTAATCAGGCATTTACTTATGGAGCTAATAATTTTGTTGTGCAGTTTCATCAGTGGACTTAATGATCCAAAAAACTGTGCTTACAACCCTTTAGAAATATAGGTGTCCTTATAATTGTTCATGATCACCGCCTTACAAATAGCTTCTATTTCTGTAAAATCGATAGTATGAGATTAGGAAAACATTTATTCTTTTCACTTGCAGCACATGTTTTTATTGAAAGAGCTTGGTGATTTTAAAGTTAATTTAATCTACATTTCAATTTCTTTCTTCCATTCATCCCTACTATAATAAAGACGAATTTCCCCAAAAAACATGATTATAAATAATGCAGTGTTAAAAATTCCCTAACCTATTATTTCCAGGCTAATTACCAATTTTCTAGCTTTATTTGCAGTAGAACTTGCCTGTCTCGGAGAGCCTTACTTAAAATGAAGTTTTGATTTATGTAGTGATATTTCAGAATATTTTCTCCTCAGTTCCCTTCTAGACTTGAATTCAGTGAAATCTGTGTCTTCAAACAACAGTCATAATCAGCCTGAATTGAACAGCGAGCTTCTTTCAGTAGTAGTCTAATTTTTAAAATATGAAGACAGGAGTATCAATTATAAAGGGAGAGATGACAATAAATAAAATTTATGACAATGAGTAGGGAAAAAATAAAAATAGAAATAAATGCCGTGTTTGTTAAATGTAAGTAACAGTGAAATAAAAATTTCAGTGTATATATGACTTTGAAAATAGAACATAGAATACCATAGACCAGATTACTCTGGTGTTGTGTGGGAAGGTGAGTTAGTATATTTTTCAAACTACATACTTTATGTACTACCCCTTCCCCCAACCTCCTTTCTTTTTCCCTCTCTGCTCCCCCGCTTCCCTCCACCGCTTTTTCTTTTTCTGTAGGCTTGGGATTTTCCCTGCTAAATCAGGGAATTTATATATCTTATTTTATTTTAAACTATGGTAATACTTATACTCTAGGGAATGCATGAGATAGTATACAAAAAAATATGCCTGGAAATCCAAACACTCTAGTAAAAACTTGTATTATAAATATGAGTTCATTTTTTAAAAAGTCTGTTAAGAGTTAGCCGGTGCAATCAAGATGGGTATGTTTCTGCTCTTCCTTTCTCCTGTTCTAGTGGGACAAAGCCTTGTCAATTGCGCCAGGGGTGTCTGTGAAATACTGGAAGAAGTTGATGCAGAGGTGAGGCAGAGTCTGTGTCCAAACAGATGTTTTACATTTTGTTAAAATAGAAGCAATACATAAATATGCTAGTAGCGTTTGAGATTTTTTACTTTTGTGTTGTTTTAAATGATAACTGAATTTTATATCTCCTGATACAGTAAATTACACGAATCGGTTATAAGTCATGTGGCGTCCTTATATTTGAGCTGACATCTGATAAGAACAGTGGTGGGAGGCAAATTCCCCCATGTTGATGGAGGAAATGACAGATCAGTCAACGTACTCACTGGTTAATGTATTGCTATTGAAATATAAGTGGTAAGATTTCTTGAAGGTTAGCAGAAGTTTGTGAAATAGTCATTCTATAAATAATCTCAGAAATTCTCTCTGTGGACACTAATTCCTGCCGTGTCCTCTGCATGTATACAAGGTAGTTCTGATGATGATGAAGGGTTTTACCACTGAACAAGGTTAACCTGATGTCCTTGTTCTAGAATGTAATAAACAAACAAGATTTCTTCTGAGGTGTATTGGTCTCCTAGGGCTGCCATAAGAAAGGACCACAAACTGAGTGCTTAGAGCAACAGAAATGTATTCTCTCACGGCTCTCAAGTTGTCAGCAGTGTTGCTTCCTGCTGGAGGTTCTGAGAAGGAATCAGGTCCGTGCTCTCCCCCTGGCTTCTGGTTACCGACAGCCCTTGGCACTGCAGGCTCTGCTAAGTCTTCACATGGCATTATCCCCCGTGCGTCTCTGGGTCCAAATTTCCCCCTTTTAGTAAGGATACCAGTCATATCAGATTTAGAATTTACCCTAATCCAGTACAACCCCATCTTAACTTAATTATATCAGCAAAGACTCTATTTCCAAATGAAGCCACACTCACAGGTACTGTGGATTAGGGCTTCCACCACGTATCTTTTGAGGGGGAAACATAGACTGCTCTCTGTTCTGTTCTATTCATTCGTTCCACAGATATTTAGCGCTCACTACGTGCCAGTTACTGTAGAGGACTATTTAATGAGTAATTACCTTGCTTCTGGCATTAAAAATGAAGTTTGGTTTTCGTTTCATGGGACATGGTTTAAAAAAAATCCAACTGTAACTCACGTGTACCCATAAAATCAATCAGAGACTAAGCATGAAATACAGAAGGATTAACGCATTAGCCATGGGAAAAAGTGGAGCATTCCCTAGCACCTACTCTCCCCAAATAAGTTAAGCAATAGCTAGCTCCAGCCCTCAGACTGCAGGCTCCTTAGACTAAGCTCTAAGAATCCAAAGTAATTCTAAGTTCATGTATCTTCTACTGTGTGTACAATTACTACACGATTGTAAATGTCACTGCTCCCACTGAAACCTTAATAAAGTCAGGTTAGCAGGGGGTATTTATTTCACAAAACAATTTTGTTTCAACCTAAGAAACAACAGTCTTTTTCATTTATCCTTGAAAACCAACACCTGATTTTCTCGGCTCCTTAGTTCACATGGTGGCCAGAAAATCATCTCCCTGCAACACCTAAGTTCATGTTTTATGCATCCAGCCATTCGGAAAGATTGATCGGCAGTCCATCAGTCCTACTTCTAAATGCCCAGGAAGAGAATATTGTTTCTAAACAGCTATAACAGGGAAATCAGGGTCAGATGGTAAAACCCTGGTTGTTAGGGAAAACTCCAATGACCCCATGAACTGGAGACTTTTAACAGTGATCTAGGCAAACAATAATAAAATTGTTGTTTTATTATTAAATAAAAAAGTGTCTACTGCACCCACCCAAAGGTTGGCAATTGAAATGGAGTTTAATGCAGGTGCCAGCTTAAATTAAATATACCAGATTAGTTTTCAGTAAAACTGAGATTAAACGTTAAGAGTGGAATTAACGAGGTTGGTCATTGAGAAAGTAATGGGGACATAAAACAGGAAAAGAGAAACACAGACAGAGAGACAGAGACAGACACATGTATATCCTTCATAATCTCCCAAGATCAGGCCCCCGCTCCCCCCTCACATATTGGGAACATTATTTTTCTTTAAGCTACCTTGCTTGGGGCAAAGCTCCTTAACCCTTTCCAGCATATGAGCACAGCAAAAACATAGCCAGTTATGACAGTGAGTAGGGAAAAAATAAAAACAGAAATAAATTTCATGTTTGTTAAATATAAGTAACAGTGAAATAAAATTTTCTTGAATTATCCTTTTTAATGATTCTTAGGCTACTTGCATTTAGAGGCTCGCCAATCGTTGTGCTCACTAAAACACTTAAAATTCTCTGTCTTTGGGCTTCCCTGGTGGTGCAGTGGTTGAGAGTCCACCTGCCGATGCAGGGGACGCGGGTTCGTGCCCTGGTCCGGGAAGATCCCACATGCCGCGGAGCAGCTGGGCCCGTGAGCCATGGCCGCTGAGCCTGCGCGTCCGGAGCCTGTGCTCCGCGGCGGGAGAGGCCACAGCAGTGAGAGGCCCGCGTACTGAAAAAGAATAAAAATAAAAATAAAAAAAATTCTCTGTCTTTAGTGAAGTAGACAGCCACATATGCATTAATCCAGTTGAGAGTAGATGTCCCATCACACATACCTAGCTAACAACTTATCAGAAAGATATATTTCTCATTTTAATAGCTAAGCTACATTAATTTTAAGACCTGAAATGTTCATTGCATTTAAAATACGAAAATTTGTAGTTTCCTAGGGGAAAACAAGTACTAACAGTGTTTACTATTTCAGAAAACTTTTGTCCTCCTTATGTGATATGATTATAAATCTAAGTCTTTGTGGATTCTGATGCAAATTTTACATACTTCAGAGAATCTCAGTCAAACTGAGAACCTTGAAATTACTATGTTATATATAAAAAAGCTTTGTTGTTATTTTATTAGGAGAGCTGATCAGTTGATCCAGGAAGATAAGGATGATGTCATTCCATACTGCATAGCCACTGGCGATGTGAAAAAATTAGTCCATTTTTTTATGTCAAGAGGTCAGCTTAAAGAAGCTCTGCTTGTTGCACAGGTACAAACACCTAAGGACACGGGCTGGACACACTGGGAGGGGCGTGTGGGAGGGGGAAGGTCATGTTCACGTGATGGACAGAGTTGTAGATGGCTTGGCTTCTGCCCACCTCCCGACCTTCTTTCTTGGACATTTCAGTCACCCTCTCTTTGTTCTGGCCACACTGAACCTATTTTAGATCTTTAAACATGCCGGCATCTCTGAACTCTGGCCTTTTCTACGCTGCTGAACGTTGTATACACTTGAACAACTCTAGTAACCATTCACTTGAAGCTTCCTGTTGATACAACAGAGTTCATGGTTGTTGGGTTTTTTTTTTAATTCTAAGGGTATCTCCAAATCGTAGTATAAATTTCAAACATCATTTAAATATACTTTGTTCAAAAGAATATTCTGAAATTGGCCCATTATCAGCAGTTAGCTACAGATTAACTAAAGATTGCATTAAATTCCAGGCTGCTTGTGAGGGAAATATGCAAACCTTCCATGTTTCGACACCTAAAGGATCTTCTTATTCTGATGATATCTACAAGGAAGACTTTAACGAGTGAGCGATTCATTCTTTGTTGGGGATCAATACTTTTTTGTGGCTGGTTTCCCTTTAAGGCAGTTCATCCTTCTTGGCACGCAGAGGACTTGTCTGTCTCGTGTCCTCAACTGCATTTCTCACCACAGTCATGTTCCATCACAGCATCCGTCCCTAGACGAGGAGGGAAATGTCAGGCACAAAGACACAGCCGCCACACGTCTTATGTAGCTTCCAGAAAAGCAAACTGCATTTCAGTACAGAAATTGCATATAAAGCACCTAAATCCTTAAAATCTGATCAAACCTGCTGGGGAGGATAGGCAGTAAAAGTAAGATGTGCTGTTTATTAATGTTTCACCCTAGACTCAGTGTGGATAACATCTCCCTGACATCACTCAAAATCCATGACACCCTGGTATTAGCATCTGGAACAACATCTAGGCCTCTTGACGAATACACACTACTATATATAAAATAGATAACTAATAAAGACCTGCTGTACAGCACAGGGAACTCTACTCAATACTCTGTAATAACCTCTATGGGAAAAGAATCTAAAAAAGAGTAAATATATGTATTTGTGTAATTGATTCACTTTGCTGTACAGCAGAAAGTAACACAACATTGTAAACCAACTGTACTCCAATACAAATTTTTTTAAAAATTAAAACAAAAATGAAATCCAAATACTTAACGTTTTTAAAAGAAATGGAAATTAGGATTCTCCAGCCTTTTGACCTCTTTCAAGTCTAGTAATCTACCTTCCTCTGCGTCTTCTCTTAGCTCCTATCATTGCCCTAGGAAATAGAATATTTAAACTTTTAGGACAAGTAAAAATGATCACAAAATGTTAGGCAAATAATGTGTTGGGACTAACGTATTTCTTCCTGTTTTTTTGCTGTTATTCTCTGCCATTTCTAAACTTGGCATTTTAAAGATCTAACATTACACCACCCCTGTTCCAGTCATCACCTAAATCTTGAAAAGTTTCTGTTCAACCTGTAATTCTTCTAAGGTTAACTGCCCCTCTAGCTGAGGCATAAATTACTCGATGTAGGATGGGAAATTCTGAAAATTTGGCTTTTCTTCTGAAAAGAAGAAAAATTGCAGGGGAGAGCAAGTAGCCTATCAGCTCATCTTCTAAGAAAGACTGCTTTCCTGATTTTCCCCCCAAATCAGGCTTTCTACCTAAACCAAGGATATAAAATTAAATCTTGTTTGATCCCTTAAGCAGCTTGTTATAAAAAGGCATCAGTTCACTTTTATGATGGAGTCCTTGTGTTTATATCCAGTACGTACACTTTTTCTTCCTAGACTCCTGCAGGAAGCCTGCAGAGAGCTGGCGGAATGGTATCTTCAGGATGGCCGGGCAGTCCTAGCCGCGTGTTGCCACCTCGCTGTGGATAATATCGAGGTACATTTCCAAGTGGCTCATGTGAATGAAAAGCTCTTAAGATATGTCATGATGTTTGAGGGGGAATAATACGGTGACTTTCTATGTAAGATCTGGTTTTGGCATGCTTTCCAAGCCTGAGCGATTACATGCCCAATAAACACAGATAAACTCTACAGACTATGAGATCTTTTTATTTACCTATTTATTTATTTTTATTACAAGAGACATATTTGTCAAAACCTTACTTTAAGTATTTCATCATATATGAGAAGCAGTAGTGTGGTAAAGGGAAGAGTCACTGGACTTGGACTCAGAATACCTGACTTTTGAAAGCAGTTATTTTTATAAATACTTTAGTATATTCTTCACAAGTTATGTTTTTGAGGTTTTTTTCATTTGAGCCTCTAATGTAATAGGAAACCATTAAGTAAAGATGTGGGTTCTATTTTGCATGTATCCTTAGCTCTGTTGGCCTCAAGGGATAATTGATAGTCATTGTACAGTATCGAGGAAGATTTTAAGAATTTACTTTTTTTTCTGATAGAGAGACTGAAGGACATGTTGAGGATACTGCAGAGAGACTGTTATTAATTAATCACAAAAATGTGAGCAAAGGTTCGAAACTCTTAAATTCTGACCTTATAAAATGTGCTCTGTGTCCCTTTATCAGCTTTTCCATCTGAAAACTGTAGTTGCCCTGACATAAGTACTGTAGACAAATGTTACACTCGGTATTTTATAAGAATAATCGATTATAGGTTAATACAACTTTATCTGCTTCATGAGATTAAGTAGAGGAATGATGATGCTACCCAGCATCTATGAAACTGAAGGAATTCTTTTCTCATTGAGCAAGCTGGCTATGGCGTACCTGATTCGCGGAAACGAGCTGGAGTTGGCAGTCTGCGTGGGCACAGTGCTTGGAGAGCTGGCAGGACCCGCAACCCACTATGCCCTCGAGCTGCTGGCGAGAAAGTGCATGATGATTCCAACGTGGTGAGCATTTCTAAAGTCAAAGAATAGTTTCCTAGTGATGGAAGCATTTTTTGAATGTGGTAAGTTGCTCTCGATGAGGTGTGTGTTGGGAGAATATAGGAGCTCCCTTTTAGATAAAGATAAGATGTGAGCACGAATTAAGAGTGAGAACTACCGTGGCTATGTAGCGAAATCTGCCATCACTTATTCTAAAGTAGCCCAGTTGTAACGTGTAATATTTCAAACACATAAAGCACCATGAGACAGTAAATGTGCACTTCTTAAGATTATCAGGACCACGCATTCCCACTTCCCGTTGCGGAGCACAGGCTCCGGACGCGCAGGCTCAGCGGCCATGGCTCACGGGCCCAGCCGCTACGCGGCATGTGGGATCTTCCCGGACCGGGGCACGAACCCATGTCCCCTGCATCGGCAGGTGGACTCTCAACCACTGCGCCACCAGGGAAGCCCAACATTCCCACTTTTTAAATTCTGCATGTCTACACTCATTCTTGTCAGATCTTGGGACTTAGTTTGAGGTTTAGAAAATAAAGTCACTTTTCTAATGGAGAATAATAATAAAGATAGTGTAGCCGGACACTTGGAACAAACTTGGGCTGTGCCGCAAGAGGCAGACCCGGGAGAGTCCCTGGGGGACCTGGAGCTCCAGCTCATAGCAATTCTCCCTCACGTCTCAGGGCAGACAGTCCTTCATCGTGGAGGAAGGAGATGGTGCTGTCACTCACGTGTTTGTTGGATAAAGATGATTTTAGACCTCTGTCTTCTCTTTCCCCAGAAAATGTAGAACCTTGGGAAATTTCTACATAAGCTTGTTTATGAGGACTTTCACGTCTCTCCACTACACACTCCCTGCACACAGGTCCCCACTCTTACGATGGAGCTATACAGACGCTACTGTTGAACACTACAGATGAGAATCATCGTCATCGCTAGCTAACACTTCCGTTCCGCTCACTGTGTGCCATGCACCGTCGTAAGCACTTACATGCAACAGTTCACTCAGAACTATGCGGTAGATGTTGATTTGCCTCTGGTCTCCGTAAATGGTCGTGCCAGGACTCAAAGCTACATGAACTGACTCCAGTGTTTGCACTCCTAGCTACTGTCTTAGCTGGGGCTGCTGTAACAAAATGCTACAGACTGGGTGACTGAGAACAGGAGAAGTTTATTTTTCATGGTTCTAGAGAGTGAGAAGTTCAAGATAAACTGGCAGATTCGGTGTCTGATGAGAGCTGGCTTCTGATGAGAGCTGGCTTCCTGGCTGCGTTTTTGCTGTGCTCACGTGGTGGAAGGGGTGAGGGAGCTCCCTGTGACCCCTTTTATTGGGGTACTAAATCCCATTCATCGCGGCTCTTCCCTCATGTCCCTATAACCTCCCAGAGACCCCACCTACTAATACCATCCCGCTGGGGGTTAGATGTCAACATAGGGCTTTTGGGGGACACAAACATTCAGTCTATGGCAGCTGTCACACTACACCGCCCCCTCATCCAGGGCTGAGTCAGAAAAAGAGCAGGGCTTCCTGGACTCCTTTCCTGTTGGATCTGGGGGCTTCAGAGAGATTCGGGAATCTCAGAGTTATTCTAATTTTTACCCATATCTTACAGTGATGTAAGAGCTCCTTCCCCCATCAGAATGGAGTGGTGCCCCACCAACAGTCTCAGACTTAAGTGTACCTAACGCAGACCATCCCTCGAGAGGACCCAGTTCCGTCTCTCAAGAACTATGGTTGTTGGCTCAGACCCAACCGAAAGCATGAGGTCTAACTCACACTACTTAACCCACAAAGGTTAAGCACGCTGTGCTAAAAGTCATCATCGAATTCAAATACAATGTGATTACTTTAAAAATAAAAGTAAAGGTAAATAGTAGCAAAACATGGATATTAAATTTTAAAGAGGTGTCAAAATCTTCCACCTGACTTATTGCTTTTAATATAAAACAAAATTCTCCTTCCTTTTAACTCCCTCCAAGAGTCCTTTCTTTATATAGCCATAGATTTGTGTACCAGAAACCAGGATAAAGTTCAAACGCTGAAATACATGGATCTGGCTTTTTTTTTTCTGGGTGAAATCTAATCCTAATGTAATTTTATTAACCGAGAACACTTCGTGTTTTTTTTACAGTTACTGGTAAAAGTTTGCTTTTTCTTGGCTGTCATTGCCTATTCATGGTATTCAAATTTATTTTCTTTTTAGCTTTCCATCCACTGGATACAGGTATTATTTAGTTTTATTAAAATCTTCAATTAAAAATTCACATATTATTTTGTTTTTAGAATACCAACTCTACTAAGAAATGATCACTAACTGTTTCTGGTTTATTGCTTTGCAGAATGCCATTTATGTAGTTTATATAAAACCTAACTACAAAGTAATGAGAACAGTTCCTATAACCTAGGTACAAAATCACTCATGATTTTATACTTTAAACCTGTGTAAAAAATGAACTGTGGCTTTCTACAATAAAACAATAATTAACTAAGCAAATTAAAATGCCTGTGCTATAGTGAAATTTAAGAGTTTGGATCATTTCGCTGGTCTATATCAGTATATAGAGATATATACACACATTTTCCCCTACTGGCATACTGAATTTTCAATAAATAGTTAATTAGCCTAAAAAGTAAATAAAATTAGCTAGAATTGCTGTAAATTTCTCTGTATCAGGATATGATTCTAGGATAAGAAAGTCAGACTTTTGTCTGTAGTTCATAGGAGCTAAAGTAGAATTTTAGCACAACTTTTTTAAACACTATAAAAACAAATGATAATTTCTATATTCTCATGGACATTATTAAAAACTGCTATTAAATGTTAGTATCAGAAAACATAAAGTCATACTTTTTATCAAGAACAGATGAATTACTCTAATTTGGAACCTGTAAGAACACTCAAAGATTTACTTGCCCAATGATGATACAGAATTTGACACATACAAATTATCCCTATTCCTGTTCTTTACTCACTGTATTCTGATGAAACATCTCCCTAATATTTTCTAAAATAATTTATTCACTTGAATGACCAATTTAGATTTTACTGAAGGCTGCACAAAGAAGGTGGAGGGGGCTTTACTCAGAGTTCACAGCACAGCCATTGTAACTTCACATTTGGAATACTGTCTATTCTAAAGTCATGCGGAATGTCTATCATTTTCTTGAAAATTGAGTAATAATATCGTAAGCCATTAAAAATTAGTGATTTCTCTCTTATGAGGCGTGAAACCAAAACCTCCTCACCTCGTGATTCTTAAAAATGATTTTATACAAAATATTTTAATGTAAAGCTGTGAAAGTCCACACGTTTTTTAAATGTCCGATTTCAAAATGATCTATTCCATTGATTAAATCTTTAGAAAGCAAATCGGAAAACTGCATTTCTATCTTTGATTTCCACCTAAAGTTTAAGAAATATGCAAAATGTATGGGTATACATCCAAACTTAAAAGATCTAAATATCCATTCGTTTTAATGCTCTGGAAAATACAGTTGTCCGTTGTTGGCAAGTGTAGCAAAAGTTGACGGGAATTAGCTCTAACGGAGTCTGCCTTATAATTGGCTCCAAAGAACACGTCTAATACTACTTAGTTTGGTTAGAGAATTATTCTATAATAACAAAATTAATTGTAAATATACAAGGACTCAGTATTTAGGAATTTCATAATACGTTTTTTCTTCACGCCCTCTGGTTTCTGTAATCTACATTTAGAGGAGTTTCATAACGAAGTAGGAAATTAGTACTGTTTATGTAAATAGAAAAGCAAGGGAGGTGTAATGAGGCTTCTTCCTTTGAAATAGTTCTGAAATGTTATTTTTAGGCTTTTTCTTCCTCATGGAAGTTTCCCCTTTTGTTACGTGAATAGGAATTTGGCAGTTGATCTTCTCCTGATGGCTCCGGACAGCGAACTACAGTTAGTAAAACTCTGTGCTTTCTACCCGGCGTGTATCGAAGAGATAAATGATCTCCATGAGAAGGTATGCTGACAATATTAAGTACTCTACTTTGGAATGCAGTGCTGTGATTTCATTAGCTTTACGTTTGGTCAAATAGTGATGCACACAGAGAAATGAATATACGGTCCCATCAGAATCCCCTCATAAAGACAACAAAAATTATAACAATAAGGAAGAACATTTATTGAGTTTCTACTATATGTTTGGAACTGTTCTAAATTTTCACATCTATCTGTTACTTAATTCTCATGAAACCCTGAACAGCAGGGGATACTGTTCCTAATTTATAAAGAAAGTGAACTCAGAGAAGGTAAGGAACTTTTTTTTTTTTTTTCTTTTTTGCGGTACGCAGGCCTCTCACCGTTGTGGCCTCTCCCGCTGCGGAGCACAGGCTCCAGACGCGCAGGCTCAGCGGCCATGGCTCACGGGCCCAGCCGCTCCGCGGCATGTGGGATCTTCCCGGACCGGGGCACGGACCCGTGTCGCCTGCATCGGTAGGCGGACTCTCAACCACTGCGCCACCAGGGAAGCCCGGAACTTTTAGCTAGTTAACGGTGGGGTGAGAACTTCAACGTTTGTAACTTCACATTCCAAGCCCTTTCCACTTCGCATCTTAAGGTACATGTATGCTAACTTTAAAAATAGGCAGTTTAGGATCTTTAAAAGAATTAGTGAAGTATAATAAAATTGGCATGCTTATTCTAAAGCGCTTTTTAAAAATGCTCCATTACCAATACAGGATTTTATATACCAAGATTACATACAGAAGCAATCAAAATGTTCAACAATAGGGAGATTGTACTAATTACAGTATATTTTGGCTGTGCCACGTGGCTTGCGAGATCTCAGCTCACCAACCAGGGACTGAACCCGGGCCATGGTAGTGAAAGCCCCAAATCCTAACCACTAGGCCACCAGGGAACTCCCCTAAAAATTATATTTAAATATTAAGTTATATAGCTTTTAGAATTTTAAGATAGGATAAGAATTACAGGAATGATCAACCTACTCTTCTTATCATATTCTGTGTCAGAATGAAATTTCAGTGGGAACCATTTGTTAATCCCCTCTACTCTCAGAGCATATAGCAAAGTGAAGAAACTTTTTTCTTTCTAACCAGGCACAGTTCCTAGCACATAGTAGTTGCTCAGTAAATAAGTGGCATTCAGTGAATAAAGATGGGGAAACAATATGAAATGTCACATACATGAGAGCTCTTTTAGTTTAGTTTGTTGTAATTTTTTTGAGAGTTTGAGGGATCTAAAATATTCAGTTTACTTAAATTTTAAACAACGGAAAATATGAAGCTGTGGAATAAATGCATTAATAAACAAATTGAATAAACCATCTTAGTAACTTACGGGGATGTAAAAAACAGTGAGAAGGAACTAGAGTGACAAATCTCAAAGGAGACGGATGACCTAACTGTGGATGAACCACATCATCTGCGGTCACAGCACAAAATATTTTTTGCAGCGGAAGCTCTGTCTCAGTGGTTGCCAAAGACTAGTAAGACAGCAGTAAACTATGCCTGTGTTGCTTAGAAACAAACCAACAAACTTTAACACCTAAACTGCAAATATCATGAACAAGTCAGAATTTTATCTAAAATTAATTTATAATTTATAAGTTAAAGTATTGATTTGAGTTATTAAGTTACTAATTTATAACAATTCCTGTCTATGTTATGGAAGCAGAAAAACTTACATGAGGGAGGAGCAGGCTCTCAGTTTTAACAGAAAAATACATTATTTGAAAAGATGGGGAGTGTTGCTTTTCATTTTACAGTAATGAAATTTCATAGGCTCAGATCTCCACTTTGTGGCATTTTGGAATGTCAAAGCTAAAAACGTTGAGAGCTTGTCCTACTCAAAATAAAGTTGCTTTGTCTCAAGGCCAAGTGAAAGTAAATCACTGTGTAGAGAACATGTAAGCATGCACCTTGTATGTTTTCTACATTTAATGTAGTTTTTGAGACTGGTCAGTATATTTGTTCTAAAGTGACTAATTTCAGCATTTCCTGCTCAATTACATTTGCAGGTACTAATTCTAGTATCACAATCAGGACAATTTACTTCCACCTCTTTGTTTTTTTGTGTGTTTTTTTTTTTTTTTTTTGCGATACGCGTGCATCTCACTGTCACGGCCTCTCCCGTTGCGGAGCACAGGCTCCGGACGCGCAGGCTCAGCGGCCATGGCTCACGGGCCCAGCCGCTCCGCGGCATGGGGGATCTTCCCGGACCGGGGCACGAACCCGCGTCCCCTGCATCGGCAGGCGGACTCTCAACCACTGCGCCACCAGGGAAGTCCTACTTCCACCTCTTTTGTTAGGTATTTGTGTGATTAAAACTACTGACTCATTAGGTAATACCCTATTTATTGTTATTAGATCTTAAAGATATTCCCATAAATGTATACTTTTAGTACAAATTATTTCATTTACATCTGTCCTCAGCAACTTTAATAAGGAGGCATATTGGAAACATTTCGCACTTAATACTATTGCTTTTATCCCTATAAATTTTAGTAACAGTGTCATCAAACCAATTATTTTCTAGTGCAAGCTACCCACAGCAGAAGAATGTATGCAGTTAGCTGAGACAGCCCATGCCGATGGCAATATATTTGAAACTATAAAGTATTACTTGTTAAGTCCAGAACCTGAAAAAGCCCTTCCTATTGGTATTGACTTCATCAAAGGTACGTGTTCAGTTGGTAGTATAATCTAAAATCTACTCTTTTCTTTGGTATTTTCATTCATATTGATAAAAAGGCTTAAAACCAAGCACTAGCCGTCCTGAATTTAAAGAGGAAAGATTGCTGAGTGTTTGGTATCGGGACCTGATTGTGATCTTGAAAATAAAGAAGTAGATAGCGTTGACCAGAAAAGAATTACATAAGTTAAAAATTGGAGGAACAAGTTTTAATCCTATTATTTAGAGAATCTTTTATTTGGCTTTATTTTGCCAGGTTGCATCAGTAGTTCAAATTGGACTTTGGATACCATTTACCCTGTTCTTGACCTACTGAGTTATGTTCGTACTGAAAAATTACTCCTGCATACATGTACTGAGTGAGTACTTCTCCAAAATGCGTAACTGAGCTGACGTAATGTTTTGGAATGGCTGTATTGTTTTTTTGGCTTTTTAAAAATTAATTTACTTTTGGCTGCATTGGGTCTTTCTTGCTGCGCACGGGCTTTCTCTAGTTGGCGGCGAGCGCGGGCTACCCTTCGTTGCAGTGCACGGACTCCTCATTGCGGTGGCTTCTCTTGTTGCGGAGCACGGGCTGTAGGTGCAGGGGCTTCAGTGGTTGTGGCACGTGGGCTCAGCAGTTGTGGCACACGGGCTTAGTTGCTTCGCGGCATGTGGGATCTTCCCGGACCAGGGATCGAACCCATGTCCCCTGCATTGGCAGGCGAATTCTTAACCACTGTGCCACCAGGGAAGGTCCTGGCTGTATTGGTTTTGGTGTTGAGATCAGGAAATAAGATCATCTTGGACAGATAGGTGCATGTGTAGAAAAATTACATTTTAATTTGTGTTATCCTTAAGTAAAAATACAGAGGTCAGTTTGAAACAAATAGTAAATCTTAGTGGTCCCATTTCCTAATACCTAGTGTGTTATGTGTATGTACACACAGACACACACATACACAGCTGTTTCAAATAGGGCCAGTTTGGAGCTTTGGGATGGTTTTGGACCTCATGTCCTCAGTGGTCTGTCTAGTGGCCATATCTCTTAAATCTCCATGTGTGCAGAGCATACTAGGTTGGGGAAAGAAGTGAAAGTGCTAGAAATTAAAAAATAGACACTATCCTTGAATTCAAGTATCATTTAAGGACATTGTTATCCATGTAACTAAAATCCCAAGACTACATATATTTATACTAGAGGCTTTGGGCTATTTTTGTTGCAATGCCATGTGGAAAAGATGGTGCAGAGCCTGTGAAACTTTGGCAAGCTTCCCCAGCTGGGTGTGCAGAAGGTGTTCTCTGCCGTCCCCTGCAGTCTGTACAGTATGCCAGGAATCCATCAGTCCGACCCAGTGCATCACTCGGGAAGAAATTACATGAAGGAACAGACAAGGAAGAGAGAAAAACAAGAAGGCAGAGTTAAATATTATTTAAAGACTTTTATTTCAAAATACAATTTATGTTATTGTGTACATGTCTGAATAGGAGTTAACTGATGAATAAAACATCTTCAAGTTTAGAAAATTTTGTAAGCATATTTTGCTATAAATGTCACCCATCAAAATATAGAGCCACAAGTACAATAACTGTATATGAGAGCAATGTTCTGTACCTCAAGTTATGGAATCTTTAAAAATAAATATATTCTCTTTTAGAGCTCGAAATGAATTGCTGATATTATGTGGGTACGTTGGTGCTTTGCTGGCTATCAGAAGACAGTACCAAAGCATCGTCCCGGCACTTTATGAGTACACGAGGTAAAAGCAGGTTCTCTTCTACTGTGAAATTAGAGAAGTGCCTTTCACTGAAATGGTTAGTGTCTAAGTGCATCACAGAAGCAACAAATACATTTTGCACTCATCCATTTATTTACTAAGCATGTGCTTCATAATAAAACAGCAGTAAACAATATGAATTAGCAGTGAACTGGGGTGTAAATAATAGAAATCCTAATTCTAGCTTAAACACTAAGTTTTCCTGATCTTATGTCAAGACACTTGAGGTAGGCATTCTTGGGCAGATTCCATCAAGGATCTGGATTCTTCGCTTCTTTCAACTCCGACATTCTTGGCTTCCTTCCTCTTGCCTGAGTGACCCAAGGTTACCAGGTAGTTCCCAGCCCTCTGGGTATTAGGTCTACATTCGAAGCAGAAGGAGTGGTAAGGGTGAAAGGATGGAGACCACAGAGGGCAGGACCCTTTGATTCAGGAAGGAAAGTCTTCCTTAGGGCTGTACACCTACAACCCACTGGCCAGGACTGTGTAACCCTACTTTCAAAAGAAGATGAAAAACTGTGTATTTTAGCTTCCCCATCTCTACAGTAGAAAAATACGAAGCATATTGTATTCAGGTATAACCTACCTGCCAAACTCCTGTGTTTTCTAACAGCTTGCTGAACATCAGCCATTGTACTTAAAGCTTGTCATGCTCAAAAATAAAATCCAGTGCCCCTGGGGGGAGGTCTGGTGTAGCTGTGGGCCTGACCAGGGGGCAGCAGAGATTCCTGC
>NW_006773710.1:692715-709762 GCF_000442215.2 Lipotes vexillifer
GAGAGATCTAGCAGGCAGCATGACCACAATTCGAAAGCAACTTTTAACAATATTTAGAAAATATATTGTAAGAACAGTAGGATGTATCACATGGAATTAATATTATTTAATGATCTATGTTCAGCTCTATATGACTTTGGTAATGAAAGAGAGAAAATGGTCCCTTGAAAAAATATCACCAATGCAAGGAAGGCATTTTATTCCTAAGGCAGGAGAGACTCGAGGCAGTGTGGCTGGGTTAGAAACGTGTTAGTTCAGAGAGAGGAACGCGAGCTCCGGGACCTGCCTGTACTCTGTCCCTCAGAACCCACCCTCTCACCTCTGTGCGGACGACTCACCCTTCTGTAGGCAGGTACAGCGCCTGGCTGGACGCCCCTCAGCTCGCTGACCTCAGTGCACTCAGAATTAAAGCCATCTTCCTTCTCACATCTATTCCTCCTGGGTTCGCTCTTTTCTTCTGATGATGTCATTATACTTCTGTCGTCCAGAATTAAATGCTCAGGATCAGGGTTAGGTGTTCTTCCTCGCTGTCAACATCCAATTATGCAGTAAGTTCCCACACCCGCACGTTTCTCATTCTCTGGGACCCACACTTACCGTCTTCACTAACTGTCCCCTGTGGTAGCCCTTCCTCTAGTCACCCTAACCCCCTCCTCCTGTCACCCCTACAACGGTCGCACTAGCCTCCCTGATGATGAGACTCCCCGCTAGTGAACAGATAACATTTTAGATCCTTAGTCTTACTTTGAAATTCCACAGAAGTCACATTGCATCCTTATCACCCACTGTGTCTTACGTGTTCTCTGCTCCAGCCAAAGTGAAACACCTGTGATTTCCCCGTGTACACATGTAAGCTTTTCTCTGGTATTTTCATAGTGCTCTGTCCACCTAGTTCCCTGGGTTTTTCTCCTCACTCTTTAACAGTGTTCTATCTACAGTAGATCATCAAAAACTACCGGGCAGACAAAGCACTACCAAGTGCAGAACTGTAGACACAGGGAAACCATATGATTTAAAGAATTTGTTTTGGAGCCAGGCGACATTATCAATAAAAAATTTTTAAGTCAATAATTTGAGGTTGATAAAAAACAAGCTACCAACTGACTTGAGATAATATTACTGAAATGTTAGGGCTATGTGTGTGGGGGGAGGGTATTTATATACTTTTTCTCACCAATTCTGATCATGGCCCAGCAGAATGATGACAAACCAGCAAGAGTTAACCACAAGATATAAATTACAGAAATGCTTAATCTTAGTCTTATATCACCTGTAAGGTCTTATGTTCTTTTTCTTTTTATCTCCTAAACGGCTTTTACTTTTAAATTTCAACCAACTAGTTCCTTGAAAAACATACTGAGTTTGTAACTTATGGAAACTGGGACTAGTAATTCCTTATCTACAGCCTCATAATTAACAACAACATTATACCTGTTTTCCAGTTTTCTATACACAGATGTGATGGATCACTGCTGTCACTGTCTCACTGCTTTTTTTTCACACATTCCTGTCTTTAAAGAATTGAAATCAGCATTTCCATTGCTTTCCGCTAATTGACATTCTTTTCTTACTGTTCCACTTGCTTTTTAAGAGTCAGTTTTCTTTTTTTTTTTTTTTTTTTTTTTTTTTTGGTACATGGGCCTCTCACTGTTGTGGCCTCTCCCGTTGCGGAGCACAGGCTCAGGACGCGCAGGCTCAGCGGCCACGGCTCACGGGCCCAGCCGCTCCGCGGCATGTGGGAATCTTCCCGGACCGGGGCACGAACCCGTGTGCCCTGCATCGGCAGGCGGACTCTCAACCACTGCGCCACCAGGGAAGCCCTCTAAGAGTCATTTTTAATACGGAGACACACTGGACCACACCGT
This sequence comes from Lipotes vexillifer, assembly GCF_000442215.2. Taxonomy (NCBI): domain Eukaryota; kingdom Metazoa; phylum Chordata; class Mammalia; order Artiodactyla; family Lipotidae; genus Lipotes; species Lipotes vexillifer. Next base: position 694,581 of record NW_006773710.1, read on the forward strand.
AGCTGGCTGTGGCTGTTACTCAGCAATATTCGGCCTGTCATCCAACCAATATTTATTGAATATTTTTGACCTGCCCAGGACTTGCACGCACACACACACCCCTACATGTATATATTTACATATACACATAGATTTGTGAACAACAGTTGTTAAATCTGAAATTGCAGTTATTTAAAGTTCATTTGCTCTTTTGCTATCTTTGTCTTGGATGGCAGATGTTAATGTCTTTTTCACATGTTTCAGTCAGCTATTGAAACATCGGAAGGTGTCAGTGCCTATAAAAATTGAACACCTTTCTGAGGAATTGGATGCATGGAGAGCTTGCACACAATCCATCAACCGGTGAGTGAATCTGATATAAAAATTGGGATACAGAAGGTATCACTTAATATTACAGACAAACTTATTGAAAATTTGGTTGTCTCATTATTTATCTTGGCAGGATAATGAATCTTGTGTCGTTTAGCATATATTCAGTAATAATTTACAGCGCTCTTTCCTGCCTTTTTTAAGTCCTTCATTTTACTATACATTGAGTCTAAAGTTGATTTGCCATGTTTTATAAAGGAGAACTAAATAATCATCAGGGACTGTTTTTTAATCTAAACCTTAACAACCCTGTGATTCTACAAAACTAAAAATGGAATATCTGTTGAAAATATAGATCATCAGAAGAATCTCAATATACACCCCCTTCTGATTCACAAAGAATGGTTTATGCAACTTTACTGAAGAGACTGAAAGAAGAACCACTCAGAGGAATTATTGGACCAGATTATGTGACCGGGTCAAACCTTCCGAGTCACTCTGATATCCACATTTCTTGTTTTACGGGATTAAAAATCCAGGTACAGCATAATGTCAGGCATAAATTGTGCATGTTCATCATTTTTATTTGTTTCATTATGTTTTGAAATGTGATCTTAAAATAAGCACAACCCAGGGCTTCCCTGGTGGCGCAGTGGTTGAGAGTCCGCCTGCCGATGCAGGGGACACAGGTTCGTGCCCCGGTCCAGGAAGATCCCACATGCCGCGGAGCGGCTGGGCCCGTGAGCCATGGCCGCTGAGCCTGCGCGTCCGGAGCCTGTGCTCCGCAACGGGAGAGGCCACAACAGTGAGAGGCCCGCGTACCGCTAAAAAAAAAAAAAAAAAAAATAAGCACAACCTGAATAAAAGTAGGTACCTATAAAGAGACCTGAGGCCCAGTGAGAAAATATTGCCCTTAATGCTTCCATATTTGGTATAAATGTTTTCTTTCTCCTTGAAATAAATTCAGAGACATAGTCATGGTACTGTTATCACAAAAGCAATTCATATAATAGATATACTTAGTAACAAATGTTTTAAAATACATATAGATTATATCCTTAGGGAAATTAAATAAGAAAGACAAAGCAACAATCAACACAGTTACAAATTATATCTCAGTAGATTAAATTTAACTTTATAGTCTCCATTTGTATTTTATAAACACAAAGAAAGCAATTAACAACTGTTAGATGCATAATATATCATTGATATATTATGCATATTCTTACATTGATTTACGGACCTTTTCAGCAGTTAAAAATTACGGGGATCAATCATTAGGGATGGCTAATTCCCAAGGAATGGTCCCTCATGCCCAATCAAAGTCATGATGGTGAACGATGCCAGAGCCTCCCATTGTGACCCAGGGGTGCCACTTTCTCCAGAAAATAGAGGATCCTTCATCATCCCAGAGCCAGGACCGGTTGTAGGTGTCCCCAAGAAGTAAACAAAGCTGAATCCCCATGAAATGCTAATGGAGACCAGGTGGGACTAAAAGAACGCCACCTCTTGGGTACATTCACATTTTACTAAGTGGATTCTTGTATTTCTAATGTAACGTAGCTAATTACATTTCTAACACTGACATGCCAGGTCAATGGAGAAAGGTATGTGGGGGGATAATCGCTCCAATTAAATATCTTGCTGCTAATGTAAACTCTAACTATAGCTTGACTTGACACCAGAAACAAACTAAGTCTTCAGAACACAGCAATATATTCCAAACCACAGACAGAACACATAGTTGTATACGTGCTTATCCACTTATGTTCAGAGATAAAGAACTAAAGCAGTAAACTCAAGAACTTATGATTAAGAGCAAAAACCATTATGCAGCTTTCAGAATACATTTTCAGTGCCACTCACCGCCCTGCATGAGCTTCTAGCAGACACTTTCCTGTTTCTTTCTCCTCTTCAGGACTTTTTCTCCATCTGAGACAGACAGATGACCTACTCCACAGGCTAACCTCTCTGCACTCACACACACATTAGGAAAGGATCTACTCATTATCTTACATACACTAGGGCGCAAATGACTGATTCAGAGGTGCGGGGGGCGGGGCTACCCTCCTAGGATATTTCTGTTCCTGCAGAAAATCAATGTGTTCTGCTTAAAACTAAAATTTCAAGCTGCCTACTTCATGTAATGGATTTCCTAATATCTAGAAATAATTTACTAACAACAAGCTGTTGTCATTGGAAATCATGATAAAAAACCTGATAACTTTAGAAAGTAATGAAGAAAGTAAGTTTTTATTCCATTCTGCGTTTGTAAAATCATGCTTTTCCTTCTAAGAGCTGGGAGATACACATTGAAAGATTTTTTTGGATTTAGTTCTTCAGAACTACCCTCGACATACAAAATAGCTGATATAACTAAATTATAGATATGCTAGTAAATCACAGGGTTGACAGGACTTTAAATTATATATACACATATATAGCAGTGTATTTTTCATCTTCTGGAGAGCAGGTTGAATTTCTGGCTTAAATAATTTTCGCAGCTGTATTGATGTAGGCTGTATGATTAAAAGAGTGAAGTATATTAAAGTCTATTATTAGGCATATATGCCTTTATAAATGTTAACTTTGTAGTAATTAATAGGTTAGCAATACCTATTGCCACTGACAGCGCCATTGTAATTAACGAATTCAAATTATAAAACTAAATTCTATTTTGAAAGACATCAGGGCATAATGTTAAGATATTTTAAAATGTTTCTCTATTTGGTGGCAATTCAAAGAATCTAATTTTTCTCTTATTTATAAATTTCCTATCAGTGTTGCTTAAATATCACCAGTGGTTTTTTATTAGCGTGAGTCTGTTTCTGGAAGTTTAAAAACATATTGCAAATTCATAATCTCGTCTTCTCTTCCCTTAACTGTCACTGTGCAGGGCCCTGTATTTTTCCTTGAAGATGGGAAATCCACCATCTCCTTGAATGACGCTCTGATGTGGGCAAAGGTGAACCCATTCTCACCTTTGGGGACTGGAATACGACTCAACCCATTTTGACAGAAGGTTCTTCTCACAATTGTTTTTTGAAAGACCTTTTTCCGGTTAGTATTACCTTTAACCTTTGTTGTCCAAGAGCCAAAGGTCTGGAGGAGGAGGTGGGAAGTGGGGACTCACAGTTGATTTTATTTGTTAACTTCAACAAATAAAATATTTATATAATTTCAAGGAAAAATAGGTGTCTCCTTATTTGGGAGGAAGGTAATATTTAAATTATAAAGGACTGACAAATCTAAAAGAGCATATAAACTTTTCACAAAGCACAAAAGGTACCAAATATTCTATTGTTGAAACACTGAAACTTATAAAATAGTGCAACAGCTAGAATAGTGCTTGACGTGCAGTAGGCGCTTAGAGTGTTTGGGTGACTGAATATCTTGAAGTGTCGAAATGTAAGGTGTGTACAACTGATCTTCAAGTTAACAAACACTGGTATTGTCCTCTATAAAATGTATAGTAAACCACTAGTTTTAGCTCATATTTAATCGAAGTTTTCAGTTATAAGTTTAATATATATCAATAAATGGGTACGCAAAATACTTTTGAGTTTTATTTTTTTAAAGAGAAAACATTCCCAAGTTCTGTAGCTGAAACTCAAATGTCTAATTATAAAGGAATAGGCTACATAAGCATGAAAAAAATTAGAGGTGAAAAACACAAAATGCAGTGAAATCTATGTGAAAATTTGCATTTGATGATAATTCACTATTTAAAAAGATATTTGGTATTTATGAATATTAATTTTGATTAATGTATTTAATATTCACATAATCTCTAATCAAGTTACATTATAATATAGTTATAATAAACAATTTATTTGATGAAAATTAGTTTCAAACAAATTTCTGTAATAGGATATTAGTTGAAATTTGGCATATATTATATAAATTCAAGTTTTAAAAATATTTATTAAAATAGTACATCTGTCGATATTTTTAAAAAGCCTGAGGCGTGACGACAAGTATTTCAATTGTACTAGAATTCTGACTTCAAAATTTACGAAATGAATGCACACTAGGAAGAATAGTACTTTGATACTCAAGCTGTTTTACAAGATTTATAATACAGGTGTTTTGTCTAATTAGGGAGTGAGCTCATATAACTAGAATAATGGTGTTTTTTATTATCTTTAAACTTGCTGCATTTAAAATGCTTTAAAATTTTTCTTAAGTTTCTTAAAACAGAAAACAATATATATTATGTACCTGTCTATCACACTGACCTACTTCTAACTCCACAAAAAAAGCATTTTAGCCTTAAATTCCATTTTATAAAGAAAATAGTTAATATTATAGAAGAGAATGTATACAACTCAGAGATGCAATGGGTAATATAAATCATACCTGAGAATTACTTTTTAACCCTTAGTGATATGTGTAATTCAGATTTTTTTTTTTTAGGTGAGGGGTATTATTAATTGGCATATATGTACTGAAATCTCCTCACTTAAAATGTGGCAGTCTAAATCCTACTATCATTCTCTGTTTTGTTTTAAAATAGACTAAAAACCCTAATCTGTGCTTTAAATACTTCAAAGACATTAAGTTATACATATATAGACAATTGTTACATTCTTCTGTATTTTTAATGAATGCAGGAAATAATATTTTAATGTATGAAGTATGAAAAAGATCTTACAACTCTTTAGCACATGAAGACCATTGAGGTATAACCCAGTATTTGTCTAAAGCCTAAATTTGATTGATTCAAATGCAATTCTGTTATTCCTTGACTTCAACAGTGTTCTATACCTTAATATTATGACTATTAATTCTTCATAAAATGTCATTGACTATGTTGATCTGTATGTGTCTTAATATGAAAAACAAAAGTTTTAAAAATTTATAAAGTTAAATTTCATTGTTATATTTAGTATGCATGAAAACCCAAAGAACATGAACTTGTTTTTATTTGAAGGTGTCCATATTACTGATAATGTGGACAAATTATTTTGCAAGTTTAAGTATGCTTTTATGAAAGAAGTCTCATTAGACAATGATTTTAATAAATACTGCAGTTAAAGCCAGATATGACACAGTTAACTGCTAAGATGAACATCAGTCTTGTCCCTAGAACCACCAGTGAGAGGACACCATCTCTCGCTAAATTCTGGGTTAAAGTCATCAGATGTATGAAGGGCTGCGCTGTCCATTTGGGTTATTACCCTGCTTAGAAACCTAGAAAAATCATGTGATTGGACTGTTCAGGAGGATGATTCTCCACTTGTAAGAAACACTGACCACAATAAACCCCAGAATTAGTATAAAAGAGAGAAAAAAGAGGCTTACTAATTAATATAAACAGCATACCACAGAAGCTTCCATTCCCGTGATAAGCATTCTGCCAATTGATTGAAAGGTTCTGTTCCTATAGGGGCTGCTGTAGCTCCTACAATAGTTCACTGCTTTCTTCTGTCAAAGATCTTTGTGAAGAAAATGACCTTCCTTAGATTTGCCTGAAGTGTTGGCTTCTGTTGACACAACTCATCTTAAGAAGCTCTTGACGTTACCTACTTTCACCATATCCCCACTTCCTTCATGTCCTTAGTCACTATGAAATGAAGCTTCCAGACTCTCCTGTATTTTCGAAACTCTCCGTAGGTCCCACAGGGGCCTTGGGAACTTAACCAAGGTCAGGCCATGAGTGAGTAGCTTTTTCAGGAGATTGAACACAGAGCCAAGAGAATAAAGAAACTTATTATTTGACTGTTTAACCAAATCTAATCCTTTTCTCTGGACGTTTCTCTAGCTGAGCTTCAGAAGACTTGTTTCTAAAATCCTTTCCTAAGGAACTATATTTTATGGTTTAAAAATTATTCTCATAATTTTCTAAACCTTTCCCAAGAAGTCATCTATTTCATCAGGGCTCTCATTAATTTCTTTTACTAAATATTACCTATCCAGAAGGGTAAGATTAAACAAGGAAGTCTCTGGAGGCAGAAATTCGAATTAAACTCTCTAAGGCTTCAAAAATGCAGAAAAACGAATAGAATTTTGTTGGAAATTGACAAGCATATCATGGGATTCAGCATTAGTAATACTCATCTTGGAAGTCAAATGACACTATTAATGAGATAGCATAAAAACGTGAATAATTCCACTTGAAGAAAATTTTCCAAATATGAATTTTAAATTACCAAGAATATATGAAATATCAGTTTTTCAGTAGATCACTGCTTTTGTTTCCCTTCAGTAAAAATATGGGGCATGGCAGCAAGCAGGCGGCATTTTTTAAAATCAAACTAAATTATTTGCTAAACACCAAGTAAAACATGATTTTCCTTCCCCACAACTCAGTATCAACAGGAAAGATGACTTTTTTTTTTTTTTGATGGCTTAAGTAAAGTTATTTATGGAAGTGGGCAAGATTTTCAATGGGCCTATGTATAACAGTAATAATCATTCAGAATAAATTTTGTTGATGAACATGACGTGTAAATAAATACTGTCAGTCATATTCGTAGGATGGCTCTTCTCTTTCTAGTGAGGAAAATATATTACAAAGTAGATTCGCCATTCCTACAAAATTTATGAGAAAGAATTCTCATTCATCTTGGTGAATTATATTTAACTGTACATTTAAAATTATTTTTGTTCATTCTATACTAATTAAACTGATTTTGTATTTTCAACACTACTAGGTGCAGGTGTTGAATAAATGGTTGTCGAATTGAATTAAAAAAATACGTTCTTCAGCCCAACTATAGATAAGACACCCCTTTAATTTACTTATTATTGAAATATATCCAAGACTAGGTGATTGTATCCCTTTAGAGTGGCAAGAGGTGGTGGCATCGCTTCTTCAAAGCCCATCAGACAGGTGCTCTTCTGGGTTCCTTTTCCATGTTCTGATAGGTTTCATAGAGTCAAAAGAATGTTTTCCAGCTTGCTTCATGTGAATTTCTTTAAGTGGATTGCCACCATTACCTGTATTTGGTGTAACATTTAAATAAACAAAATTAAAATCCATTTGTGGTTATTAAATATTGTATATGACCATCTGTGTTTCTAACATACCAGACATATGCAGAACGATTGGCAACAGGCTGAGCACAGGTTAGTCTAAATGCCTGGTAAACAGAATATTTAAAGCATGCATTATAGTAGTCGGAAATACAAAACCCAAATGCCACCATCTCCAAAAGTCATCGGTGGAGCCTAAAAATACCCAGGGCTTATTTTGGTGCATCTGATACTGAATATGACTCAACTATTTTTAGATGTTGCTTCAGAAAGCAGGTGAGGCAACAGTGCCGTGATTTTAATAGTGCTTAGATTTGGCAAATATAAAGAATTCATAATTCGGTTTCTAGAATTCTGCACTGAGGTGTCCAAGCTGGCCACTCAGACTCTTTAGGTGACTCAGTTCTAATATGAGGGGCCAGTGACAACTAAGAAATCTACATTCCCTTGGCTCATTATTTTGCTAGATGCTAGATTTACGTAAACAAAGAGAGGAACTTAAGTGTTAAAAAAAAAAAGGTAACCTTTCTTACAATTAAATTTTGCCACTCTATTTGATAATTAGAAGCTTTTCAGATGAACAGCCTGTGATTTCAGTACCATTATGTGGAATTTTGGTATATGTTGTCAACCATTTAAACATGTAAAAACCATTAACTTGCAGGCTATACCAAAAAGTCAGGCAGAGGCTGACTTTGGCCCATGTTTGGCTGCAGTTTGCTTTGGTGTTAAGTGCTTTCTGAATTAACAGGATTTAAACTCGTGGCTTTTTGTAAAACAAGTGATGGGGAAGTCTAGGTGTGCAGGTTGTCTGTATCTGCCTTAGGACTGATTCATCATCCAGCTGCTACAGGATTGAGTTTTGAGCTCTGCCAACGAGCTTCCCGTTTCAGATGTACTTTTTTAAGCTGAAATCAGAATTGAAATGGCTCCTATAGTAGCAGGCGGGGAAACGCTGGCCTGGGATTTTCCCCTGTTGTAACTGGTTCTTAGCATGCTCCCGCCACCTATCCAAAAGCACACACATCAACCTACTGCACCGTTCTAGACTGAATGCCTAGACCAACATTTTAACTATTTTGAAATTTTAAACAAACAAAACAAAAACATCATTTTTAACAATTGAAAAAACTTTTTAAAAACTTACACACAGGAGCAACTCTTTCCTTCGAAACGACTGAATTACATTTGCACCCACAGGCTTGGGCAGGACCATGACTGAAAGTCGATTCTCCCACTGTTGGTTTGACCTCAAACCATTCTATAAAATGTAAACAAAAATTCTTTCTTAAAAATTCACTATGGCCATGGTCAAAATACAACACCACAATTTTAAGTTAAGCAAGTTAGACATCTGTTGTATCATATTCCTGAGAGCAGTGTGGATACGTAGGTTTAATAACCCTCTCCACCATGGTTCACATCTCTGATGCACAAAATAGTTGCTTTAAGAAAGTTACTTTAGGGCTTCCCTGGTGGAGCAGTGGTTGAGAGTCCGCCTGCCGATGCAGGGCACGCGGGTTCGTGCCCCGGTCCGGGAAGATGCCACATGCCGCGGAGCGGCTGGGCCCGTGAGCCATGGCCGCTGGGCCTGCGCGTCCGGAGCCTGTGCTCCGCAACGGGAGAGGCCACAACAGTGAGAGGCCCGCGTACCGCAAAAAAAAAAAAAAAAGTTACTTTAAAGACAGTATCCCTATGTTCCTATTAGTCTTTTGTTAAGCTTTTTTTTTAATTCAGCCAATTTATTCTTTATTTTATTATTTTTTAAGATTATTATTATTAATTTATTTATTTTTGGCTGTGTTGGGTGTTCGTTTCTGTGCGAGGGCTTTCTCTAGTTGCGGTGAGCAGGGGCCACTCTTCATCGTGGTGCGCGGGCCTCTCACTATCGCGGCCTCTCTTGTTGCGGAGCACAGGCTCCAGATGTGCAGGCTCAGTAGTTGTGGCTCACGGGCCCAGCTGCTCTGTGGCATGTGGGATCTTCCCGGACCAGGGCTCGAGCCCATGTCCCCTGCATTGGCAGGCAGATTGTTAACCACTGCGCCACCAGGGAAGCCCTTTTATTTTATTTTTTAAAAAATGTTTGGCCACACAGCATGTGGGATCTTATTTCCCTCGCCAGGGATGGAACCCATGCCCCCTGCCTTGCAAGCACGGAGTCTTAACCACTGGAAGTCCCAATAAGCTTTCATTCAATAGTAATATATGTACAGAAAAATGAACAAATCGTATGTTTACAGTTTGATGAATTTTTGGAGTGAATACATACCTGGGATGCCATCACCCAGATCCAGAAATAGTATAGTGCTAGCACCCCAAAATCCCTTCCTGGCTCTCCCATACAGTACCCTAAAACTAAAACTCTGTCTTGACTTCTATCATCATAGGTTAGCTTTACATGTTTTTATATTTCATATAAGTAAAACCATACAGTATCTATTTCATTTTGAAAACATTTTTATACTGTAAAAATAGTGACACAATTATTTCCCATGTTTCCCGTATTTCTTATTAACTAATTCTATCAACTGCAGCACTTGGGCATCAGTTTCACCGTGCTTCTAAAGATCACCTGCTCCTCAGCAGCTCACCCTCACTGAGGCTGGAAGACGTGTCTAAGGTCATTTCTGCTCATCAGCCATGCCCTGTTTATGCTTAAACACCACCCCGGTCATTCCCAGAACTGTGATTATCACAATTAATTACTTTGGCTGCTTAAAATCAGCATTCTCAAAAATCAACACCGGTGATAGCAGAATTCTGTTCAAGAATCGAAGTGTTGAGGTATATCCATGGCTAAAGAGAAAATGTGTTCCAAAGAAGACAGCAGAGATATAGGTTAGCTTTGCACTAAGATGGACATTTAAACTGATGACTAAATGGAATGGTTGTGTTTCGTTCCAGGAATTCTGACAAGACCCAGTGAGTGGAAGTAATAGTGAGATAGATTAAATGTAAGTAAGTATTCGGTATAAAAAATAATGATACCTGATTTTGCAGTGTTAAAAAAATAACTTGACAAAACGAAAATGCTGACCAACAAAAGAACTGAAGTGGGGAGGGGGCTGGTAGGGATTGGTCAGTGTCCTAGTGTTGTAAGGTCCTTTCAGTTTGAGGAAGAGAATAAAGATATTACTCTTAGACTAAGATAAATATGCATGTTAAAGTTTCTAGTGTAGCACTAAAGAGAGTAGAAATTTATGATTTTCCAAATTAGTAGGGAGGAAAAAAGTCTTTGGATAAAAGTTCAGTCCAAAAGGAGAAGAAAAATAGGTAAGATAAAAAGAAGAAACAGAGAATAAATGAAAAGCACAAAATAATATGATAGATATGAATACATATATGGTAATAAGTATGACTGAATTAATAACAATAAAAGTCGCAGTAGATGAAATTACAACAGTCTATGAATCAGGGCACAGTGGCAGGCTTTTCTTTCATCTGTGCTCAAGAAGAGCCTTCTTAAGCTTGGAAGAACCCAGTTGACTATTTCCAAGAAAACTTACTTGGATTCAGTTTTCTGCTCAATTTTCTTTGCAACATTTGTAAAAGGAAGAGGAACTCTACTTTACGTTCATTGTTGAGCTTGTTTGGATTGCCTATTAATTCTGATAACCTAATGTTATCTTTAATAGACTTTGAAGCTGTCGATCTGGGCACCAGGGGCAACTGCATCTGGTAACTGTAGTCTGTGAAATTCACAAGGTCATCCTGGATACTTTTAATTCTGGAAATAAAAAAATAAATATTGTTGACAAGCCCCATTTTAGTAATAAGATTTATATTATCAAAATTTCATATTATATTACTAGAAAATTCCAAATAACTCACTCTCGATGTGTTAACAAGGTGTACACCTCCTGTATCAGTATTTCAGGTACTCCAGCTTTACAATGAATTGTTCCGTGGATTAGTTCTTTAGGTAATCTAAGTTTTTTTCTTGCCAGGAACTGAAATAGTAGAAAGAGAATACTTTCACCATAAGAAGTTGTATAAAAATCTCCAATTACTGTGAATTCACTTTAATCCCCCTTTAATCCTCAACTAATATTTTGAGGTTTAACATGTTAATTATTAAGTTATTATTACTCAGCAAGAAAATCAACCATTATATCCCACTCCAATTTGAAATGAGTATGCTCAGTTTCACAGGTGACTCATGACATAAACTTTAATAACCTTCTTTTCAATACAAGGAAACAAGCTGCCTACCCAGCTGCACTGCGTCCTAAAACACGGCCACACATGCATATACAGAGAAATCCACGACCTCAAGAATACACCTCTTCAAACATAAACTTTTCAACAGTTAAAAGTGTCATTGGTTGCTAATTTACCTTTTCCAACTGCGCCCAGTTATCCAACTTGACTTTTAAAGAAGTTCCATTTTTAAAGGATGACAATTTAAGGTCCCAGGGGTAGTGTACAGTGAATATTTCTGCTATCAGGAAGCCATTTGAAAAATCCCTGATCCATAACAATAAGGAAATAAAATAAAATGCAGTTACTTACACAGTTTGTGATTATGGTTCATTAACACCAATTTACTATACTATACTGACAGCAAGTTACAGAATGTTGTTGTACCATTGCTCCAAGGAGGACCTGCTATGGAATAGCCTTTGGGTAAGATGACACACACCAAAGACCATGGTGTTCTTTTTATGAACCCCAAACTATTCATTTGTATCGAACCTGCATTTTAACAAGATGCCCATGTGATACCTAGGTACACTGAAAATTTCAGGCTTATCTTTCTTGAGGAATACCGAAATTAGTAAACCAGAGTCCTTGCCTGCAACAAAGTCATTATTTTTATGGAATTTAGTTTGCACGCCCAGAGCAAATATTAACTGCCACTAGTATTAATGTCCAATGTCTCTGAAGAAAGAGCCTGGACTCTTTTACTTTTTTTGTAGTCACCAAAGCAGTCTGTATTAGCTCAAGTCTATGTAATGATTGATTGACTGATTGACCGATTGAGTGAAATGCTCCTTCCTATTTTTTTAGGTCAGCTCCCTAAGAAAGCAAGCAGTGTATGTGTGTGTGTGGGGGGTGGTGGTGGTGGTGAGTGGGCGGGGGCGATCCCAGGAGAAAGCCCCTGCGTGGACCCCGGGGCTGCTGTGCTCCGACCGAGGCTCCCGCCAGGCGGCGGGGGCCGGCCCTGCTCCAGCACCTGTTGATGTTTCTGGGGAAGAAGCTGAGATCCAGGCCCTGGAGCCAGCGCAGAACCGACGGAGACACGCGGGAGCTCTTCGGGGGATGCGGATAGACCAGACACTTCTTAGGCCTCCCTCGCATGGGAGCGGCTGGACGTGGCGCAAGTGACGGTGACTTGGGTACCATCGGCAGTGTCAAAATCTCTCCTCCGAGACCGGCGGCAGCCATGGCGCTTTCTGGGTTTCTATGGCAGCACTGGGGGCGGGGCCTCGGCGGGGCGGGGCCTCGGCGGGGCTGGGGCCTCGGCGCGGGTGCCCTGGGTCTTACGGGTCCTCCAGTTTGGGGTCCTGCGGATCCGGGTTGGTGGATGCGCTTCCCTGGCCTCACTGAGGACTCGGTTCCGGGAGCTTAAGCCTTGGGCGGAGCTTTCAATCTCCGTTTTAATTGGCGTGAAGAATAACCGATTTAGAGCCCTCCCTTAGAAATGGACATTTTGAACATCGTGGTTTCTGCCCCGTCGAAGGCCTAGTTTCAGTCAAGCATTTGGAGGAGGTTGTGAGCACCTTTCAGAGGACAAAGACAGTTTTTGTTTGGAAATTGGAAACGATAGGGTTTTGTTCCAAAATGCCAATGAAAAAAATCTTCACAATTAAAATGACTAGATGCTTAATGGCTACAAAATTTAACGTACCTATTTCCTTAATTATTACGCTGTGTTCATAAAAATTACATATTTGAAAGCGACTTGTAAATTCGATTTTCGCAGTTCACAAAGATGCCCCAGTAGGCATGATTCATTCATTCATTCAAAAAGTATTTGAGTCCCTACTAGACCCTGAGCTAGTCATTTGGGATTTATCAGTGAACAGTACAGAGGGGGAAAAAAAAGGATTGCAGAGCAGGGACAGACAATTAAAAATTAAATATTTACACAGCAGAATTGTTAACATCCTTTAAAAAGTCTTACAGTAAAAAAATAATGTGGTTCGTAATACATATTATTGTGCAAGATAAAATATGGGATAGGTCTTGAGAGTGGAGCTATATAATATTTTGTTGAATGTGTATTCATAGACATGTTTATTAATCAAGTAAACCAATGTGAGTCTGTATGTGGTGAAAAAGAAAAACAAAAATGGAGCTATACAAGTTTTTTTTCTTTGCCCAATGTGTCTTTCACGGATGATTCATTCACTTGGTGAACTTTTTTTTTGAGGAATTATTATTCGGTGCTTTGCTGTGCACTAGGTCTTCACTATTCAATATGGTAGCCACTAGCCCCACGTGGCTGTTCCGATTTAAATTTAAATAAATTTCAGTAAAATAAAGTGGGTAACACTGTCTACATTTCAACTGCTCAGTAGCCACATGGGCCTTGTGGCCACTACACTGTACAACACAGATACCGCAGCATCACTGCAGGAAGATCTATTGGGCAATTGTGCACTAGATTATTTATAGAAGGTACAGAGATATAAATACCTGAAAAAAGATCATGCACCCTGAAAAGCTCTGCCATGATAAAAATATATTAGTATCAGGGAGGAAGCAAATAATTTGGCCTGAGGGAGTGTAGGAGTCCTCTCAGAGGAGGTGACCTTTGATGTGAATCTTATAAGGCAGTATTTTGAACTGGTTAAGTTCAAAGGCTTTGGAACACCTGGTCTATTATTTATTAGTTATGTGATTTGGGGCAAGTTATTTAACCACTTTTATTTGTAAAAGATGGAAATAAATAGGATATACCTCACAGGGTTGTGTTGAAGGATTAAATTAACAAGTTAAATGAGTGAAGAGCCTGGAACAGTGTACACACATAGGGCTCAGTAAGTTTAAATGATATTTCTAAGACGATCATGGAAATCTGTGGAATGAAGAGGGGAGGGGACAGTTCCACACAGAGTTACTAGTGTGAGCAGAAGCAGATATGATCTATGATATGATAGTTTTTTATGAGTTTTAAGGAATAACAAATAACCCATTAAGGTCAGAGAAAGTGTTTAGGCTTTGGCATGTGGGGCTACCCCAAGATTTCGGTGGTGATGGCTAGAGAGGTAAGTTAAGGCTATAGATTGGGGCTTGACTGAGAACAGTCTTGCTGAGGAGTTAGAATTTTTTCCTGTAGCAAATGTGCCAGCTGTGAAGCAAACAGGTCTCTCTTTCAAACACACCCTTCTAGGTTCTGCCCCATGGAGTTGGAACTCGGCACTGTAGTTTCTCCTTTGCTGAGTTGTATTAAATCCTGCCACTAGGGGGAACTAGAGAGGAACCAGGAGGCCAGAGGAAAGGAGAAGGGCTGTTTGGATGAAGGTCACCATGGCAACAAAGCTCCAGCGGGCAGGGGCAGTTGGTGCCAGCGTCCAGGTTGGGTTTTTTTTGTTTTGTTTTGTTTGTTTGTTTGTTTGTTTTCCATTCCCGGAGCAGGTTTCATCGTACTCGCTCAGAGGTTTCAGCGACCACTGAGAAGCGCTCAGAACTCCAAGCCCCAGATTTTACTCAAGGACCGCGCTTCTGAGCTCCTTAAGTATCAGCATCTGCTGTATACGCTGCCCCTGCAAAGGTCTGTAGGGCTTTCCCTTCAAGTTCTAGACTCTCAGAACCCCTGTTCCTTGCCTTTGCTCTCCAGCACTAGGGGTCTATCTCTGTTCGTTTGATGGTCTCATTTTAGTTCCGTTTGACCGTTTCCTTATATTAAATACTTGTTGAATTCGTGGAGTTACTCTGTTTTCCTGCTG
>NW_006773710.1:709822-714065 GCF_000442215.2 Lipotes vexillifer
GTGGAGTTACTCTGTTTCCCTGCTGAATCATACATTGCTTCATGCTCGGAGTAGCTCATCTACATGTTACCAGGGCAGCTAAAGAACCTGCTACTCCCGTTCACTGGATCCAGGGTATCACGAATAGAGTGGACCAGCCGGGTATTCCGTGGGATGATACGACACTCAAAAGCCTCTGCTGATCTTGCGGCAGAGAGCCAGAAACTTGATTTGACCTGCGGCAGGATGATGAACGTGCTCAAAAAAAGCAGGCGGCTTTTTGTGGTTCTTGCAGGCTGTTAGAGAGGAGAAAAAATACTTTGCAGATCAATAGCAGCATAACAGTTGCTAGGGGTTGTGGCGATTTATTCCAGTAAAGATACTGAAACAGAGCAGCACCCTATGGTCCTTGTCCCCCAGGTCCTCCGCCTGCCCTTTGTCTGTGGAAAAACTATAGCCAGAGAATAAGTTTAATCAGAGAAGTGAGAAAATGCAGAAAAAAATGGCAGTCAAAGGAGACCAAATAATACTAGTTTAGTCATTAAGCATAATGAAGGACTTTTAGTTCCTTCTCAAGGGTAATAGATCATATTCTGAGCAGTGCCCTGTGAGCTGTCTTACAGATACCGAAACGCACACCAGGTGGGGAAGTTAACTACGTGATGACCAGACTGTAGCCATGACATAAGCTGCCGCATTCCGAGAACTGGCCTCAAGAAATGGAAACAAACCGACCCTGGGACCGAAGATTAACTGTACTTAAAACAATTAAGATGACCAATTTCAAGATGACCGTGAGAGCTGCCTGTGCTGTTTCTGCAGGCAGCCCCCTCTCTCTGCCCATAAAAGCTCTTGCCCACTGGTTGCCACTGGGGAGAGATGGCCTTTGGACACGAGTCCGCCCTCCCCTCCCCTCCCTGGTTACCGGCATCCAAAATAAAGCAAACTTTCCACCAGCCTGGCCTCTTCACTGGCTTTGGAGCGGCGAGCAGCCGGACCCCGCTTTCAGTTACAATACCTCAAATGGAAAAGCAGCTACAACTGAAGTTACCTCCTGAGCAAGTTCACTAATCCACAGTCATCCTCTAAGACCCAGCCAACTTTTACGCAAGCCAAACAGCCCTTGCAGTCAGTAACTGTTGTTGACCTATGTCAACATAAGAAAATTCAGAAGAGCTTTACTTGATATGAGTATTTTGTTGATTGAGAAGCAAATGTCAGACAGGGAGACTTCCAACAGAAAGTGCCTAGAAGCTGGCTTTCGGAAATTACAGCGCAGTTTATAAAGTGTAAATGTGTGAGGACCTTCAGTCCCCTGAACCCGTGGGTTCCACATCTGTGGATCTAACCTATCTCAGATAGAAAATATTAGAAAAAATAATTCCAGAAAGTTCCAAAAGGCAAAACTTGAATTTACCTCCTGCCAGCACCTGTTTACATAGCATTTACGTGGTGTTAGGAATTATAAGTAATCTAGAGATGAGTTAAAGTATACAGTAGGGTGTCCATAGGTTATAAGCAAGTACCACGCCATTTTTTATAAGGAATTTGAGCATCCCGGGATTTTGGCATCCTCAGGCATTCCAGGGGGACTGGAACCAGATCCGCCACAGACACTAAGGGGCGATGGTGCAGTCTTTTCTATTGTGATTGGTTACTGGAAACTTACACTCCTTTTCATTGTATAAGCTCACTCACAGGTAGCCAACTAGCTAGGAAGCTGTAAGGTCACACCGACAGGGAGCAAGCTTAAAGTTTATTTAAGGTCAGCATCAGCATTTGGGCAAGTCTGGAGAGTTCAAGTTTTAGTTAAGTGGCTAAGGGTACTTGGTCTAGGGGCATTTTCACACTGTGGCCTCGGTTTTGATTTCTCAACACCACACCTCTCTTCCACGTTGGAGTTGGGGGGATGCAGAGGGTGAGCACCTACTGGGTTCTGCTCAACCAGGGACATCTGTGCTGTTCTGGATGTAACCTGCCCCCGCCTGCTTCTGCCCACGGGGAGGTGGGGAGGTCTCCCTGATTCTGGAATCAGACAGAAGGTTCACTCCGGCCTCCTACTGAGCCATGTCTTTCTACTTAGACTATGTCCATATTGAGGTGATATTTGAAAAGAGACCTCAAGTTCCCCCTCTAGTTCTTTTAATGGGGCAAAGGAATTACCTGAGAAAGCTCCATGTGACTTACCCAAAGAGGAAGAATCCCCTCCAGATGGATGGTACTCACTGGTGTATTTAGAGTGTCACAGCAGAATCGGAACAGGTACATAATTTTCAGGGCACAGTGCAAAATAAAAATGGGCCCATTGTTCAAAAATTAAGCATTTCAAGACCACCATTAAACCAAGCATGGGGCCCTCTGAGTGTAGGGCTCTGAGCAGAGCTCAACTCAGTGTTACTAAAACTAGCATATATGGCTGTTGTGACCATGTAACTTTCCTCTGCATACACAAATCAAGAAGAAAGCTTGTGAGGTTCCTTTTAACACCTTCCTTTTTTTTTTCCTAAGGAGAACATAACAAAGTCCAAAATTACTGCCTTCCATTCCCCCAGACTGAGACCATGTGGCTGAGAATTAAATTGAGTCCTTCCTTTCAAAGAGTCATTCTGTACCTAAGGCCTTATGCCTTCATGTACATAATAGACACGGATCTTCCTAATAATTTGAAACATAACAATGTAAAATGCTGACTTTGCTTTGAGAGGGATGCCTCAAAAACGTGAGATGGTTAGGAAAATACTTATTTTTCCCCCTTACGTGTTTGAATTGTCCTGTCCCTGAGAATTAACGTTTGTCCTTGGGAAGTGTAGAAGTGTGTGTGTGCATTTAACTTACACTCTGGGCAATGGAGGGAATTTAGAAGGACGCCTGCCCCTCACATTGACGGGGTGCTCCCACGCCAGGGCAGTTTTCAATGTTAAGTCGTCCCAGACTCCAGGGCAGGGCTGCTGGCTTCAGAGGCCTGCAGACTAGCAGCGGCCTGAGACCACCCACTTAGAGGGCTCTGTCCTTGGGTCCTTGGCCTATAGAGTTGTCCCTGTTCTGCTGTGATGCTGATGCTGTAAATCCAAATACTCAGCACCCCACACCCTCCTCACGTGTCTTCAGGCATCTACTATCCGTGAGGAATTACAGCTGCTCAGTGAGCTCAGTCCCTGAGGGATTACTCTATGTCACTGGCTCTCAGAGGGACACTTGGTAATGTCTGGACACATTTGGGGCCCACGCAGGCAGGTGTCGAGTGGGTCGAGGCCAGAGATGCTGGGAAGCATCCTACGAGGCACGAGACGGCCGGTCAGGACAAAGATGACCTGATGCCAAATGTCCCTCCTATAGAGGCTGCCAGGCCCTGTTCTGGCTGATTTCAGACCTGCCAAACTGCAGTGCAGAGACAGAGGCATAGATGTGCAGGCAAGTCCGTTGCTGTGGGTGTAGAGAGTGAGGGTTCTTGAAAGCCTCATTGTGAAGATAACACAATGAGTGAAAGGGAACAGCCTCCCAGGCCTGAGGACAGAGGCTGGGGGCGAGCGCCGTTGAACTTGGCTCTGTACACACGTGTGCCCAAAGAGATGAAAGAGGGGGCGACATATGTGCTCGTGAAGGTGGGAACCCCGAGAAGCAACAGAAGTTAGGTCGTGCATGTGTTTTTGAAGATTTGCCATGTGCTGTTCTAAACGCTGCTGCAGCGAGAGAAAGTAGACAGTAAGATGCGTCAGCCCCGCGGCTGGTGTGTGGGCCTAGGGCATAGGAGTGAGCTACTGTGTTGATCTATAAAGGGGATCCAAGACACCCTTCCTCCTGAAGTCTCAAGCGATTCTGAAATCAGACAAAAGACTGAGGCAGTTGGGAAAAATCAAGCCCATTACTGACCAAGCTGTTGTCAGAGAACGTGGCTTCTGTCTGTGGTCAGGGTCCTCCTAATACTGGGCCCCGGGGGCTAGAGTGAAGCATGCACTCAGTCCCGGGCAATGCTGGGCCTGGGCAGGGCACATCCGGGGCCGAGCCCCGTGCCCATGCTCTGTGTGGGTCAGTCACTGCCCTCTGGGAAAGGGGACCAGTGGTGACGCAGCCCCTCCTCCTTGTAACGACAAGGGTGGGAGGAGGGAACAAGGGGGCCAGCTATAGAAAGACTGAGTCCTGGCCCCAGACGCAACTGCTGAGGTGCCAGTCTTCACTTTCAATACCCCTGGGTCCCCCGAAGTTCAGGGCCCGCGAGATGACGTCAGGTCCAAAATGCTAGCTTGTCATTTTTTTTTTTTTTTTG
>NW_006773710.1:715770-751915 GCF_000442215.2 Lipotes vexillifer
CCCCACCAAACCCCAAACTTTTCTTTTTTAAAAGTCTGGTGTAAGGTGCTAATTCTATCTTGTCTATGGTAAGGGAAGATCGGAAACAGGGTTTTCTCCACATCTTTATCCCTTTGTTGATGTTGTTTTTTTTCCCACATCTTTATTGGAGTAGAATTGCTTTACAATGGTGTGTTAGAAGGGAAGATCGGAAACAGGGTTTTCTCCACATCTTTATCCCTTTGTTGATGTTGTTTTTTTTCCCACATCTTTATTGGAGTAGAATTGCTTTACAATGGTGTGTTAGTTTCTGCTGTATAACAAAGTGAATCAGCTATACGTATACATGTATCCTCATATCCCTTTGGTCTAATGCAGGAGGCTGGCACCAGGGTAAAGGAAGTTCTAGGGCCTATCCTGCCCTCCAGCCCAGCAATTCCTGCAGGGAAGTAACCCTGTTCTTTCTTCCTCACGTTTCATAGATTCTCCGCCTACACTCCTCACGTGGGAGGATTTTGCAGAGCCCTGCGGAAGGTGGGAGCTGTCTTGACCGTGAGCATCCTGACTCACCACTTCTCCCCTGCATCCAGTGGATCCTCTCCTGGTTGATATCAGGTCCTGTGCCCCCCAGAAGCCCAGCCTTTCCTTCCTTGAGCCTTTGGGAACCTTCATTGTCTGGCGGATGATTCACCAGCATGATCTGTTCGTGTTTGGGCTCAGAAACACTAAAATCTCCTATTTCTAGCAACCGGACCTAATCAGTTGTGCTTGTATGACACAGAGTGAATGTTTCCATTTAGCATAGCAATTCCAGGAGATGTTTTGTTTTATGTATTTAGGTCGTTTATATTCTCTGGAGTGCACCCCTTTTTGTTGAAATCCTAGAGCAGATGGAAAGGTAGCAAGACCTGAATTTTCTGAATAAATTTTCCTCCTGAAGAAGACTGAGAATGATTATTAAGGTTTTTAAGAGAGAGGGCAAACCTTAAAATAAACCAATTATAAAGAATAGGAAAGTAGAGAAATTAGAGTGAAAAAGTGGGAATAACCCAAGGGAGAGGATACTGTTTTAAGTTGTTTGTAAATGGAGAACCAGTCATCTGGGTTCAGGGCCATCCAGGGAAACACGATGGATACATTTAGACCTTTTCAGAAGAGGCCATCCTTTTACACTGTGTTTCTGTTTACTGACTCAGAAACATCGAATATACTTTGTGGTTACAACAATAATAGAAATTAAATACGTTTTCCTACAAAATAAGTGTGTTCAACAGTGCTTTACTCCAGTATTTATTTCACTATATTTCTTTAATCTCATATCAAATACAGGCGGTCCTCGACCTAACAATTTTTTGACTTTACCATCGTGTGAAAACGATGTGCATTCGAATTTTGAATTTGGAGATGCTGTCTGATCTTCTCTTGATGCTGGGCAGCTTCAGCTCCCAGGCAGCCAGCCCCCTGATCACGGAGGGAAACAACTGGTAGATGCTTACAACCATTCTGGACCCAGACAACCACTGTGCTTTTCACTTTCAGTATTCGATAAATTGCATGAGATATTCCATGCTGTGTTGTCAAATAGGCTTTGTGTTAGATGATTTTGCTCAACTGTAGGCTAATATATATGATCTGAGTACGTTTAAAGTGGGCCAGGCTGAGCTCTGATGTTCTGTGGGGAAGGTGTATTAAATGCATTTTCAACATACGATATTTTCAACTTATGGTGGGTTGATCAGGAGGTAACCTCATACTAAGTATAGGAAGATCTGTAGTATTGTTTTTCTTGTCTTTGTCTTTGTGGAATGTTATCCTTGCACCTCTACAGACATATTCATATCCCTTTGGTCTAATGCAGGAGGCTGGCACCAGGGTAAAGGAAGTTCTAGGGCCTATCCTGCCCTCCAGCCCAGCAATTCCTGCAGGGAAGTAACCCTGTTCTTTCTTCCTCACGTTTCATAGATTCTCCGCCTACACTCCTCACGTGGGAGGATTTTGCAGAGCCCTGCGGAAGGTGGGAGCTGTCTTGACCGTGAGCATCCTGACTCACCACTTCTCCCCTGCATCCAGTGGATCCTCTCCTGGTTGATATCAGGTCCTGTGCCCCCCAGAAGCCCAGCCTTTCCTTCCTTGAGCCTTTGGGAACCTTCATTGTCTGGCGGATGATTCACCAGCATGATCTGTTCGTGTTTGGGCTCAGAAACACTAAAATCTCCTATTTCTAGCAACCGGACCTAATCAGTTGTGCTTGTATGACACAGAGTGAATGTTTCCATTTAGCATAGCAATTCCAGGAGATGTTTTGTTTTATGTATTTAGGTCGTTTATATTCTCTGGAGTGCACCCCTTTTTGTTGAAATCCTAGAGCAGATGGAAAGGTAGCAAGACCTGAATTTTCTGAATAAATTTTCCTCCTGAAGAAGACTGAGAATGATTATTAAGGTTTTTAAGAGAGAGGGCAAACCTTAAAATAAACCAATTATAAAGAATAGGAAAGTAGAGAAATTAGAGTGAAAAAGTGGGAATAACCCAAGGGAGAGGATACTGTTTTAAGTTGTTTGTAAATGGAGAACCAGTCATCTGGGTTCAGGGCCATCCAGGGAAACACGATGGATACATTTAGACCTTTTCAGAAGAGGCCATCCTTTTACACTGTGTTTCTGTTTACTGACTCAGAAACATCGAATATACTTTGTGGTTACAACAATAATAGAAATTAAATACGTTTTCCTACAAAATAAGTGTGTTCAACAGTGCTTTACTCCAGTATTTATTTCACTATATTTCTTTAATCTCATATCAAATACAGGCGGTCCTCGACCTAACAATTTTTTGACTTTACCATCGTGTGAAAACGATGTGCATTCGAATTTTGAATTTGGAGATGCTGTCTGATCTTCTCTTGATGCTGGGCAGCTTCAGCTCCCAGGCAGCCAGCCCCCTGATCACGGAGGGAAACAACTGGTAGATGCTTACAACCATTCTGGACCCAGACAACCACTGTGCTTTTCACTTTCAGTATTCGATAAATTGCATGAGATATTCCATGCTGTGTTGTCAAATAGGCTTTGTGTTAGATGATTTTGCTCAACTGTAGGCTAATATATATGATCTGAGTACGTTTAAAGTGGGCCAGGCTGAGCTCTGATGTTCTGTGGGGAAGGTGTATTAAATGCATTTTCAACATACGATATTTTCAACTTATGGTGGGTTGATCAGGAGGTAACCTCATACTAAGTATAGGAAGATCTGTAGTATTGTTTTTCTTGTCTTTGTCTTTGTGGAATGTTATCCTTGCACCTCTACAGACATATATATTATAAGATTTGGATTAGAGGACCTTCAAGGTATAATTTTCAATCTGCACCATCCTACTCTCACTGCCCGTGATACAGTGATTTGAAAACCAGTGGTAAACAAAGCTAGGGCAATTGAATCATATTCTCCCATTATCTTCCATTATAAAATCAAATACTAATTAGAAGAGGAAAAAAAAAGTGCTTTATTCCAGGGATAAACATCCCACTTTAATATATTAACAAATATATGATATATTTAAATTAGAACACATCTTTGATAAGACAATTGTACTCAAGCTAAGATACAAGGTACCAGCATACTAAAATTTTCAAGTGTCAATTTTTATTTTAATATTTGATATTTACTTCTCTTATTGGCGCAAGATCAATTAAGAGGGATGCCCTGCATTACTCTTATACTCCAAGATGACCTCTAGCTCAGGGAAAATGCTAGTAGAAAACCGTTTTATAAAAGCAGTTTTAATACATAATTATACTTAATAGGGTTACTCTATAATAAAACAACAGTTAAATGCATATTCTTCTGAGGATATTACAAATTTATTAAACTGAGATATTTTGTAAAACAGACTAAGTTAAAAGTCTCTACTTTTAACTACTTTTTACTACTTTTAACTTTTAATAGGAGACATTTTTTAAACAAACATGCTACAGCCTTATTTCTATCTTCGAAAATCTAAAATGAGTTTTTAAAAATGCAATCTTAGTAACTTTGGGATTACATACAATAATAGTTTATTTCCCATGGGTCTCTGAAAGTCAGCCAAGAACTAAGTTACTAGGCCCCTGGGTCATCAAAATAGTGGTCAAAATATTTTATCAAAATTTGATAAATTTATAATATAAAACTCATCAAAATATTTTCTTCTGCTTTACACAGTGTTGTAAGTATCTTGATTATCTTATTTCTAAATCCATAATAAACTCAAATATAGTCTAAATTACAAAGAAGGCACAAAGGCTTTTTAAAAATTTTTATTTAATTTTTTAAATGATGTTTTACATCGCACTCAAGTACAGTCAAGCAGAAGAGAATAAACCCCTGCAGGGGACACCGCTACACTAATACCTTCTGGTGTACGGCATTCCCTTGCAGTACAGTCTATGCAGAACCCTTGCTTTGTGTAAGAAGGGTTAGAAACACCACAATGAAGGTCCACAGATAGCGTACATTTTCTGAGTTTTCTACATTTGCTAAGTGATACCCCCTTGTCCCTTTCTTTGAAAACCTCACAAGTTAAGGCATTTTTCTTCTTCCATTTTCTATAGCCTTGGACTGCCCTGATCCCTGAAGTGTGACCCAGGGCCTCTTTATCAACCAGATATGAAGTTCATTTTCCTGGGTCCAGGTATCACCAGCTATCAGGAGTCATACGTGTAAAAGCACAGAAGGGAAACCTTGAGAGGCAACCCTTGAGAAGGAGAGGGTCTTCAGATGGTTTGAGCAGGTGCGTAATGTTCCAAAGTTCTCAGGGTGAGAGGGCAGTAGTGACCATTTTAGCCCCACCAGTTTCTGAAATAGGTCTATTTAAAGCAGTGAAGTGACCAGTGGGATATTTGCAGGGAAGGGGCAATTTATCCTTTCTTTACTGAATTAATCTTTATAATGACAAGTGTACATCTAACAGGGTGGGTTTCCTGAATGAGAGTCAACTTTATTTCAAAAAGGATATAACTTGCTCTTTTCTAAACCATACTCATATTTTGTATTAATATAAAAAATACAGAGATAGCCAATTACAGAGGCCAAAATTTGAAAGCTAACACATTATTTGAAAAAAATATAGACCTTTAAAAATATAATATACAAATACTTTTAGTAAGGGTTCACATTTTTCTGTTTCATTCTAAAAATGAAATGGTGAATTTCTCATTTTTTTCTAAATCAACAAAGGGATATATGGGAATAGCTAGTAATATATAGATATTTTAAACATACTATAGTTCAAAAACAGTAAAAATGCATAAAACAATAGTACGTACTAGTACACTTTAACTAAAATTGCTATTTCACTTCTCTGGGGGTGTTCTCATATCTCTTTACCCTATCTTTAGCATATTTTAATATGAAATATACACTATGCAGATGAAATAGAAATTTTTGATTTTCAAACATTTAGAATTATTTTACTGCCTTATCGATACTGTAAGAAATTCTGCAATAATGTTGGCAGCTGGAGCTGTGGGATAAGGTGTAATCTTGGTCTTCCAATGTAGTGTCTGATACAGAGTCTGCAAAGTTGGCACAGAGAGCTTGGGGTAGCTGCAAAAGACATGAAAGTATTTGTTCATTAAAATCAAAATGGAGTTTTCTATGTTTTAAGATACATGAAACCAAACCACAAAAAAAAATACAGTGCTTTGCAGTAAACTAGGGGAGTATGACCATTATCCCAGGAAAATTTATATAAGCACTTGTAATGCTTTTATTTATAAGACTTTATTACAATTGAGGTATAGTCTATGCCCCTGCATGTTCTTTAAAACATTATAATCTTCAGGCTTATGAAATTATTGTTGCATGTAAACCTTCAAAAAAATTTCTGCTTTTAGAAGGAGATATAAATCAAAAGCCCCAAGAAGTGCTATGCACTAAAAGGGGAATTTTTAAAATTATTTTTTTCTCAGATTAGGTTTACTATTTAAGCCAAAGCAAGTTTTACTACAGTGTCTGGACCAGGCTTTAGAATTTCTGTTTTAGAACAAAAAGACTTCATGATTATGTTTCTATAACACGTTATAGATAATGCATGCCCTTATAAAATGGGGCATGTTTCCAAATATTTATTAAAATATTAAACAGAATTACATATTGTTTATTGTCAAAAGAAACACTATGTTTAACTTCACCAAACGAACATAGAATCTAGGTAAGATGAGCACAAAGGAAATCAAGTTCATGACCCCTGCTGTACAGGTGGAGCCCAAGGTCAAAAATTACCTTCTTTCAAAAAATATTCCAAATGTTATGCCATTGTTATTATTATTATTTTTTGCGGTACGCGGGCCTCTCACCGTTGTGGCCTCTCCCATTGCGGAGCACAGGCTCCGGACGCGCAGGCTCAGCGGCCATGGCTCACGGGCCCAGCCGCTCTGCGCATGTGGGATCCTCCCGGACCGGGGCACGAACCCGTGTTCCCTGCATCGGCAGGCGGACTCTCAACCACTGCGCCACCAGGGAAGCCCCATTATTATTTTACATGCCAACAAAAAGTCTTTAAATTTCATCTACTTCAGGCAAACAAAACGTTTTCAATGCCCACATGGATTCTTCTTACCTTCATGCTGAAGCAGTAATCTTTCCACCAAACTGCTAGAGGTCGCTACGTCGACAGGTCTCAGAAGCTCTGTGTTTCTGGCATTGATGTCTGCTCCAAATTCTAGCAGTAAGTTTACAATTTCTGTACAGGACTGTTGAGCAGCAGCGTGTAATGGGGTATCCCAATATTTGCCTTTTTGTATGTCAGCGCCTACATGGAAATGAGGAATGACGGTAGATACAAACAGAGTTAGTTAGATGAGTCACTTAACCTCACCAAGGCGCGGCAGGTGTGTCAGCCACAAAGAGGTCTCAACTCTTTCTGCAAGGAGTTATTTCTTTATGTATAATATACATAAACATGCATATTTCATCTTAAAACGTGATACAGCTGGTTGGAGAATGCACACTTTTGTTAGATTCTCTAACATTTTTCTCTGTGCTTGAAAGATCTCATAATAAAAAAAAATTTTTTTTTAAATTTTAAACAGTTCCCAAAGGAGTCATATTAATTAGTATTACAAAGAGTGCACAATTAGGTTGACTCATATCCCTTTTCATCATAATGGATAGTTTTTAGGATTATTCAAGAGCTTATTGCTCTTATTCTTTTCATTTATTTTAAGGCAATAGAGCACTCTGGTTTCTTGGAAAACTCATGAATCTGGATAGGTGAGCTCTTTGGGTAAAATGTATATAGATTTTCCCCTTACTTCTCACTCACGTAGTTTAATTCAATAAATATATAAGGGCACTGAGCCTCTTAAATGGAAAGGCACACTATATTTCTGCATGCAAAGCAAGTTTTTTAAATGCTTATATTAAAATACCCTTACATGTTAAACTAGCTATTACGTAGTTATTTTATCTTAGTGCAAGCCCCTGGTACACAGGGGTCATCATGTGCAATGAATACATACTGTTTAATACTGTAAACAATAATAATCCCATTTTCCAGGACATAAATAGTTACAACACCAAGACATGTCTATTAATAAAAATCCATTAAAGTCCTTCTTATTTCTGTTGTCCGATACCATCGGTAAAACTAATGATGCTTATAAGAAGCAGTACATTTTAATAGTCCCTTTATGGCCCTCTTGCTACTCTCAAGTTTCAATAAATGTAATTGTTTTCAATATTTTCAAATCAAATGTAAAACATTTAGTGGAAAAATTATATTCCGTAACAAAATCTCCAGAGAGAAAGCGTAAACTCTGTTGGTTATATCAGTTTTATGGGAGAACAGAGCCTGAGAATAACAATCGATCCACAGTTACTAACAATACTTTTCCAGTTTTTTTTTAACCCAATATAAAATATTTGGAAAAGAATATTGCTAGCAAAGTAAAGGAAGGTGATAAAGAATAAACTCTTCTGGTTATACAAATTTATGGGAGAATATAACCAGAAAATAACAATCTGTCAGCCGTTATTAGCAGAACTCACGTTTAGGACTCTTACTAGATGTAAAGGGATGCAGACACTGCTTGAAAAAGTTTATAATTTTGCCAAGAGGGTGTGAGTAACGCATAAAAGGATTTACTAAAAATATACGTCAGTATATATCAGAGGCCAAATGAGTGTCATAGACAATAAAGACCACAGAAATCCGCTTACTAATTTTATGTATATATTAAGCACCTGCCACGTGAGAGGCGTTGTGCTAGGGAAGAGAGATGATGGGGAAAAAAGACATAATTTATATCCTAAAAGGGCTCCCAGTTCTATAGTGGGGTAGGAGATCACTAAGGTCTCGAAAGATTAGGAATAGTTTCTCAGGGGCTAAAGCTGAACCTTGAGGAACTGGTTTGTTTCAAGTAAGTGATGAGGGACCAAGCCTTTTCAGGTAGATTTACAAAGTCTGGGAAAGTCTTGGAAGAAAAGGTATCCAATCAGTTATAATCCCTAACATTTCTTTTGATGGGTTTGTTCACAGAGATAAACATACTTGGCACCATTATATTCACCCTTGAGGATTTTAATTTTATGACCTTTTATATGGCTTTTGGAGTTTTGAGGTGAAGTGGAGTTACCATAAACGAGGTCCTTTGTATGGGTTTTATAGTTATATGGGAGAATGCTTAGAACAAGAACATTTTTAGCCATGCGATGCAATTTCTAAAGATGCTTATTTACAGAAATCAATATGGAGCTGAATAATTGCTTGTGTGTACGAACAGAATGGAAGATGTTGTACAGAAAATTACCAGCGTAAAGAAGCTTCCGGATGCAGTGGAACTGCTGAGACATAGAAGCAACATACAGAGGGGTTCCCAGATGAGGAATGTCTTGATCAACGTCTACGCCCCAGGATATGAGGATTTCCAGACATTCATGGTGACCTGCCAACACAAAGTACAGGTGAGTTTATGTTTCCTGAATACCTGTTCCCCCCGCAAAACGTACACCTCCACCTAGGTTTCTCCCTGCAGTTATTCACTATGAACAGGGCACCGCATGTTGCTGAAGGAGCTTTCTCCCCTTGTCACTTAAGCTGGGGTCACGGGTACCTTTGCTGGCGGCCTCGTGTGTAGGGGAAGGAAGACAGGACTCCTGCTGGGGTTTGGCACCATATTCCAGAAGCAGTTCTGTGCAGCTGGGGCTGCCTTGTGAGCACGCATTGAATAACGGGGTCACACCGTCTATGGTGATCGCATTTACCTAAACCAAACCAGAGCTCTGAGAATGAGAGTCACAGAATCATACAGCACTCGCTGTCAGGCATTTAAAAACAGGTACGTGACCTGGGAACAGATAATTGAGAACATGTGGCCAGTAAAGATGACAAAGGCTATTTAGCTCACACATATCCATAAGCAAAGCTTAAAAACTACAAGGATAAATAGAAATATGATGTGGTAGATAATCCACAGGAGTGGGCGTGCAACTAGGGGAATCATGAAGAAGAAAATACCCGAGAATCAAATACACAAAAATGGACTCAGGGCTTCCCTGGTGGGGCAGTGGTTGAGAGTCCGCCTGCCGATGCAGGGGACGCGGGTTCGCGCCCCGGTCCGGGAAGATCCCATGTACCGCGGAGCGGCTGGGCCCGCGAGCCATGGCCGCTGAGCCTGCGCGTCCACAGCGGTGAGAGGCCCGCGTACCGCCAAAAAAAAAAAAAAGATGAGCAAACATTACAGGCATAAAGATGTTCATCTACGGCTATTTAGAATCACGAAAGCAGCAAATAGCCTGAAGAATACTCCACATCATGCAGCACACTACCCATTCTTTTGCAATGACTGGAAATCCTGCTTAGAGTGCAAGGGGGCGATTTGAGAGCTTTATTTTTGTTCTCCTATTTTTTGAAAACTACGAAGGAAAGAAAAGCAAAATGAGCACTTTGCTTGATTCTCTCAGCCGGGTGATGCGGAAACGGCTAACGCTTCTCAGAGGCACTTACGTTAGCTCCAGCTTGCAGAAGCGTCCTGGCACAGGCCACGTGATCTCCAAGGCAGGCCTCGTGTAATGGGGTGACGTGGTCTATGGTTACTGCATTGACATTATAGCCCTAAATGTGACATCAATAATTTTGAAATGTGAGCAAAACGTCAGAAAAAATCCTCTCTGTAATTGTCATTAGAGGGCGATATCAAAGATCAGAGAATTTAGAAAAAAAAAAAAAAAAAAAAAAAGATCAGAGAATTTCAGGCACGTCAGGTTTTAGTTAGGAGGAACGGCCAGTTCAAATGCCCACAGCCAGTCAGCTGTCAGATCCCCTGAGCCAAACTGTTGTGACCATCCTATCTGCACCCCATACTGCCTTAAGTCGTGTGCCCAAAGGATTCTGAATGTTTTCTCTAAGTTCTGCTTCCTTAACTTTTTTTTTTTTGTCTTTATGAATTGTTTTGGCTGCTATTGCTATTTTGTCTTTTGTTTTGTAGAACTAAAGACTGTTTCTAGGCTGGATCGCCTGCTTTGATGGGGGATATAAAATTTCAGGTCAGCCTAGACTGGGGTAAAAAGAAATTGTCTTAAGTTGCTCCATGAATTTTTGTCACTGAATAGGTACGACTATGTAGGGGTGAAAAACCTTTTTTCTACTCTTCTAGGTTCTTTTGGCTGGTCTAATAATCAAATTGACATAAGACCAATGAACAGAAGAAAAACAAGTTTAATTTCATACGTATGGAGGCCCCATAGGTATGGGACCTAAGAACAACAGTTTTCTGACGCAGGCCGTTTACGTAATTTTATAAACAAAGAATCAATTGTTTGTGAAGATTTGACTAGACGAAAGGATTTGGGCTTTTGGAGTAGCAACTTAAAAGTAAGTAAAGTTTGTTTATACAGCTTCCTTCACCCCAAGTTCCCCTTCTCTGGTGACAAGGATGTCCAGCATGGGGAGGATACCTCCCCTGGGAGCTTTGTTTCCCGATTTCAGGGGGACAAAGGAGAGGCAGAGCGTCCTTCTTTATACTGGCTGTTTCTCATATAGCTTTAATTCAAAATAATCAATATGCTATCTGGGCATATTTTGGGGCAGCCTGCTCTGAACCCCATCAACTAGATTGTATGTTAGTGGTTAAGAGGTCTGAATACAGAGTCAGTTAGATGTGGGTTTGAAGCTCCATAATGCACTAATTATTTTAATTGGGACAACTACTCTAATGGCTAAATTTTAGGGTTACCATGAGGATTAAATGAGATGATATATGCAAAGCAATAATGATCACAATGCCCAGCATATAGGAAATGTTTGATTTTATTTTATTATTCAATGAAAACTAAAAGTACAACTTAAAATATTTTTATTCCAATTAAACTAATGATATCAGACTAAAATAATTAAATATTGCTAGGATATGAGATTCCTCACCTTCTTGCTACTTTTGGTAATTCATTGTCTATTGACAATCGTTCTAAGCAATATAATAGGAAGATTTTCATGGCCAAAGCCCCGTAACATCTTACAGATTACCATGCTCTGTAGTAATACCAGAACGGACACAAAGAATCTTAAAATGAAGGCAAGAAAATAAATATCCCCCCAAATCTCTGTCACTAGCAAGTGGCAAGTTTTAAGATCCTTTAAATTATCCTTTGGGGGGGGTTTGAATCGGCTAGCCCACGGCCAGACTTGGAGAGCTAATTCCCAACTGCTGCCCACTAAGGTGACCCGTAACAGAAGCCCCTGTGAAGGTCAAGATTCTGCCTCACACGCTCCGCTCTGAGATCAGGGAGGTTATCCTACCCTTTAGAAGTTAGTGACGTTTTTGCAGTTTTTATTGTATTTTTCATCAAGTTATGAGCAAACAACATAGGCACAGGGTTATCCCAGAACCGGAAGGCCACAGTGGGTGCCTGCATCCTCGCTGTACAGGTGAGAAAAAGAAGGCTCAGACAGGCTGTGATTCACCTCAGGTGCCAGCCTGGAATCCAGGTGCTCCAAGCCCCCGGCAACGCTGCTTAAAGTGGGTAACAGCCCTTCCTTCCCTTGGAGTCATCCGAGAAAATTCCTGTCTCCCTGATACTGGGAAACACCAGGGCAAGGACTTCCAGATCTGGGTGTGCATTTAAATCACGCTGGCCAAGGCACAGTCCCTTATACTTCAATAAGGAATCTGTGCTTTTCAGTTTTTCCTCAGGTGAGTCTGATGCGCAGACAGGTGTAAAAATGATTGTTTTGTAGCTTTCATAGGCAAATCCCTGTAACATACTACAGATCACCATAATGTAAAAAAGATTGTTTAGGCATCTGGTCTGATCAGCTCCTCTTGGATGTTTTATGACTGAACTAAGGCTGCAATTAGCTGTACATGTTGTACTGAGTCAAGCATATTAAAAATGTGTAATGAATAATACATACCTCCAATTACTTCCTGCTTAAATATGACTATCAATGAACAAATACACTGTATGAGAAATCTGAAACAGTAAGACCTAAGACTACACCGAAATATTTCAAAAGAAGTTTCGGAGATAAGTGAGAAACTGTCAACTTGGCTAATAATATGAGTTAAAAAGACTAGTAAAATTTATTAAGCAATTTTATTATTTTGAGTTGAGTACTATTGGCAACGGATGTTCATACTCTCACGGGACGAGGGCATATTTTAAAGTACACGTTATATTTTACCTGTGATAATAATGTTCTCAGAGCAAGAAGATGACCTTGACTCGCCGCTTCATGAAGTGGTGACCGATCTGCCCAGGAACCTGCCAGAAAAGAAAGAAAACAAAAATCTGTGAGTCAGAATAAACCCTGAGAGATACAGTTAATTCACGCGGAAGAGATGTTATTGAGGCTCCGTGTTCAGCGAAGTGACCAGGATGATTCACCACGTCCCAGAAATTCCATGCTGATCTAAGGGACCCCGATGGGCAGTTTCCAAACCCAGAGGGCTGTGATGCATGTTCTGGAATAGGCCTATCCCAGACCTACTGTACCTTTTGAATTACTCTCCAAAGAAGACAAGGATTAAAGTCACTAGATCTGCCCAGAAGCCCCCGTTTCATGGTTTTTCAGGCAGACCCCAGAAAAACAAGTTTTTGCACCATCAGCAGAAACGGCAGCGGGCACACTGACCTCTCCCCACCCCTGCCCACCCTGCTGTCCCCCTGCTCTCTGCACCCCGACGGTGGCCTGCCCTCAGTGTGAGGGGCTGCAGGTCCAAGTCCTGAAACTTGGAGCTGAGCTCCAAGTCCTGAAACTGCAATATGCCAGGCAGGTCCCAGAAAGGGGGTGTCACAGGCTGGGAGGGGCAGACTGTCACTGGGGTTTTGGTTTTTTGGTTTAACTTTTTATTTTATATTGGAGTGTAGTTTCAGGTGTGCAGCAAAGTGACTCAGTTATACGTATACATCTATCTCTTCTTTTTCGAATTCTTTTCCCATTTAAGCTGTTACGTAATAGTGAGCCGAGTTCCCTGTGCTATACAATGGGTCCTTGTTGGTTACCCATGTTAAATGCAGCGGTGTGTACATGTCAGTCCCAAACTCCCCAAAGATCCCTCTCTGCCACCCTTCCCCCTAGTAGCCATAAGTTCGTTCTCTGTGTCTGTTTTGTAAATAAGTTCATTTGTATCATTTTTTTGAGATTCCGCATATAAGTGATATCATACGATATTTCTCATCGGTGTCTGAAATGGTGCTGAGAGCACCAAGGGCTTGCTCGGGGTCACTAATTCTCCTTGTGCCAGCAGTGGACGGAGGGAGGTACCAAAGCCTCCAACCCTGTGCCGTGGTGGATAAAGCCCTGACCTGTCATGCGCCCCGTGACCCCTCTTCTGACAGGCCTTTGGCACCTCCCCATTAGGAAAATCAGTGCCCTCCCACGTAGAAGCCCCGTTTTCCTTCTCTCCCAGGCCCCTCTCAGCACCCAGCCAGCACTTGCGCATCCATCACCTGCCCCTCCCATCCCTCCCCCGCTGTGGTCCACCCAGGTGACTTTATAAGATACTGGGTTGGTGCACAGTGATTTTCTTGTAGGCAAGATCAGCATTGTGAGTTTTATTTAATGGACATGAGAGATCACCTTAGAGTGATTAAACACACAGACTATGCAAATCAGAAAAATACTCACTTACAGGGTATCATCGGCTGATAAAGTAAAGCAATGCTGACAAGACAGAACATCTTCCCGATGTAATGTGATGGTTTGCGAATACTTGTCTCCTTGTCTACTACCCTTTTTGTGGATCCATAGGATGCAATAAATATAAATAATTAAAAAAAATAAACTGCTGATCAGTCCTAGTGCAATTTAAATAAAGTCACTTAGCTGTTGGTCAGAAACATAAATTTCATGAAAATCATGTGTAAAGCTTGCTTATATAGGTCAGGAAACCACTTCATTATTCCTACACTTTGTACCTTTGAAAATGCCCAGACGTATACCTATGCTTCTGTATGATGGTCTTACAGTAGAACTTGGCCACAAGTGAGGTCCAAACAGTTCCACTGGCTAAAATGTGGGACAGATATCATAAGGTTAATGAAATGACCCAGTGGACCCAGTATAGAGGGCAGAAATCAACTGACAATCATCAGTCTTTTTATATCCAGTGATATTATGGGGGATTATTGAAAATACGAATCTTTCTTTTCCTTACGGCTGATTTTTGAGTGACAGAAATCACAGCCGATGTTGAACAGTGTTTACTACGTGCACGATACTGGTCTAAGCAGTGTGTATGAATCTCATTTCGTTCTCACAGCTCTTTGAGGTACATTAATTAATAATAATGTATTAAAAAATAATTAATATTTCTGTTTTAAAGTTGAGGAAATGAGCGCTGTAGAAGAAATGAAAGCATTTAAAACGAGTCAGAGTCTAACTGCAGAGCTGATGCTCCTATAGTTCCAACTGCACTGCCGTTGTTTCGCCTTCCCATCAAGCGGTATTTCCTGCTTGTCCAGAAGATTAATAAAGCCAACGTCCAGATCTTAGAATTCTCAACTGAACAAAGAGTTACTGTTACTAGTGTTTGTGTATTATTTCTATCCAGTGGGCAACACTCCTGTACTTTATTAAAAGCAGAATTGAATTAATACACCCCAGTAAATATTTGTTGATAGGACAAAATTTGGCAGCAAAATAATAATTTATAAGAAAGTGAAACGTTATGTTCTCAGTAAATAAAATGCAAAAGTCACCATCATAAATAATACTCTTTTGGGGAACAACTGTGTTTCAAGTTCCACCTATGAAGATAGTATTCAATGCTTTAAAAATCATACACATCTGTTTGTTTTGTCATTAAACAACTTGATGGCAGTGTGAAACTCTAGAGGAGTGCAGAACATATATCGGTTTTCATTGCGACTATTTAAATAAGAAAATTGTAATATTAACTTTCCAAACAGACTGCATGTGTGAAACCTCTGTATTCAGTTTAGTCAGCAGAGCAGTAGTAAATATTCATTTATAATATTTATAATGATCATGTGCTCCCTCCTGTATAATGGGTTAATAAATGTCATTATCCTTAATTTACCTCTGAAAGCTGTTTGCTGAATTGTACGATGCTGATTTGTTATCACCGCCTATTCTTCCGTTGTCACTGGCTAATGTAGCAATTAACCAGATGTTGGGACTGGGAAAAGCCTATAGAAATGGCCATTTGAATTCATTTTGGGCTTATCTCTTTCCAGTACGTTATGAAGACATTTAAGGGGCAGCAAAACTAACAATATTTGCAGCTAAGGGTACTAGATATTCCTGTTTTGCATACAATTTATCCACCGAAACGACTGCATTAGTCTTCTGAACCATTTAGGCATTGCTTGCAGATGTTCAAAAGAGAGAGAAAAGCAGGAAAACGGCCATTTAGAAACCAGGCCACGCCAGGGGCCAAAATAAAGAAATGCAAGTATTCGTGGAATTTACCATCGTCACAACCTGGGCTCTCCCCCAAGACTGTCACATAGCTTTCCGTCCCCGCTGTCATCTTCTTGATCACCAAGACTTAAGTCCCTTAGAATGGAAGAAAAAAAACTGAAGCCAGACTTTTGTAGGTGCATTCGCTATTATCTCTCTTCATATGCCCTCACTGGCATGAACAAGGAGTTAAGTGTCACACAATCTCCAGGAGAGGGCGGGCGGTGGTCAGTGAGAGAAGCACCGAGAATACATAGTGCTGGATGAGGGCTCCCTTGGCCCATCGGGCAGGGACCAGGCTTCTGAGAGCCACCGCCCTGTTACTTCCTGGGATGAACTCAGCTCTGCTCACCTGCCTTAAGCAGGACCCCTGTTGCCTGTGGTGCCTTAAAGAAGGAGGTGGGCAGGAGACGAGAAGGAAATGGAAACCAGAAGGAAGTGAGAAACCAGGTGCGGGTCGGAGCCCAGAAGTTCACGGAGGAAAAAGACCGAGGGGCCGGGAAGGCCTGGCTTTGCAGCCCAGCTTGGGGCAGTGGTCTTCGGGAAGCACCTAACCCCTCTGCGAGTCAGATTGCCCATAAAATAGGAAAAACACTACCTATGAGACAGGATTGAGGGCAGATTAGCAATGAGCATGCTAAGTGCGTGCCTGCCACGTAAATGCACCAATAATACCTAGCATTCTTCGTTAAATATGAACTGATCGACAGGGGACATTTTAATATGAATTTTAAGGAACAATCCTTTTTTCTCCAAAAGTAGGGAAACTCAAGCCATAGATAACGGCATCTATTGAGCAAAATGATTTTTCAGTGCTATCAGCTTAATTAAATAAACCATATAAAGTGACTGAATGATTTATAAATGTTTTTAAGCCAACAGTCAACACTGCTGCTGTATTCTTCTTTCCTAAGTAAGGTATAAGAAATAAAGCCTTGTCAGTCCAGTAAAGGAGTAATTTATACTACATGCTTGAGGTCAATGAAGAAAAAAATAAGTTTTTGTTTTGAATACTGCTTGCTTAGCTCCCAAGCACCCCCCTCTCATTTTCTTCCTTATAATTCCTCAGATGAATTTCTATAATTAATCTGGTAACATGTGAGAATCAAAGGATACATCATGCTCCAGTTTCTGCTCTGAAATAAATCTTCACCCATCCCTGTTTCTCCCTTTCAATATCTGAAATTTAGCAACTGCAAATTTCCATTCAAATGTGTTCAATATTAAATATCTTACCTTTCAACGCGGATATGCTTTATAGTAGAAAGATTTATAAGCTTTCTCAAGACCAAACAGAAGATAAACATCTTCATTTGCAGCAACTTTTTAACTTTACAATCTTGTTAGACTTTAAATTGGGTATCTAAGATTCTTAAAAAATGCTCAGTTTAACTCCTTAGGATAAATCATTCAGTGTGAAAATTGTTTTACAAAATACCTGTAACTTTCACCAGCTAATCTAATGTCTACGGTTACGATCTCACTGCAGCAACAGTGGAGGTGACCGCCTATATTTAGAAACAACACGGGCTCCCAGGCATCTGGTATATCATTTACAGGGAGAGAGCCTGCCCTGTTCTGTAAACATCACCTTACCAGAGCAAAACATTTACGTTCTTAGGTATTTACAGATTGCTGGGGGTCTGTACCATACCTAAATCACCATCTCCCCACGGCACTTCAAGCCAGCCACT
This sequence comes from Lipotes vexillifer, assembly GCF_000442215.2. Lineage (NCBI taxonomy): Eukaryota > Metazoa > Chordata > Mammalia > Artiodactyla > Lipotidae > Lipotes > Lipotes vexillifer. The sequence goes on from NW_006773710.1 coordinate 733,348, forward strand.
GTTGAGGTAAATCCAACTCATGTCGTTTTTTGATCAGCATTAACAACAACAACAGCAAAAGCACTTGCCATGTGCTAGCTCTGTTCGGCCATTTTATGGAGCTCTAAGCTCCTTGTAACATGACCTTTCACCTCCAAAAAGAAAAACAGCTTCTGAAAAAATCTGATTTCTTTTCAAAATTGCCTTTTCTTATTGCTCACTGCTCTTTGAGAAGCTGGCTGTTCCTAACTCATTTTGTTTTCTCCTCACAGTATGTGCTGTGCAATGAAATAAAAACAGTACACTTAGATCTCTGCTCGGGGCTATGATGAAACCATTTCAGTTTTCAGAAAGTTTTTGCCTTCTCTCCATCCTGGCCCCATCCGCAGAAGTGGAAGCAAGACTCATAGGAAAGCAGTCTTAGCAGTGGTGCAGATGGCACTCTGGGTTTGGGTCACACCCAGTTTTCCTCAGTGGTCCCAAACGGAAAAGCCAGGACAGTTATCTCAAATAGGGGATTACAAGGAGAGGTGAAAAGCAATGACATCTTCATATACGAATCAGAGTGCAAAACGCTAATACACTCGACAGACTGTCGATCGTAAATCAACAGTCCTCCTCATGGTGGACCTGGATTTGCCGTGAAGTTCAGAACCCATCACTTTCGCGGCCACTTTCTAAGACTCTGTATGCGGTTTCACGTTATTTGTCTTAAAGAAGATCCGAAGATGTGGCTAAGCTTCAGGTTCAACAATATCTGACCCATCCCTATTTGCAAGTTTATAAAACACTTTTCAAATCACCAGGGATTTACTGACCCTTACTGTGTACTTTTCTGTTTAGCAGATTAATAGAGCCACATAAATCCTGGAGGACGTGGTTGATTAGTGGGGAAGTAACACGTTGCCAAAACCCGTCTCTTCAGAGATTTGAGACCGTCCTTGTCTTTCCAGTCTCAGAACATGTGCTTGTCTTTCATTTCCTACGAACAGTGCTAGTCCGGATCTGAAACCACCAGAGCGAGCTGTGCCTTGGGAACCCCAGGTATATGTACTGACTTGCACGGATGTGCCACTTACTCTGACTGACTTCCTGTTCACGGTCTAGGAGCCCTCCGTATCTTATAAGAAGACGGGGTATGGGCCCGAACAGGAAAAAACCACAGATAAGTGAAAACATCGCTGTGGTTTATCTCAAGAAAAAAGACTAAATTTTCAACAAAGTGAGGATAGTGGTTTTCCCCATGAATATCCAAAATCAAGAGAGAAAGTTTAGAGTCCAGCACAGACACTAGTTATGGGAGCTTTGGTAGTTGTTTAAACCTTTGAACCTCAGTTTTCTCAACCATAAAGGGAAGGATAATTCTATCTCCATCATAGGGTTGTAATGAACGTGAGAGTACTTAGCACATTTGTACTAAACACGTTTGAAATATGACAAACCTAATTCTATATTAAACAGGTGCCTCCGTATATCTGTCCCATGAGCTTTTCACTACATCTTCTCAACAGGAGATAGAGTAATTTACCTTATTTAAGATAACAAAGCTTTAGCTCACCTTATTCCTCTTACATATATCTGTAGGAGATATAAATGGGTAGGAAATGGTCAAAATTCAGAGACAATCATCACATGCATAGGGATAGCTCTCCAAACTATAGCTCTTACCTGGTCTCGCCTACAAATTTTAGTGACACATTACAGAATTGAATTCTGAACATTCACATAGATATTTTGCTGGCATCTCAAGACATTTCTAAAAGCAAATTCATCACCTTTCTCTCAAAACCAGCTATGCCTTTTTGCTTCTCGATTGCTTTCAACAGTGTTAGCTTTCCTCCTGTCACCTGGCACTAATAATATGGTCTTCAATTTAAGTACAACAGTTTTCTGGGGAACTTCATATGTATTGACTATTTCCCGTGCTTTTTTGCAGGGAGGCAGTTATTATTAAACGAGGTACTTCTCTGTAGTCTTTTATTTTTCACAGATCCTCATTGCAAGCTCAGTCCTTGCATCAATCTACACTCACTCTTTTGGGGGGATCTCTTCTGGTTCCAGTGATAAAAATATTATCTACATGGTGATCATCCCAAATTTATATCTCCAGACCAGCTCTCTCCTCTAAATTCAAGACGTGTATTTCCAGCTGGCTCTTCAACGTCTCCGCTTAGATATCTAAATAGACGATGCAACTTAACATGCCCAGACTGAACTCTGGCTGTGAGCCTCCCAAATCTCTTATCAGTAAATGGCAACTCCGTCATCCAGGCACTTCAAGACCAAAAGTCTTTGTGTGACCCTGAATTTGTCTCTATTTCTCACAGCCCACAGGCAAACACCGATAAGTCCGTTGGCCTTGGCCATTCAAATATAACCCAGCTTCGACTATTATCTCATAACCTCCACTGCTACTACCCTACCTAGTCCAAGCCACCATAACCCTCGCCTGACTTACTGCAAAAGCCTCCTGACTGGTCTGCGTGTTTCCACCCACGTGCTTCCAACGGTCTGTCCTAAACACAAGGATCTTTGTAGACTCCGATGGCTTCCTTTCTCACCCAGAGTAAACTCCAAGGAACTTATGACCTACGAGGGTGTGTCCACACATCCACTGTGTCCCTGGTCCTAGCTCAGCCACCCTGAACAAACAGACCATCTGTGCTCCTGTCGACTCTGCCTGCGGGGCTTCTTTCTGAGATACACACATGGCTTATCGCTGACTTCTGTTCTCCGCTGGAAGCGCCTCATGGGACAGCCCTTCCTTGACTGTGAGAATGTCCTCTCCGCCCCCTCTCCAGCACTCTTCCTGTCTCACTTCCCTGCTGTGTCTTTCTTCATAGCGCTTGTTACCAGATCTCAGAAATGCAGTTTGCTCACTGCCGTATCCCCAGTACCTGCCACGTTAATGACATCTATTGATGGATGAATGTGCACAGTCACGTGAGTTGTACAGGCTCTTTAGAGCTGGGATGCTCTGACTCCTAAATTCATGGGTTCTTAAACTGTGCCAGGCCTCTTGCTGTCCCCATCAATGGGCCCTGAGAGTACTTCCTTAAGCAATAATCTTGTGCCTCGCATTCATCCACCATTTATTCATTCATTAAATGGTGATCCACCTAGCAGGCAATTCTGACCCTTCTGGATGCTGGAGATACACAGAGATGAATGAATATGGTCTGCGTCTGCCTGAATTCAGTTTGGACTCTACCCTCCCAGATGGTTTTCCTGACACCAGTCTCTGTCTCACCAATCTTGCCTGAATGCTGCCACAGAATTCAACTTCCAAAAGCACCTAGAGTTCTGGCTAGCTTGCCCACAGAGTGCCTTTTGGGAAATTGAAAACGGCGCCCCTCTCCTGGGGCAGCGAAGCCCCCTTGCTCTGGGCACACATGCTCCGTCTTCACAGCAGCACGTGGCTGCCCTGAAAACCCCTCTGGAATCTTGTCGTTCTCAGGCTCAAAAACGTTACTGCCCCCTGTCCCCCACTGAATATAGTCTAACATTCTGATCCTGGAAGTAAAGGTTACCTACAATACGGATTAGATCTTCCCCTTTGTTTTATGTTCTACCGCTGACCGCTGTCACATACCCTCATTTAAGCTAAACTGGACGGTTGTGCATGTTCCCCCAAATAATTTCTTTTCCTTCCTTTTTCTATCATCTTCCCCCCAACTCAATTCTCTTTTTCATATCGCAGAGTAACTTGTTGAGGTGTATCTGCTTTGCTTCTTGTTTTTCCTGCCCTGCTTCCAGGGGCTGATTAAGTCCAAATAGGAGAAGTGCCTTGAAGACAGCTTCTCTGAAGTGAAGAGTTAGGCTCCTGGCTGGGTGGGTGGGAGGGGGGAGGTACCTTAGGGTGAGAAGGAGAGAGAAAAGAGTAGGAAGAATACTAAAGAGAGGGGAGGGGCTTGTGAGGGACGAGGAGAGAGAGGAACAGACAGAGGGAGAGGCAGCGAGCAGGAGAGAGAGTGTACTGTGCTGGCCCTGAGTGAGGGCAGGAACCCAGGTCCATGCCCTGGCTGCGCCCGAGCGCTGATAAGACACAGGAACCAGATGGGCCCTAAGCTCCTGTGTCCCCACCTTCAGGACAGAGTTACACGCTTTAGTCTGGCGTGGAGGCAGTTGATTTGCTGGACCTTTTTCAAGGGATACAAGGGGCCTGAACAATGGGTTCATCGGGGGAAGCGCGTGGGCTGAAGGCCGGCTGTGCCTCCCTCATGGGGCTGGATTCAGCCCCAGCCTCTGCGCCAGGTCTAAGGGAGAGGATGGCAGGAGATGTGGCTGCAAAGACGGCATCCCCAGGAAGCTTGGGGGATGGAGTTTGAGGCCAGGTTTAATCCGGAAGCTACAGAAGGCTGCCATTTTTGACCATGTCAGTTCCTGGAGTCAGATTCTTTCTCCCCAGACTAGAACGGGCTTCTCCCTAAGCTCCATCCCGCCCATCTTGCAAAACCCAGCTCAAAAGCTTGCTCCCCCCAAAATCCCGCGGATGTAGCCCCAACAAGAGTGCCCCATTCTCCTCCTGTAATCCTCTGCTCCTTCCAGCACCGCTAGCACAGAGTCTGCAAACTCGGATTTTCTTAAATCAGACTCTCACTCACCGCTGTTCTACTTTGGGCTTTTTCTGCTTTCTCAGACATAATCACATTGATCCTCACAAGAACCCTGTCTGAGAGGCCATGGGGAGCTGTGTAGTGGGGTTAAAGAGTGGGCTGTGCAGGAAGGAATGTCTAGACTGGACCTCTGACTACCACATATTTGCTAATGCAACTCGGTAAATTTCTTTAAATTTCAGTTTGCTCATCTATAAAACGGGGGCGATAATATCTACATTTTCTAGTTGTTGTAAGGGTTAATGGGCCCCATGTGAGAACTGTTTGACGCAAAGCATGCCCTTAATAAAACTTGTTAAAACTTAATAAAATTATTATTTTCATTGTATGGAGATTCAAAGTGCTATGGACTGAATGTGTCACCCCAAAGTTGCCATGTTGAAACCCTAGTGCCCAACGTGATGGTGTTATGAGATGGAGACTTTGGGAGGTGCTTAAGCCATGAGGGTGGAGCCCTCACGTATGGGATCAGTGCCTTACAGAAGGGGCTCCAGAGAGATCCTTAGCCCCCTCACCATGTGGGGACACAGTGAGAAGGTGCCAGCAATGGGCCAGGAAGAGGGTCTTCATGAGAACATGACCATGCAGGCACTCGGTCTGGGACTTCCAGGCTCCAGAACTGACAGAAACAAATTTCTGTTGTTGATAAACTACCCTATCTGTGGTATTTTGTTATGACAGCCTGAATGGATTAAAACAGGACTGAATTGTGTGCCCCAAATTTCTATGTTGAAGCCTTCACATTCAATGTGTGTTTGGAGATAGGGCTGTAGGAGGTAATTGGGTTAAATCAGGTCATGAGGATGGGGCCCTAATCCGATAGGGTTGGTGGCCTTATAAAAAAAGAAAGATCTCTCTGTCTCTGTCTCTGTCTCTCTTCTATGATCAGGCACCAAGGAAAAGCCATATGAGCTCACAGTGAGAAGGTGGCTTTCTAAAGCCAGGAAAAGAGCGCTCACCAAAGTCTGACCATGCTGGCATCTTGAGCTCGGACTTTCCAGCCCCTAGACTGTGAGAAAATAAATTTCTGTTCTTTAAGCCACCCAGTCTACGGTATTTTGTTATGGCAGTCTGGGCAGACTAAGACAGAGATTAAATGATTTGCCTCAAGTTATAATCAGTAACTGACAAAGCAGGAAACACACTTGGTTCTTTGGAATGTTCAATGAGATTTTATGATACAACAGTTTCTCTTCAACCCCAGAACTCATAGTGTACTGTGTGGGCTGTTAATCCCTAATGGGCCCATAAGAAATATTAGAACTAACTAACTAATTCAACAAGTGAAGAGTTACCTCCTGAAAGTGAAAAGAACTGTGGAATTCTGTTTTCTACACTTTCATATAATAATAATGTATATTTGAAGTAGTAGCAACAATATAGCAGAATACAGCAACAATAGCTATATTCTTATCTAATTATAAAAGTGGTATGTTAAATAGGACAATAAATACATTGTAAAACACACAAAAAATCATAATGCCATTTTCCAGATATAACCATTACAAACATTTGTCGTACATCCTTCCCAACACTTTTTTCTAAATATACAATTTTTAATCAAGGTGCAACCATACTACTCATATTGCTTTTAACCTTTTGTTTTCATTTATAGATATCACATGGTCATTGTTCCACTGCACAAAATATAATTTTATAATATTTTAAATGATATAAATTAGTCATTTAAAATATTGTAGAATTGTATGTCATTGTATAGGTACACTATTATTTACTTAGTTAATCCCCTACTAAATGATGTTTAGGTGGCTTTTAGTTTGGAGGAATCAACATTATTTCTTATCTTTGTGAATGTGTCTAACTATCTTCTTAGGGTAAATTCTTAAAATTTCTATACATGTCATCAAATTACCCCCAGCAAGACTGGACCTATTTACATTCTCATTAACAGGCTGGAAACATTTGAATTAAATCTAATGAATGTTTGCCAAGACATTTTCCTTTTTTTTAAATTGAACCATGGACCATTTCTTGTTTTGTTCTATTTTCAATATATTTAAGCTGTGTCAAAGAGGATTATGTAAAACTACATCTCCTTTACACAAAATTAGATTTTTAACATAATTTTAAAGCTTATTTTCAACTTCTTCTGGAGTCTATCTTCAGTGAAGGCGTGTGAGGCTCATCCAGGTGAATGAGTTTACTTAGTTTTACATTTTTTACCACCGTATCCAACTCTGCTGCTCATAACTCTGGTCAAGCACATATTTAGATAACTGACTCTTCATGTAGGAAATGGCAGAATAATCTTTGTTCTACGATAATTGCCTGCACTCCTACTGGATCTTTAAAGAGTCTGAGAATGATGAGACTATTTATTAGTGCTTCCCTGCAGCCGGCACAGTGCCCAGAACATAGTAAGTGCTCAATAAACACTTGTTGAACCATTAACTTGTCTTTGTAGTCACCCGCTTTTTATCTATGCTAATCTTCTCATGTTCTTAATCTTTACTGACAATCTTAATGTTAAAGAGAAATTAAAAGGAAACGTACTTTGGGGTCAGGGGTGAGGGGGAAGAATCAGGTGGCTTTCTCGGTCTTTTAAAAAAATGACAGTGTTTTATCCTACTTAAAAATTTGTTTTGCATGTTTTCTAAATTTATAACAATTTCTAAATAATATTCATCAGGCCCCAACCATTATATAGTAAATACAGCTCTTACACTGTGGGGAGTACGGGGTCACTTTTATGTCTAAACCTGTATTTCCAACCTTTAAGTCTATCATCGACCATATCGATGTTCTACAAAAGTTGACACTTATCCTTTCAAAAAAGAATCTCCTTACACAGCTGCTTTTTGGTACTGTGCTTATTCTCCTCGATAGCTTTCCTATTTTTCTAGTATTAAAATTAAAAGCTTCGCGCCAGGGCGCTTTAGGGAAGTGGTTCTATTCACTTTTTTGCCTACATCACCCTCCTACTTTATAGTTCAATTTAAATGATTCGAAATTTCCAGATTTAGTTGCTCGGCAACAGTCTTTTCCTGCTTAATAGCAGCTTTCCTTGCTCCCGCATCAACTTAGAAACACCTGCTGAATGAACCAGAAAGGTAAACAACCCAGAGTGTTTACTGCACAGTCATAAGGAAGAGTCCACGGGTGCATTTTCCACACGCTAAAAGGTGAAGGAAGATACAGTGCAGCCCTTTGCCATGCCATACGTTTACATGTCAGAGTCCGCATTCTGGAAAGCACCCACAGCTTCTATTTGCAAAAACAGGTCAATATCGTTTATTTCAGGACACCAACAGACTTGCAATGGCCGCTCTACTAACCTTGACTGGTCAGAATACCCCAGCTAGCGTTTCGCTTAGAAGAGCATCCTTCTACACTCGCTAGCCTTCTTTTCGGGAGGGTCTGCTTAATGCAGTTCCCTTCAACAGCACTGTCTGTGGGCATAGTGGGGACGACGTTTCTGCCCAGACAACCAGATGTCACAGTGCAAGGGCTCCAGCCAGAACAAAAAGGTCAGTGGCTGGATTTCTAACTACCTTTTCCCTTCCCTTTGGGCTTTCACAGAGATTCCTGCGTGCTGACTGGAGGATGGCCTCCACATTGAACTCTATTCAGAAACACCGGGAGCAGGGCCGGTGGGGGTGGGACTGGGTCAGAAAGGCAGTAGCTTTTCTATTTTTAAAGTGGAAACTCGGCTGCTGCCAGCTGAGTATTTAACTATCTGAGTGACACAGAAAGTAAAAACGTGTTAAATTGCCTTTCCTAGTAGGAAACAGAATAGAAACGGCCCTGTCTTTAAAACATGAGAGCCTATTTGAAACATCTATTGATACAAATCAATCCAAAGTAGAATCGCCTGTGGATGATAGCAATAAACAACATTGCAGCCAGAAAGCTCAGTCGTGGCCAGTGACCAGAGAGTCTTGTCTCCTCCATCCTCAGAAATAAATAGTGTATGTGCCTTAGGGTCAGCTGGTAGCTAGCTCATGTTTTCATCTTGTAAGGATCTAAGTTTAGAATTGGCTTCCGTACAAAATCACAGACTTCCTATTTATATAGGCGTAGCTCTCCATTGTGATTTTTTCTGGAGGTCATTTCTAGACCAAAAGACGTCAGCAGTCAATTTAAGTACAGCTGAGATTTTTCACCCTAAAAGGCAGAGGAAAGGGTAGCTGGAGAGAAGAGAGGAAAAACCAAACACGTGCCTGGTGTTTTTTGCTGGCGCGTAAAACTGAACAGGGAACGTGGTCCATGACTGAGTCAAGAGCAGTGGCTGAACCATGACAGGGCACCAAGGATTAACTGAGCTGGTGATCCTGTTACATGGTATTAACCTACTGAGATTGGTCTAGATGAAAAATGGTCACAGATTCTATGATCTATATTTTTCAATCACTGTTACCAGGGTCTACCTTCTGTTGGTATACACAGAAAAAAAATTATTGGGGGTACTGCCTTCTTATAACAAGCTGGGTAAGAGAAGAAAACATCTCATGAGTAAGATAATTTCCCCCTGTTCATATCTGCTGTTGCATTTCATTGCCAATATTTACTTCAAAGTTATCACGAATGAATACCAGGAATATCTTTTCCTTATCTTGGATTGATTTCTAATCCTTGGAACTATGTGACCTGTGGGGCAAATAGCACAATGATAACTCAGTTTCCTTTTCTATAAAATGAGGAGCTTGGAGAAGATGGTGGTTTTCTGGCTCTAGCGTTCTTTGATTCAGAGTCTAGGACTAACATAAAAGGGCAGGGTGGTATGTGAGCTTTGGGCATATTATATCACCACAAAGGAGGCCAGACACTCCCAGTAAACCTGGAACTTGGGGTCAGCTTAGCCGAGGCTATTTGTACGGGGGGAAACATTCCTAGGTGGTGAGAAAACCTTAAAGGTAGTCCAGGAAGGGGCTTATGGAGTCCAGCATATTTACAGGAGCCGACTGTCATGAACCACTGGCTCTCTGCCCTCACTGGTACCCATAAGGGGAGTGCAAGGACCTACACAAGCCACACAGTGAAAGTAAATACTAATTTTTGTTTCTAAAAGAAACTTCAATTTTAAACTTTTGACTTTTTGGCTTTGCACTTTTCTTTTGTTATTGTAAAATAAACATGGGATGCTTTCTTATAAGAATTGGGACATTTTTGGTCTTAACAATCTTGGACCTCCGGTCTTCTAATGGCCTCTTCCTATGCCTGTCTCCTACACTATGTTGTGTACTCTGAGTACATACACCTGTTATTCAAAAGGTCCAACACTGCACCTCTTACAATGGGCAGTCAAAAACTTATTAGTTTAAAATGTAACTTGCATATGGAATTCCCAAGAATACTTTAAGAAGGCTTTCTATAGTCCATGGGGGGTAATAAGCGAATTTCCAGTGCAGCTGGGGGGAAAGAAGCCATTGCATTTGACCATAACCACATACTTAGTTAACTGAGGTGCGTGTGGCCTGCAGAACACATATAATAATTCACATAAATAATCAGGTGGATCAAGGAGATCACAGTTACTTCTTCCAAAAAATTTAAACACATCAAAAGTATAAGTAGTTTTCTAAAGTGACTCTGTGGAATTGAAAGGAAATGTTTCAGTTTATTTACTGGAGAAAATAAGGGACGAAAGATTGCATCGATTATGCACAGCTGTATGATTTCATTAAAATATGCACAGTGAAGTGAATATGTTTGGCACAGAATCATTTAAATGCTGGGTATCTATGATTGTATAAATAAGAACTCATGGTGAAATCTCCAGACATATAGAAGCATCTAGCATCTTGCCTAGTGTAAATTAAAAAGTGGATTCGAGCAACTGCAGGATATCATCAGGCTCTGCGAGTAGGCAGAAGTTTTAAAGAAAGCGGTATTGATAAAACAATAAGGAACATAAGAAAAATTATTTCATAGAAGATAATGAACTCTGAACATGTCTCAGAAAAAGTATCTGAGACAGATTACAGATTGGAGATGGCATGCTATTACTACCCACGAAGGCTAAAATGAAGTCTGAACCCTTGTAAGAAGGACATGGGAAATGAAACAGGGTAATTCTATTCCCAGGAGCCATTCTATTCCCGTTTTAACAACGTTAGCCTATCTGAAAATATGGGGACCTATGTTTAGTCTGGTTGCCAATCCTCAGTGATAAAGTGATACTAAGGTTGCAAAAGCTTCAAAGAAGGACAGTGGAAATCATCGGAGAGACAGAGCACTTCTACAGGAGAGAAACCTTATTACTTTTAGATACTTAAAATGGGAAGTTGACATCTGAGAGGGAATTTGATCGAAATCTACATAATCATACAAGTCACAGGTGTGAATAAACTTTTCAAGACATTCTGAAATACTAGGAAGTTAGATCATGTTCTGACAGTTTTCAAAGCTAAATTTGGGACACAGATGTAAACTCTTAAATAGACGTTTCTCCAAAGAAGACATACAGATGGCCAAGAGGCACATGAAAAGATGCTCAACATCACTAATCATTAGAGAAATGCAAACCAAAACTACAATGAGGTATCACCTCACACCAGTCAGAATGGCCATCATCAGAAAATCTACGAACAACAAATGCTGGAGAGGGTGTGGAGAAAAGGGAACCCTCTTGCACTGTTGGTGGGAATGTAAATTGATACAGCCACTATGGAGAACAATATGGAGGTTCCTTAAAAGACTGAAAATAGAACTACCATACGACCCAGCAATCCCACTCCTGGGCATTCCAGTTCCTAATAATCAATTCAAAAAAATAATATGGTTCATGGGGAATAATAGCTTAATGGGAAGGGGGGTTGATTTCAAGCACTATTTACAATAGCCAGGACATGGAAGCCACCTAAATGCCCATCGACAGAGGAATGGATAAAGAAGATGTGGCACATATATACAATGGAATATTACTCAGCCATAAAAAGGAACGAAACTGGGTCATTTGTAGAGACGTGGATGGACCTAGAGACTGTCATACAGAGTGAAGTAAGTCAGAAAAAGAAAAACAAATATCGTATATTAACGCCTGTATGTGGAATCTAGGAAAATGGTAGAGATGAACCAGTTTGCAAGGCAGAAATAGAGACACCAATGCAGAGAACAAATGTATGCACACCAAGGCGGGAAAGCTTGGTGGGGGGGAGGTGGGATGAATTGGGAGGTTGGGATTGACATGTATACACTAATGTGTATAAAATAGGTAACTCATAAGAACCTGCTGTATAAAAAAAATACATTAAATTAGATTTAAAAAAAAGTAGTCTCTTTTTATTTATTTATTTTTAGTTTACACAGTAACAAAGTGCAGGAGCTCATTGCCCTGGAAAGGTGGTATTTAGGTAAACTACTGAGTGAATAACCCATAGGTGAAGGTTTTTGAGGGTGTGTGGCTGAGCTGGGGGACTTGATCATGGAGTCCCTCCACTGTCAGAAAAAGAAGATCAAGATGAACAGACTCTTGCTTGGATCTGGGTTGGCACCTTCCCCCATTATGACCATGGAATATGTCCGACATATATGCCATCCACCACCCAGTTTAACAGTTACCAACTGATGCTGAGTCTTGTTTCATATACAGCTTACCCACATCTCTCCCCACCCCTATTCCTATGATTATTTTGAAGCAAACATCATATTGTTCCACCCATAAATATTTCAGTACAGATCTCTAAAAGATGCAGACTCAAGGCAGCAATAGAGACACAGATGTAGAGAACAAATGTACGGACACCAAGGGGCGAGGTGGGGGGTGGGATGAATTGCGAGATTGGGACTAACATATATACACTAACATGTATAAAACAGGTAACTAATGAGAACCTGCTGTATAGCACAGGGAACTCCACTTCGATGTACAGTAGAAACTAACACAACATTGCAAAACAGCTGTATCCCAGTTAAAAAAAAAAAAGATGCAGACTCTTTGCAGTCATAACTACTATATCATAATCCCACAAAACAGTACTACCAATATATCAGCATCTACAGGCCAGTAGTTTTTATTTTCTAAAGAGACACTCAATTCATAAACTGCCTTCTATAATGATACCTAAATTGATATAACCATTAACTCCTTTATCTTGGGGCAAAAATCAGTGATCTCTCCCTTTTCTAAATGTCTGTTTAAAAAACGTAAGGGTCCCCCCCCAAAAAAGATTGCTTGTTTTCTCTGTTACCAAGGGTTCACTAAGTACAAGACACAATCATCGTCTTAAATAATCACGAAGATAAGGTAGGGCCCCTTTACCTGTAAGTCCCAAATTTCCACCCTTGCAAAGTCTCATCTGGAAAAGGCCATTATTCAGTTCTTGGTGGCTGCCTTGCTGTGCGCCTCGTTACAAAGCCACGTGTACGTATAACTCTTAAGCATCATCTCTGAGCCCCGTTCTTGGTCCATTCTACTTTTTATTGTTTTGTCTAAACGTGAGTACCTACATCTGTTGGCCTAGTGATGGGAAATAAGGGCGGATGGGGTCTGAGGGCAAACCTGACCGAAGTCTCTTGGGAAAAATAGAGGGATTGTTACCTAACAGTTAACCCTTGTTTCAAAGGTTACCGACCTCTTGTATAAAGGTTGCTGGGAAACCTATAGCGACATCTTGTGGTCCATGATAGCTCCTGTCTTAGTTGGAACCAAGTGGTTAGGAGAGGCCAGAGAGGGCTGAAAAATCCCAATTAACGAAAATACGGTTGGTATCATTACAAAACCACACGTGACGGTGGTGCCTAAACCACGTGATGAAGGATATTTTATTAGCTTGTGTACACAAGCCTTTGAGAATAAATGTCATATAAGAAGTTCTTTCCAATGTTACCAACTTTGGGGGGGGTATGATGAAAAAAACTATAAGCATAATAAAAAATTCCGGTTCAATATAGTTTGAAATAATAATATATACGTCCACACAAAACATGTTTTCATGGTAGATCCTGAAACAAGATGGTAAGGGGCTTCTATTGAGGAAAATATACCTGTCTCCATTGTCCAGGAAACTAAATTATGAGGAGTCATTCTCCTTTAGCTGTTCTTACAGGTGATTTCCACCAAACTCAAATATTCGTTAATTTTGAGAGCTAAAATCTCAAAATGTTTAAAACATCTTGTATAAAATTATAAAACATGCCCTTGAATTTGGAATATTTCAAACTCTACCAAATGACGCAAACAATTTTTTAAGAGACACAAATAATCCCTGTATGTAGAAAGAAAGTAATAAAATACAATTTTAATTCAAAATACCCGAATGCTTAAGCCATGAGAGACTAGCATAAACTCTAACTACTAAGTATATTAATTCCTAGTTGTGTAATGAATGAATAAAGGTAGTGAGATGTCATTCATTCATTCGTTCACTCACCCATTCATTCAGTATTTATTAGGTGCCTACCAGGTGCTACTTCCTGGGGACACAAAGTGAAAAGGTGGTCACTGCCCACTTGAACCTTAAACTCTACAGAGGCATCTTAGAATTGAGTGAACCTCGATCACTACCTAAGCAGCCTTTGTATGTCTGGGAATCAAAAGCTCTTCAAGTCATGCCAAACTCAGAAATTCCCACAGCAAGGCTGCAGCAGTGCCCCTTAACTGCTAGAGATATCCATAAATTATCTGATTTACACGTATAACTTTCACGGACGTTTAATAAATCGTAAGTGGTAAACAGTGATTCTCAATAAAGAGGACACGACGTTATCACAGATGGTATATTTCCATCATGAAGACTTCTGTGAAGCCCAGATCTTTGTGGAAGAGTAAGGAAAAACCACTTTTTGCTGTTGCTGTTATTCTCAACGTGGTATCTTTGAAAGCACTTGGCTAGCCTGTAAGCTATGAAATCACTGGAAAAACAGCAAAATGAAAGATACTATTGTAAAAGAAAAAATAAACAAGGAAGATCTAACCAAAGAGAGCGATTCTGTTTTTGAAATCAGGACTCCACATTTTTCAGACCTCTGCTAAGCATATATTTAAAATAAAGTACATATTGCATTAAAAAATTCCTAATTTTTTAAAATCACAATACATAGGAAAAAAGATTTTAATTTCTCATTGATGAGACTTTTTTTTTTTTTTTTTACCAATTTTACTTACATCAGCAATTTATCTACATTTGATTTGACAGATGTCAGGAGAGCCACTTTCTAATGGAGCTCCTGTAACCGAGCAGGACCCTACGAGGCCTTCCCAGAACAGACCCCCACCTGTGTCCTCCACCTGCCTTTTGTCTGTAGAAAAACTTCAGTCAAAGAATAAATCTAATCAGAGAAGCGAGAAAATGCAGAAAGAAAGGAAATCAAGCAAGGGAAAATAATAATACTTTAGCCATTAAACAAAGTCAAGGACGTTAACTCTTCCTCAAGGGCTGTAGATAACACTCTGAGCCATGTCCCTTGAGCTGTTTTGCAGATACTGAAACTCCCAGCAGGTGGAAGAATTTAACCGCATGCTGCCCACCAGCACGGAGACCGCAGACCGGGTGGAGCCAGGAGGCCAATGATGCCGATTCCCCATTACCCCTCCACCAACCAATCAGAAGAATGTCCACGAGCTGACCACGCCCTGCTCCTTGAACACTGTAAGACTCCTCACTACCCCCTCCGGGTGGGACACACAGTCTTGAGGGCAGGAGCCCGCTGTGGCCCCCTTCCCCTGGCAAAGCAATAGAGCTATTTCTTTCCACTTCACCCCAAACTCTGTCTCCGAGATTTAACCCGGCACCGGTGCACAGAGGCCGGATTTCAGCAACACTACTTGTTTCCAGTATTAGTGTCTTAATTAGGAGCCTCAGCTCTGCAATCCAACTGCCAAAGCTGGTTAGTCTCCCAGTTCAGCCAAATACTAAAATTGCTACCTTGGGAAAGCTACTTACTTTCTTTGTGCCTCAACTTCCTTACATGGAAAATGGGATAACAAGCCTACCTTGCAGGATTTCTCTGAGAATTAAATGGAGTAATACATACCTCAGAACAATGCCTGGTACCCAGTGAGCCCCCTATTAATGTTAGTTTTTATGGCATTATTATTACTTGTTTATCATGTAGAGATAAATGCATCATTCATGCTTTCTTCATCAAATCTTGTCTTTCTATCTAGTGGCAAAGTTGAAAAGCAAATTCAAAACCCTCAATTACTTCAGTTACTGGTAAACCCTACAGATATTCATGGTTCATTAGCTGTTTAGTGACTATGGTGTATATAAAACAGTTTCTGGTGTACTAGATGTGACTTTGCTACCTCATAAGCAAAACAAAACAAAACAAACAACCAGAGACAGCCCATGAAAATGAAGCAACAGAAAACACTGCAGAAGAAACGTTGCAGGCTCAAAAATACATCCATCCTATGTCACAGGTGAGTCTACTAGTTGCAAAGAAAGAAACGCTCATTGATATATAACAGACCAGCCATTTTCATGTAAAAGTCAAAAATTTAGGAAACACTAAAAATATTGGAAATGAGGAAACTTTTTAAAAGAGGAAGAAGCCACATGTTTTGAGGTAATAATGTGCTGGAAGACGGCAGTCTCTCAAATATCCGTATCAACAGCCCCTTGGTTCTGGAAGGTTTTGCCAGTGGTGATGAAGCCAAGATGATCTGGACAGTCCCCAAGTTTGCCGAGTTGAACTGAATTCAGATCGAGTTGGATTTTACCTAAGTTTTTTCCTGAACAGACAAATACCTGATGGCAGTTCTTAAATGTGCAATAATGTGCTATGACGTCTTACACTGGAAGTGCCTTAAATAACTTTGCCATTACCCCAGGGCTTTTACCCCAGATGTTGATGTGAAACTGTGCTTAAACCAACCTGTTAGTTCATCATGCCAATCCCCCCCTGCAAAAATTCCCTTCGTTAATGTCCGTATACATTCATTTCCAACACCGCCACCCTGTAGTTAAAGGCCTAGCCTGAGCTACTGTATGTTACGTACTGTAATAGTCATTCCCTGTTCTGCTTACATTCATTCTGGCTGTCGTTCAACCCATTTTCTCTTTATTGATGAAGTGATATGTTTGGGATCTGCTTCAAAATAGTTCCAAGGTAACTTTAGCAGCTTTGATTGTGTGCTTCTGCAAAAGCAAGGTTGTATCTCCTAATAGGATGTTACCTTTCCGCTCAATTTATGGGCCAGGATGTTACTTAAAACAGGAAACCTTTTTACCATAAGAGATTTCTTAGAAAGAGGAGTTCTCACGCTAGCTTTGGTTGGCTGATATTTCACTTAAGATTTTTGCAGCTACACTCCTAGTGAGATTAGCCTTTGATTCTCCGTATACTGACCTTCTCAAGTTTTGGTAACGTATCAGTTAAATTTCGATCCCTCTGAATATAATATATAGAACGAGGGATTTCTAATATATAGAACGAGGGAGCCCTTCCACAGTTGCGGGTTAAGAAATCTCTGCAAGGCTGTTGTCTTTGCATGTATGTTGGGCTTGACTTTACTGTGGACTGTCTGGCTGCAGGTCTGCAGTGAGCGCTGAATGTGAAGTAGGGGAGAGCAAGGATGTACTGGAACCCAGAAGAAAGCCTGGATGGTGTTTGTCTCTCACCACCTCCAACTTCCAAGATGCAGGTGACCTGAGGAGAAGCTGGTACCCTTCACCACTTGACAGGCAGTCGGGAGGGAGCTGAACCAGCTGTGGGTCTGGATGTTGCTGGATGAGCAGTGGCCTGTGCCAGCAGCCATGGTGCTGTGTCCACAGCAGACTTCAGAGTGTAAAGATGGTGGCTCACTCTGTACATATTTTTCTTCTGGCTGCTCCCAACCCAGAACAACAGAGGAGAGGGGATTCTGGGAAGCAGCTCAGGATAACTAAGGTGACACCGTACAAAGACGCCACAGGTAACAGGGCACTGACTCCATGAGATGAGAGAGGCTAGTCTCTTGTTTTCTCTACTGTCATGGTTCACCTATTAGAAATATTTCTACCTATGGTGCTTGGTAGAAGCCACTGGTAACATCATCTACTCTTGGAGATTTTTCGGAGGAAGTTTAAAAACTGATTATATTAGTGATTTTCAGACTACTTAGGTTCTTTATTTCCTAAAAAACTCAGCTTTGATAAGTTATATGTTTTAGGACATTGTCTATTTCATCCAAATAGTCAAAATTATTGGCATTAAGTTGTTATATAACAACCACTTATTATAAAAATTTCAGCAACGTCTGCTATTATGTTCTCTTTGATTCCATCTGTTGTTCATTTGTAGCTCTGTTCTGACAGAGGTATACTAATTACTAGTTTTCAACAGGTTATCTTTTAGCTTTGATTATAATTTGTTGATAAAAAGTTACTTTATTAATTTCTACTTGCAGCTTTATTATTTTCTTCCTTCAGTCTATGGAAGTTGATTTTGCTCTTTTCATAATTTTGATTGCTTGACTATGAGTTACTTAAAGATATTTTCTCAGTTTCCAAACATAATGAGATTTTTTTCTCATTGCATTTTGTTAATGATTTCTACATTAATTTAACTGAGAGGAATGGATGGCTTCTATATCAGAGGTCAGCAAACTATGGCTCCTGGGCCACATCTGGCCTACCATCTGTTTTGGTAAATAAAGTGTTATCGGAACAGAGCAAAACCCATTCTATTGTACATCATCTATGTTTGCTTTGAGACTATAACTGCAGAACTGAGACTACATGGCACAAAGAAACGAAAATATCTACTCTCTGATCCTCTATAGAAAAAGTTTGCCAACCTCTGGTCTGTATAATACCAGACATCTGAAATTTCTTAAGACATGCTTTATGGCCCTGTGTACACTCAATTTTTGTAAATGTTCAAAATCTACATGAAAAGAATGTGAATTTAGAGTTCCATTTACCAATAAGAGCTACCTCTTAAATTTCTTCTATATGTTTATATAGTGAGCAGTGTTTGCCTCCTTAATCTATCAATTACTAAGATAATTCTATTAAAAATTTTTCTCTGGGCTTCCCTGGTGGCGCAGTGGTTGAGAGTCCGCCTGCCGATGCAGGGGACACGGG
>NW_006773710.1:751988-772863 GCF_000442215.2 Lipotes vexillifer
CCTGCCGATGCAGGGGACACGGGTTCGTGCCCCGGTCCGGGAAGATCCCACATGCCGCGGAGCGGCTGGGCCCGTGAGCCGTGGCCGCTGAGCCTGCGCGTCCGGAGTCTGTGCTCCGCAACGGGAGAGGCCACAGCAGTGAGAGGCCCGCGAACCGCAAAAAAAAAAAAAAAAAAAAAAAAAAAATTTTTTTCTCTTTCTCCTTGTAGTTATGCTAATATTTCAATTTTCTATTTTGAAGCCATTTTACTGGGTGAATACACAGACTTGTTACAGCTTCTTAGTAGATTCAACCTGTTATCATTATATAGTGGCATCCAGTATTTTTTTTTTTTTTTGCCTAAAAATCTTACTTATCTCACATTAATATAGTGACAGCACTTTTATTTCCTGAGGCACATCTCTCACGATCCTTTTATTTTCAACTTTTCTGAATCCTTATGTTTTAGAAGGCCCATTCAAAAAATTCAATCTGAAAATTATCTTTAGAGAACTCAATTTATACTTATTTAAATTACTAATAGATTTCGATTTATTTTTCCTATATTAGTTTGTATTTTGTATTTTCTCCACCTTTTCTGTAGCTTTGTTCTCTTTCTTTAGTTCTTTTGATTTGATTAATTTTATAATTGTTTCCTGCTCTTCTCTGAAAGTTATATATTGCATTTACTTTTTACCATTATCTGTGCCTTAAATTTTATTCAGACTCAAGCTTTAAGGGGACCTAGAACAGAATCACAGTCAGTTAATTTTTTGTGCTGAAGGTTTTAATCCATAGACTGAAGGAAGAAGAAATTAAAAAAATGGTAGCATGGCAATAATTAGAAAGAAAGAAACCTGGCATTATTCACAAATAATACGATTTTCTACTGAAAACACCCCACAGAACCTACAGATTCTTATTAGAATTAATAAGAGAGTTTAACAAAGTTTCTGGGTATAAAATTAATATACAAAAATTAATTGTAAATACAATTAATTTGTATTAATTGTACAAATTAACCTACAACGTACAGGTGGAAAATGAAAAAAACTAATAAGATACTATTTATAGTAGCATAAAACAATTCAGTACCCAGGAATAAATTAAACAAAAAATATGTAAGACCTTCTCAGGGGATAATAATAAAACAATACTGAGAGACATTAAAGAAAACCTATAGAAATGGGAAAACATATCATGTTTATTCGTTGGAAGGTCAAGTGTTGCCAAGATGTGAATCCTCTCTCAAATCAATGACTGATAGGTTAAATGAATTCCAACAATAAACTCAACAAGTGTTTTGGGAATCACAGAAGTTGCTTCTAAAATAGATATAGCTCTACCAGGTATCAAGACACAGTGTAAAGCTGTAGAAACCAATATAATGTGGTTTAGGCCTGGGGAAACGTAACCAGTAAGAAAGCCCATAAATAGACGGGCATGATAGGCCCTATAGTTATTCAGAGTGGGTCTGCAGCAACTGTACATCATACCATTCCAAAAATCAATTCCAAGTGGATAACTGGAAAGGAAAGCTTTAAGAAGAGAATTCAGGAAAATACTTTCATTATCTTGAAATACAGCAGGGTTGTAACAAATAAATTACACACAAAATATTAACCAAAATGGAAAAGATTTATAAATTTGACTATTTTTAAATTAAGAACTTCGGTTCACCAAAAGAAAAACCATAAAAAGTGAAAAGACAAGCCACAAAGGATATTTATAAGGAGCTCCTTCAAGTTTCTTTTCATTTTCTATCTAATTGTTAGAATATAAAAATAACTTCTAAAAACCCACGAAAAAGGAGCAGATGATGCAATTGAACAGATGGCAAAATATTTGGCAGGCACATGACAAAAGAGAAGTACAGATGGCTAATAAACATGAAAATGGCATTATTAGAGAAATGAAAATTAAACCATAAGATATCCCTACATGCTCGCTAGATCGGCAAAAATTAAGAATATTGGCAATACCAAATATTAGCAACGATGGGAAGCACCACAAATTCTTATTTGCTGCTGGTTTCACTATAGATACAAACATGTTGGAAAACAGTGTAACACTAGGTAAAAAAAAGAAAGATATTCATGCTGTCTGACCTGGCAATTCCAGTCCTAGAGCTATACCAACTTATTTGTACTGGACATTTAGAGCAATATCTTTCATAATTACTCTAAATTGGGAATGGAATTTATAGCATTGAACATGAGTGAACTTCATATACACATAGATCAATCTTCCTATCATATCATTTAGTGAAAAAAACCAAGTCACGAGAGAGTGTTTAGTGATGATTCAACTCATATAAAATTTAAAAACAGACCAGGGGCTTCCCTGGTGGCGCAGTGGGTGAGAATCTGCCTGCCAGTGCAGGGGACACGGGTTCGAGCCCTGGTCTGGGAAGATCCCACATGCCGCGGAGCAACTAGGCCCGTGAGCCACAACTACTGAGCCTGTGCCTCTGGAGCTTGTGCTCCGCAACAAGACAGGCCGCGACAGTGAGAGGCCCGCGCACCATGATGAAGAGTGGCCCCTGCTCACCGCAACTAGAGAAAGCCCGCAGGCAGAAACGAAGACCCAACGCAGACAAAAATAAATATTAAATAAATAAATATTAAAAAAACAAAAAACAAAAACAGACCAAATGAAACCTTATCAATTTGGGATGTATTCAGAGGAGTGAAAACCAGAAAGAAAGGCAAGAAAATGATTACAATAAAAGTTAGTCGCCCTCTCTTTGGGGACAGGGAGGGTGTTGTGGTTATAAAGGTTTACCTGGAGGGCTTCTGGGCTTCCCACGATGCTCCACTTCTTGACTTGGGTCGCGGTTAAACAGGTTTCTGCTTTACAGTCTTTTATTAAATTCTATAAATGAGTTCTGTTCAGTTTTTTTCCTGATGTAGTTTATTTTTTGATTAAGAAGATGCGAATTAATAAAGAGAGGGCAGCCAAAAAGATTTTAAAATAGAGGATGGGGCTTCCCTGGTGGCGCAGTGCTTGAGAGTCCGCCTGCCGATGCAGGAGACGCGGGTTCGTGCCCCGTTTCGGGAGGATCCCACATGCCGCGGAGCGGCTGGGCCCGTGAGCCATGGCCGCTGAGCCTGCGCGTCCGGAGCCTGTGCTCCGCAAATGGGAGAGGCCACAACAGTGAGAGGCCCGCATAACGCAAGGAAAAAAAAAAAATAGAGGATGAAGTTAGCAGAAAACATAACACCCCAGCAAGAGACGAGGAAGCATGTGGCTCTTCTTACCCTGATGTCCTTTACTCTTGGGGCCTCCCTGCTCACCCTGACAGCCTAAATCTGCTGAACACCTGCTCTACGACTGAGGGCAGTGAGAGACTTCAGACCTTCTCCCAGATGTGCAGAGGGGTTACTGTTCGCCTCCATGGGACAAACAGAGCACCCAAGATGACCCAGGGACTTTCTCTTAGCACCGAAAGTGTGCATAGTTGGGAGGATGGAACAGTGCCGAAGCGTGGCTCGAGGGCAAAACTGCCAACAGCATGCATCAAATGACCCTGGGTGATCCTCAAAGTAAAAAAGCGAAAACTTGTCTGCAAGAGTGCAGGGACTGTTCTCAAATCACTGCAGTTACACGTATTCGGTGACTCACGACAGGTGTTCCGAGCAGCTCAGGTGAGAACATTCTACGTGCTCTGGATTAAGGCAGGTGACATCACCGGGGTGATAAATTCACAAAGAGTAGCTTGGGTTCTGAGTGCTAAAAGCTTCTCTGGTACAAAAAGGATTCACCAGTAGTTAACATAACGTGAAAGAAATGCTATGTGCTTCAGAGCAAGGAGTGGACTTCAGATACCATCAACTTCTGTGATTTACGGATGGCTTCAAAGAGCCCTATGAGCTCAACAGAGCTACCTTGAGTGCATCTGTAAAACATGGGCTCTCTCTTCCAACGATGCAGCTTCCACTCCAGCAGCTTTACAGTTTGAGTTTCCAGATACACACACACACACACACACACACACACAGTCAATGGCTTAAAAATAAAAGGTCCCAAACCCACCGATCTTGCCCAACTCCTCCATTTTGCAGATAGAGAAGCTGAAGTTGAAGAAACACAAACAAACAAACAAACAAGTTGAGAGAGTGTAGGGGGTGTCCTCAGAGCAACCCAGGGCGCTACCAGCAAAGCAAGACTGGAACGGAGGCTGTCTGCTTCCTGCATGTGCTTTTCCAACGTGTGACATTTGCTCCTTAACCACAGGCAGACAAATCGAAATAAGGAAGGCGAAAACAGACCTAATAACCGATGGCACCTACGTCATCAGACTTTTGTCAGGATTAAATGAGTTTATAACTGTACACGTTTAGAACAGCCCCTGGCGCGTAACCAAGAACTGGGGTAGTGTTTACTCTTCTCATAAATGACACTTTTCTTGTCCTTTCCTTCTCTTTACACACTTTGTTATCACACTGTTCTAGCTCTACCAAATGCCAGAGTGAAGTTTTAAAAAGGCCACAAACCCATACAAGGAATGAAACTAGCAACCCGTGTTCTCCAGTCAGAGGACAACAGCTGCGGGGAGGAAAATCTGATATGCGCCACGGACAAGGGCTTAATGGCCGAACAATTTACACGTAATGCATTTCCTCCCCGCAGTTCTAGCCACAAATAGTTTTATCACCACTAACCACATGCTCAGGGTAGGTTTAGGCGCTGGCAGCAGCTAGTTTGTTTTATCTTGACATTTGTCATGAAAAGTGAAGAGGGGTCACACTGACATGTGTTTCTGACATGTGAACATGCTTGCAGAAGTAGGTCTTAGAGCAGAAAGCATAGGAAGTCAAGAGTCCCAGGGGTACTGGCCTCAGCCCCAAATTTGCCTGGCAAGGCGACGTCCCATACACTCGGGCAGAGCAGCCCAGGGTCCTGCGGGCAGTCTGTCCTCACCCAACTACGTCCCAATAGGAGGCCCACCCCACGCTGGGGGGCTACGGCTCTCTCTCTCCCTGTTGTTACCTTAATCGCAGAGAAGACGGCTCCTGACACTGAAACAGACCATTCCTCCTGTTGTAATCCTCTAGCTGCCCGTGTACGAGGAGCCAGTTGTGTGTATAGGCAAAAGCAAGATTTTTAAAAATTTTACTCATTTTTATTATTCCTACCACTCTGCTAACTTAAACAGGTACTAAAGAATTTGGGGTCCAGGGACTTCCCTGGTGGTCCAGTGGTTAAGACCCTGTGCTCCCAATGCAGGGGGCCTGGGTTGGATCCCTGGTCAGGGAACTAGATCCCGCATGCCGCAACTAAGAGCTCGCATGCCGCAACTAAGAGCTCGCATGCCGCAACTAAGAGCCCACATGCCACAACTAAGACCCGGTGCAGCCAAATAAAGAAAGAATCTGGGGTCCAGGAGTAACATACAGAGTGGCTTAAAGGATGAAGAACTGAAGTCCAGAGGAATTGTTCTCAGCAGGTATTGAGAACAAGTTTTACATCAGCCAAACCCCTTCTGTAACACCTTCTAAGACTTGACAATTTCCTGGTTTGCTGTAGAGAGAGAAAAAGAGCGATCCCCTGTCAGTTATAGTTCTGATATCTGGTGTTTGGTGTGTTTTCAGTTCACGACGCACACTCTGAAGTACCATGTTGAGCATTCAATTTTAAATGAACAGAGAGAAAATGTTTAATAATAGTTGAAGTTTGGCTCAGAGAGTTTAAAATATTAAGAATAAAAATGCACTCACTGAAAATGAGAAATCAAAAGGTAAACAACTAGCATTCCTCACCACAAGGCAAGAGATCTTTGAGTTAATATGAAATGAGGAAGATGTTTGAAGATATTCACAGCCATTAACTATTCCTGTTAAAAAAATGTGCATTGAGGGTCTGTTTTATTTGGGGAGGAGGGCTAATGCCAAGGAATAAAGTTGAAAGGATCAGAGAAAAGGGACAGTAGGTCTGATTAAGAAGAAGCAGTGGGGGCATTCGTTATAGATTTAATTTCTGGGCAGTACTGACTTTCTGTCTTCATTTGTTCTTTGAGAATTAACTCTGAGAGCCCCTCCATTAACATTTATTCAGCGTGTACAGGGGCCACACCACTGGCCTAGGCGAGGTTAGAATTGGCGATGCCTCGGGGTAAGTGGTAATTAGATCCATATTCTTAAATTTGAATCCCCTCACCCTCTCCCTTCCTTTTCCCCTTCTTCCTTTCTCCCTTCCTTCCTTGGATATTTACTTAGTACCTGCCATGTGCCAGGCATCTTTCCAAGCTATGAGAGTGAAATGAACCTGTCTTCACGAGACACACAAGCTGGTGATGACCTGACTTGGTGGGACAGTCAATGTTGAATCTGTTTGGGATACCACACAGATGGGGAAAAAACAGCACAGAGAGTATTAAGTAATTCTGGGTCTAGGAAGGGTTATTACAAAGACTGCAACCCGCCACAGAGATAGCTCTGGAAAAAGAACACTGCTTGTTTCATAGTATAAATGAAACAAACAAAATGCTGCAAATGGTCAAGATGGGCGATGTCAGAGGCAACGTCAGAAGACCAGGGCTCGTGACTCACTTTCCTCTAACTTGATCAATAACCTTGAGCAAGTCTATGTATTTAAGCCTCTGTTACCATCTCTGTAAAAGAAGCATAATACCATTTAGTAGTTTGTAGAGGTCAGTGATGAGATGAAAAGGGATCGTGTGTGTGGAAAGACTTCGTGGATTACAATGAAAGTAAGACATTATCACTAGAAAGTGTGGGGTAGGTCGAGTCAAAGTTAGAAATAGAAAGACACTTGCTGACCACCCCCTATTAAGTTCAATTGCCGAGAATTTGAGAAACTAAGGGTTCACTTTATGGTAAAGAGGATGTTTACTTTTTTCCATTTCTCATTTTCTCCTCCTTCTACAATTATTAACCACAGAATATTTACTAGAAAAGCAACACAGATGTACCTCAATTTAAGAAAATGTAGTATATAAAAATGTATATTTACAAAATGAATTATTTCCAAAGGAACTCCTTTAAGTAACAAGTTTACATGATCATATAAAAATTCAGTAATTTACCAAAAGCTGTTTTATACACAATGTATGAAGCAAAACTGTGCCCATATTCTGGTGTATATACATTTGATTGGTGTTTTAGCAAGTTGTAAACATAGCTTTAAAAGCTCCTAATATTTGGCTATTTTGAAAAAAAATAGCATATCTTATAGAATATTTCAATTTCTGATATTACAACACGGAGCTGGATTTCTATCACCTCATAAAACGAATGGCCAGTATTCTATCTGCAGCATTATTCCTTAAGAGTCTACCGAAGACTATGTTAGTCTGAGCTACCTTCCGAAAATCTGGGGCCATCATCACTTACTGCTGTGATCTCAGAAATGCTACTCTCCGGTTTGTGAAGTCACCGTAAGACATTCTGATTTGAGAAAGTTCCTTGTCCATCACCATGTTCCTGCCAAGCTTTCAGTAGTCAAGCTGGTTTCTGACTTGCACTTGAGCTTGGTTATGGACACTGCAGGAGGGACGCTAGCCCCAGAGACCTGCCAACGAACAGCCTTAATATTCCTGTTCCCCCATGGTACTATATACAGCTTAATGGTCTCATGCTGAAGAAAGAAGACACGATCATTATTTGTGATTTATTATTCTCTTAGTAGAGGCTTAGTCACCTTCAGATAATCCTTGCCGTGGCCCAATAAAGAAGCAAGGGTTCCTGAAAAGTTCTTGGAGGGCTATTTTGCAAACCTGTGCCTAGGTTCCCAGATAATTTAAAATACTGATAGACTTTGAGGTTATTCAATGATTCTATGATATAATTCTGTATCCTCTTCCCAGATACAGTCTGCTTATTTTTTTTAAGAAAAAGGGTTCTTTTCCCTCTTTCTTCATAAGAAAAAAAAACTTTTTTGTAAGATACGTCCAGTGAAAAACTATGTTTTGCTTGCTTCCTGGAGAGACCAGCTGGCAGAAAAAAAGCAGAGAAAATAAGGGAAAAAAGCCAAATCCCTGAACAGGCTGACTCAGCTCTTCAGGGTTAATGCTGTCAGTATTGGTTTTTTTCTTCCCTTTTCAAAAAGCTGCCAGGGATTAAGAGAAAAAAATAAAAGGGTGAGAAGGACAGTTTGGCGGAGGAAGTTAACATCCCGGGCTTTGCGATGTTGGAGGTTAAGCTTCAGCCCTTTCTCTGGTGGCCATGATAACAGAGCAGCCGGAAGTGTGCTGTTCCATGTCACTGTCACACGCCGTGACACACTCATCATAAAGCCCTTCCAGAGAAGCCCAGGCTTTCTACAGTATACTCATAACCAGGTACCTGACCAGTTTGCCCAGGAAAACATTTCTGTCCAAAGAATTTCTGGCAAGAGGAGTTTCTTAGAGTAATATGATGGTAGAAAAAATGTCTGCAAGTCATTTAAAACCCCGTGCTGGGGCTCCCCTGGTGGCGCAGTGGTTGAGAGTCCGCCTGCCGATGCAGGGGACACGGGTTCGTGCCCCGGTCTGGGAAGATCCCACATGCCGCGGAGCAGCTGGGCCCGCGAGCCATGGCCGCTGAGCCTGCGCGTCCGGAGCCTGTGCTCCGCAACGGGAGAGGCCACAGCAGTGAGAGGCCCGCGTACCGCAAAAAACAAAACAAAACAAAACAAAACAAAAAACCCCGTGCTGTGAACTGGCCCGCTCACGTAGCATCCCCTCCAGGTCCTCGGCATCCTAACCAAGCCTGCTATCTCCCTTTGCTCCGATCCCAGGTGATGGCTCAGAAAATCTTCTTTTTTGTGAAGCCTGTCAGAGAAAAATGTCTGAATCACAAGAATATCTTGAGTCTTAAAGGCACAGAACCAACTTCTCATTTTTTGCTTGTATTTAGGGGAAATTTTGCATATTAAATACTTAAAATTCTGTTTGGAAGGGGGACAAATCCTGTGGACGGCACAGAGACCTGGGGAGCCTGAGGCTTGATTTTGTCAAGGCCGCTGTTCACACCATGTGAAAGACCCGTGGTGGGAGAGCCAAGTGGTTGAGAGAAAAATCTCAGGAGCCAGTTGGATCTGGCTTGAAATTCTGTGCTTTTAGTTACTAACTGAAAAAAGTTGACAACTTAACTTAAACTTTCACAGGGCTCCGGCTTGTTACTCTTAAATTGACATATAAATAAAACCAACCACATAAGTTCTGAAATCATATACCTGAAGAGCCAGCATGATGCTGGGACAGAACACTTGCTTGTCCTAGTGTGATCACCTGCTTACGGCGACTGTTCAGCAAATATAACATGATAATTTCACCATCTTTTCTTATTGATGCTTCTCTGCGTTACTAAATTGTGGGAACTTTTTTACTGTTTTAAAGAATTTTTTTAAGTACAATATAAAGAATTAACATTCATGGAGCCAGACACTGTGGCATGTGGTTTAGGTAATACACTATATCCCGTATAAAATTTACGGTAACCCTCTGAAATAAATATCATTATGTCCATTTTAGTGATGAAGAAACTGAGGCTACAGACTTTAAACAACTTCCCTAAGACCACACATCTCAAAAGTGCCATGATAGAAAAATTTATGTGTGACTAAATCGCTATGTTACCAGCAGTGTGATTTATGCAGGGGTCTTTTATTCATTCCACAAATATTTGCTGAGTTTCTTCAATATCCAAGGCATTGTTTTTCCTGTTTGCCATTTCAGTTATTTCAAGGACTTTTCGCTTAGTAAATTATAATTTCCTTCTCTAGAATAACAGCAGTTTTCCCCTGTAGTCCTGTTACAATTCAGTATCCAAGTTTTTGGCAGGAATCAAGTTTGCCTCATGAGCTTTAGCTAATTACAAACTTTTTTTCTCCTTCTAGTTAAATACTTTGTCTTTTGAAAATCTTATTTTTTAAAAATAATCAAAATATTCATTATAATGCTATAGAATCAGGTTTTTGCTCATGTGTGTGTTTTTAAAAATTAAACTTCAGATGATTACAAAAATCTCAATCATTGAATCCAATTAACTTTCATAAACAAAAATCATTTAAAAAATATTTTCGTTACTTCCAATGGACCCTAAATTTGAGCTTACTTAAACAGATTTCCCTTTCTTTCACATTCCTGGCATGTCACACCAATTAGATACGCAAGCATCGTTTTAGGACTTAATATTCACTGTACAGGAGATGGTCTCTCCAACGCAAACCAGTCTTATTTTGTTGATTTCTTTGAAAATTGGTAAGTAGCCCTAAAACTTCACTCCTCCACTAGATTTTACTGGATGAGCAGTTTCATCATACCTACAGGGAAAATACACAGAGATAAATGCTCAAATTTTCCTTTAGCTCCTTTTCTTTTAGTTCTTGGAGAGTCTCTATGAAGAAGCATTCATTCCCTTCCCACCCTCAACAGATCTGTGATTTTATGTATCTGAACTCTCAAGGAACTGGCTCGTTTCCTTGTCCTAATTCCCCATCCTGGATCATGGCTCAAGAGAGAAATAAGACACCAAGCTTTCTGAAATTCAGAAATTCCTTCGGTGCATCATTTCATTCTATAAATTACTACTTTGTCTTGATGGATGAGGGGAATCATCATTTCTCTAGTGAAGGAGGTCGAGTTTGGAAAACAGAAGTGGCTCATCAATCTTGCAGCGGTTAATCAAAGATGTGTTGGGTTGTTCCTGAGGAATTCACTCACAGCGTCATCAGGACTTACATGCTCATTATTTAACTGCTATCACAGTGTGTTGAGAACTCTTTAGAGGAAGAATGGCATCCTTTAGCACTTTGGCAGCAGACTACCTGCCTCAATCAACTAACGAGGAACGTTCGAGGAGCCGATTTTCAATGCACAGGCCTTAACTTTAATTGCATCATTGTCAGTTTTCATTTAAATCAAGCTGCACACTTGCGGACGGAGATGACCTGGTGTTTCTATTTAAGAACATCAATGGCATTTCCATATTGAATTTCAGTTTGTTTGTACTCTGCCCATAGTTTAAGACCATGAGTCTTCTGGAAAGAGTTTATATATTTCTGAATGCTTCTATTTTGCTCAGTAAGTAATGGTGACATGGAAATTTTAGCTGCTCTCATGGAGAGAGATTTGCCTTTGTGCCATCTGACATAGTTATGTCCATTCCTGACAGGCCCCAAATGTTTGCTGTTGTTCTAATCCCTAGGAAAGAATGTGGAATGGATATTCAGTTATGACTCATTTTACAGGGTGGTTAGGGTCTGTAAAGATGCATGTAACTCACATAATACTTTAAATAAACTGGGACAGTTTAGTTTTAAACATTATTTTCTTCTTTTCTTTAAGGAAAAATGCCTCTTGAAGTCCAACGTCCGAAGATTCATGAAAGTAGAGTTGTTCTGTTCAGGAAGGGAAAGGGGGCCCATGGGAACTTGTCCCCAAGCACCGCCCTAGTCTCTCAATCCCTGAGGCTCTTCTAGAAAACTCCTAAATCTACTTAGCGGACAGATTTTTTAAATCCCATCCCACAGTAGCCAATGAAGAATTACAGGATTGAGAGAAGAGACCCTTCTAATATGTGTCCTCTTTAACCTAAATTTCACAGAATGGACTGGTTTAATTACAGGCCACCTGGAAGTGCTAACAATTTAACAATTTATGAGACTCTGTAAGCCTCTCCTTCCCTGAGCTGATGTTCTTGGGGCACTTCCAGTCTCAAAAGCCAGTGGTCTGCTTTGTAGAGCTGCTGTGAGAGGGCTGGGAAGAATGAATGAGTTGTTCTTTATGCAGCTAGTAAAGAAGAAATGCCAAAAGTTCTACGTAGCCTGTAACCAAACACTTTCTTTTTTTAAAAAAAATCTATTGGAGGGTGATTTTGGAGGAAGAGGCGTTCCAAATAACCCCCCTGCTTTCATTGACATGGTCCATGTGTCACTGGGGATAAACTTTCCTCTCTCTTCCCCAGGTTAGAAAATGAGCTTAATGTGCTGAGATTGAAGCCGGAATCCATGGAGCTGCCATGGAGCCACGCTGAGGATGTGCACAGCCGACTCAGCGCCCAGGAGGTATTCGACCTTCTCTGAGGTGTAGTTCACGGAACACGTGTAATGACATGTTGACTCATTACACGCAGGATTTTGTAAAATACTCATGGTGGCACTGATTTCCATCATCACCTAGTGACTCTTTCTTGTAGGCTGAATCCAGTAAAGGCATTAGAAAACTCTTAATAGAACCCTTTACTTTGGATGTGTTATCTGAGAACACGTGTATTTATTTTTCACTTTGGCACCAACCATCTGTCTCTGTCTCCTCACCTAACATTTATCCTTTAACATTTACCCCCATGAACCACGCTTGTTCAGTTCCACATCTAAAAGTTCTCTTTTTCTTTAGAGTCAGCTTGGTTTCATCCACACTTGTACATAACCAGATATGTTCTGCCTTTGAAGTTTCACCTTGAGCTCCACCTTCTCTCAGGAAGGGCCTGATACTCCCAACGGACCTTCTTAGAGAACATTCATTGCAGAACTTCACTGTGTTCAATTTAGCACCTTATGAATTTCTACTTGCTTGCTGTTTGCTTGTTTTACATGTGCAAGGTTTGGCTCCGTTGACCCAAGTCTCCTGTTACTCAAAAAGCAACTCATATACTATACAGGGTAACTATTTGCATGTACACCCACATATATACACATATACGTATCCGTCCATGTGCATGTAGCACGTAATATTGTGCCAGGCACAGAATAGGTATCCAAGCATTTATTGAACTGAATTAAATTCAAAATTGTATCAGTTATGTCAATTAATAAGGAAAGCAGCTTATTTTAATAATTTACCACCTTCTGAAAAAGACAGCAAATTGGAAAGCAGAGACCTACTTTTCATCCTTTAACTGTCCTCATTATATAAACATTTGAGAGCTGTTGACTGTAACAATGTCGCCTATATATAAACTTCATCTTGAAACTGGTCACCAGAGTACTTGTCACTCTTCAAAAGGCTTTTAGTGGATAAGCAGTGAGCACACTTGCTCTTCCCTAAAAAAACAAATCCTAAGAAATAATAATAATAGTAGATTGAGCGATGAAAAGAACAGAGAGTAACAGTGGGGAACGGGGGAGTTTTCACGCATCATGAATAAGGACACATGCACGATTGTGGGAGAGAATATGCATGGGCTTAGCACAGCTTTTATTTAACTGGTGAACCCCAGGCAGAGCTCTTCTTATCTGCATACTTGCTCTTCCATGCTCCCCGAGCACCTCTTCAACTTTGTAAAATAGCACTCACCATGCTTTAAATTACTTGATTTTCTCTGTCTCTCCCACTAGACTATACACATCTTTAGGAGAGGGACTGTGGTTTGTTTGTATATTTTATCCTTCATGCCTAGCACAGGCCTTTGACATAGAAGACACACAAGTAAAAGGCATGGGAAGAATAGTCCTAGGAAAACTCATCCCTCCTAAGCTATCATGAGCTATGCTGAGTTCCTTAATTCCCAAACTCCATGCATTTCTCCAAATACACAGGAAGAGGAAAACTTGACAAAGTCTTTTGTAAACTTGGAAAGTTTGTTCCCAGATTCCTGTTCTAATTCACAGTATTACAATGGTTCCTTCCAAAAAAAAGTGCTCTGGCATCCAAAAAATAGCAGAACATGGGCAAAATTAAAGTCTCTTAAAATGTTTTTTGGTAGCACTTTTGATTATAATGTCATGTCTGTTGTGATAGAAGAGCAGTTCCATTGATTCCAGTTATTCTCAGGTGGTGTTTTTCCACCTAAGTATAGAAAATGTGTCTCCAAACTCTCACATCTTCAAGGTATTTTTACACCTTTATACAATGAACAGCATGAAAGAAGCCATTCTACAGGTTGGCTTGAAATGTGTCATTGCTGAGATTCTGAGAAATGTTCCCAACACAACTAATCTCATAGACAACCAACATGGTAGCACCAAAAATCATATGAAACAAGTTGCTTCTTGGGAACAGGTATAATGGATATGACTGCTGCACTTGCTGGCATCTGCTGTAAAGTTAAATTCTTAAAGCTGTTTTTAAACCTGGGATGGATTTTACCGATGGAGAAAGAATATTACATCATACAAAATTCTAGCTGCTTTTGCTACCCAGGTTACACTATTCTCTGGAATGACAAGTCCTTTTGCCATTTGACTAGTGGTGCACGTTTACCCCATATCCTATTTCCAAGTGTCAACAACAGACTCACCAAAAAACAAACAAACAAAAGCATGCTTAATGGCAACCCTGAAATCAAATTTATGAAATCACAAGCACAAATATTCTACCAGATGATTCTACATACATTCTGTAGTCTATATAAAGCCTCAACCCTGAAAGGAGCACCCAAAGAGGTTGGGTGTCACTGGATTGTTTCTCAAGCAGCCTCACAGAGACATTACCTCGATGAATTTTCCACCCTCTAACATTTGGCCCATGGCCTTGCAGGCTTGGAAACCTGATCTGTCAGCAAAGCTGGAGCAAAATCACATCTCAGAGGTGGACTTACAACTCAAAGAGCACAGAGCACAAAAGAGTGATGTCAAGATGCAAACATAGTAATTTACAGCGAGAACCATAAATGTCAGATGGACCGAAACACTCCTGGGGCAAAAGCCAGCACATTCTCTCTCTGTGGACAGACACGGATGGAGAGCCAAGTCATAACCAGAATGTCGCTTGGTGATAAAAAAAAAGTGGAACAAAGGGAATAAACAGTAAATAAATCAAAGGCGAGGCTGGAATTCAGATTCTAGTTCTATGACTTCCTGATTCACACTGACATTTCACACTAGAGATAGGTGACCCACCAGACTCACCAAGCCGCTGAAGACCCAGCTCTCTGGGGTGGCATAGGCTGGGAACTGCAGGCTCGCCTGGGTGGGTAATTCATCTTTCTGAATGACAGGCTTTTGCTTTGTTATAACTAATTCTGGGAGACCCTAAGGTAACATTTACTCTCTCTGCCAATGCTATTTAAGGTATCATCAGATTCATTCTTTTTCCTTTTCTCCTTTTTATTTATTTTTTGTTGTCATCCTTTCTTTTCTATCCACACCACCACCACCACCAAACAAGTCTAGGTCCTCATCTCTTTATGAGGGGCAGGGGCCTAACTTCAAACCTGTCCCACTGCCCAACTCCAAAGATCACTACTATATAAATCAACCTTAAATTAGCGTTTTGTACGTGTCTCTTCCCATTTTCCTACCTTCACTCATACCAAACACTCTCAGTGACTCCTACTGCCTTCAAAGTTGAGTTTGAATTGCTTGGCCTTTTGTTCAAATTCTTTCATATCTGTGCCCAATTTATTACCATTTTTCTACTGCATGAAACTTCGACTCCAGTCAAATCTACTGTCTCTTAATATCCTATGTGCACTCCAACTCCTGCCTCTGCTCGTTCCTGGGTTCCTGGGGTCAACTCAAGATCTTTCTCCTCCATAAAAATGTCTCTGAAGGTCCAAATCTGAAACTGACCTTTCCAGTCTTTAGGCTCATTTGGTATTTAGTGTATCTGGAAAGTAAGTATTATATGTAGATATACCATCTCCTCAACTAGAATAACCTACTTACAGTTGGGAACAATACATTTTGCCTTTTTTATATCCTGTTTCTTCAATGCCTCCATACCAGGGGTGCTCAGTAAACAGGTGCTTAGAACTGACCTTGTCCACATGTAGGTAAAACTACTGAACTTTCCTCAGAGCCTAAGATAGAACTTGAAAGGATGACCCTTAGCAGAGGAGGGGAGCTCTCCAAGTGTCCGTGGGTTATTAGTGGCACATGGCTTCTTCCAAGCCCTTGGAGTGATATCAGAAGATGAGTGTTCTCTCCTGCATCTTCCCCTTCTCTCCGTACTGTCTGATGTTACAGCTGGAGACACCGTTCCACTCGTTAGTCTCACTCAGTCCCAAAGTAAAGTGTTAGCTTTAAACACAGACTAGACCTCTGATATGCGGACACTATCACCAGAACACTTAACAGCAAGAACCACACAGGGAGATAGATACACAGAAAATCCTAACGAGTCCCTTCAATACGATGGCAGAGTTAATAAAGGGATGACAAGGCAGATTTCTAAGGTTTATAGGCATAGCAAAGGGATCAAGAAGGGAACAATCTTAAGCGATTTTAGTTACCATGTTGCTTTTCAGTATTCTTGTTGTGTAATCATACCTTGGTCTCAAGCCTGATTGGAAAGTGCATTAAGAAAGCTCATCCCATATTTGTCTAATACAATGAGCTGATTTGCAACCGTGTCTGGGAAGACAGAGTTTCTTTTATTTCATACCAAAGCACTACAGCTCATGGGGAGGACATCCAGAAAGTTGTCAACAGGGTCTTCCATGATTATGAAAGATGTGAAAATACACACATCATCTCATATTTCATGGATTTTGGCAGCTCCACATCAGAAATGTTGGGGAATGATCTGGCTAAGTCTTGAAAGCAGGAATGAGAAACCTAATTCAGAATGGAATGAAGGTGATAATCTCTGCTAGGAAGGAGGAAATTGCTAGATTAAACAAAGATAATTAATCCTGATAAATCATAAAAACATAAACAAAATAAAAATAAGTTTAGTAGTAGTAAATAAAAGAAAAAGCTATATTAAAATAGAGAAAGTAATAATTTCCTAGGCAAGGAAAAGTTAATTCTTAGAGGTAGACCAAGAAAGAGCTTCTAAGGTTCCTGACTGTCCTCCTAATATTAAAATAAAATTGGAGACTAACTATGCTTACACTGAATAAAAATTATAATAATATATTTTATTGTTTAGTATATAGACTAATGCAAGCTACAGGAAGGGAGAATTTTGTTAAACAGATACAAAATTAAAAATAACAGAAAACAAACATTTGAAAACTCTATGCTCCCCATTTTTATTCCCAGGAAAAGTGTTTTCTATTAGTGAGTGTGGATTTCTTTCTCTCCTTTTTGGGATATAATCCTAGAGCTCCAATATATCTTAACACAGACTCATAAAAGTAGGCAGGAACATGGAAGCCATTTCACATATTCCCATGACCTCCCAGCATGAGCAAACTGAGATCAGGCTAAAGAGGGGACAAGTATTTCTTTATATTTGTAAATAAGTACAAAAGGAGATTCCAAAGCTTCCTCTAAAACCCTTGTCAATCCACCAAAAATGGTGGATTTTTAGCCAATACTGAAGTTTTTATGCACGGCAATTCTCACAATACGTAGACGAGATTTGAGTATAAGGTAACAAGCTATGGGCTGCCCGTGACAGTAAACTTTCTCACCTTATGATCGCATAGCCTATTTAGTCTTATATCTAAAATTACGGGTTTAAAAAAATAAAATTAAAATACGGATTTTGTTTTAAAATCTAGTCTCCTATGTTTGCTGGTTTTGAAACAACAAAATATTCCATTTACCAACATGGTGTATGCCACATTTAAATACTTATACCTGGTCTGAAGCACAGCTGGTGGGTGAAGGATTAAATATTGTCTATTTCTCTAGATCCCATCTTCCTTGTGAGAGTTTCATCCTGGCATTTAGATTAAGTTCCTCACTTTGCATAAGAACAAAATCTTCCTCAGGAAAAATGTACTCTCCTTATCTATCTCATACATCAAAAAAGATTTTCTACCTTTATTCAACTTTCCATGTATCTACAGAGTCGCCTAGATTTTAAAATAAGTTATTGCACACATTGAAAAATGTAGAAAAACAGATTTTAAGAAGGCAAGCTTTCTACTCTAAGCATTCTTTTTTTTAAAAAAAAAATTACACTCTCTAATTATGTGATAGTGTATTTTGATTCTGAAAATTAAAGTTACTTTAGGGGTATGCAGGGCTGTAAAATGTGCATGCTTGCCTGATGATTTTCAAACCAGAAATTAATCAAAAGGCTCTAAGAAATTAAAATGTCACCTTGAAGCCCATCCTAAGAATTGCTTTTATTATATAGAATATCAATGCAATAGAATGGAAATGGTTTTACAGCCTTTCAAGTTGAGGGTCAAAATGATCATTTCTCATTTAGTCTCACACTTTAATTTCTTGTAGGAAGCATGATGGATGTACTTGGTTGCATACATGTTAACATTTGTTAATTCATGTTCCTATCCTCATATAATCAGTTTTTTACAAATTGAGCAAAGGCAACAACAATTCCATCAGGAAAACATATGCCATAAATCTTAATATTCACCACATTGTGCTTTACTTTGACCAAGTTAACCTTGGTCAAATAAAAATTGTGAGAAACCAATAAAACCTTCAAATCTTCTCTTATAACAATTATTTTTCCATATAACTAAAGACTTGATTTAAAAAATCATAAAATCTCAGGCATATTAAAGGACAGGTGAAGTGCAATCAGTAACTGAAGCCTGTGAACGCATGGCTTGGCACATGAAATGTTAAAAGTTAGAAAATATTTATGAATAGGAAAATATTGATATATATTTAAAACTATGCTTCCGTGAGGCTGTTCTGCAATGACGCCTTGATTTCATTAACCCAGAAAAAGTAATTTTCTTTTTTCTGAGGCCATGAAGAGAGTTAAATATTTCCCGCAATGAGAAGTTGGCAGAATATTCGCTCTGAAGTAGTCCCTGAGGGAAACATGGGATGTTTTCTTGGACTGTGCACGCAAGATAAAGTCAACGCGAAACACGAGCGCAGGCCGTGAACATACCTTGTCCTTGGGTTACTCCGTAAAATTCAGCCGCTATCCGGGCCGCCTCCTTGCGGTTGCCTTTCACTATGTAGAAGTGACTGAGGATGGCGAGGCTGATTTTCACAAAGAGCTTGAAACAGAACAGTGAGAGGATGGTGAAATAGACGTTAGAGAGCTGCTGAGCAAAGGGCCGGCTTTCTTCGACCACCGACATCGCTGCACCAGCCCGGCTGCTGCCGCCCTTGGTCAGATCCAAGTCCCGAATGTGCCTGGCTCCGGTCCGGGATGCTCCTGGACAGCTGGTCCTGAGGAAGGAAAATAGCAGCTGGTAACGATGCCTCCAGCTCAAAATATTTATACCGTCCATAAAAGTGCCTCGCACACGCCGATTGGTCTGACACTATTCCGCGGGGGCAATGGCAACACGTGCCGTTTCCCGACACTCCTGACTTTCCGTGCTGGCTACAAAATGACATCCCGCCCCCCTGCCCTGAAATTCAAAATCAGATACTGAAGTTTATATACACAGATTGTTTCCCTTTGGGGGGGATCAGTGTCAGCGGCGCTTTGAAGATTTTGCGTAAAAGGGGCTCCTGGTGTTAATGTAAGTGCTATTCATAATATCAAGGAAAAATTAAGCCCATCAATTCAAACCTTGAAAATGGTCGTATTTGTAGGCCATGAGCTAAATTATCAGATAGTCCATGACGATGATTTAATGATCACTCATCAAATTCGCCAAATTGTGGCTTCCACCGTTGTCAGGAAAAAAAAAAAATGTGTAAGTGGATAGACTGGAAAGTCACAGGCTCATTACCTTAGAGTGTTTATTCATCCACTGAACACGTTTTTAAGCACCTACTATATGTCAGGTATTTTGCTGGATGCTGGCAGACCAATCCCTGCCACAAGGATCTCAGAGTCTAGAGGAGGAAACGGCCATAAAATAAATACAAGTGAGGACAGGGTAGCACAAAGAGGAAGGGCCTAATCCTGGTAGCGAAGAGTCCAGAAAGGCTTCCTGGAAGACGTATAATATCCAGAGAATTTCAAGTAAACGTAAGTATTTCATCTTGACTCTCCCATACCAAGCAAAACAATATATTTTTTAGCCCCATAATCTTTGTTAAACCCGATCTGATGTAGTTTAGAAATGAGGTGCAACTGTTTATAAGGGCATCCTTAGGCAAGCTATCTGTTTAGAAGAGAAATCGAGTAAGTTATTTAAGAACAATAACGTAGAGTGACAGTATTTTGGCATTTAAGCCAACAAGAAATACGCCAAGATACAAAATGACATATTACACAGGGGGCTTGTTTATACATTTATATGACCAGGCTTGGGGCCTGTTAATTGTTGTGCTGCTTCCTGATTCTTCTGAGAAGTTCCAGAATCACAAATAATAAAAAAACAGAAGAAAACAGAAGTGGCTTTTCTGGCAATAAAGGAGCATATCAGTGATTGGTCATAGTGGTCAGTGCTGCATGCTTTTCATGCCGTGTTTCTTGCACTGATTTATATGAAACATCCCTAAGACAAAGGAGGTATTGCTGTAAAGTAAACGTGTCAGATAAAGCAGGCTTCTTCTTGCCCCAGTGACTGCGTGGTTCCCAGAAAAATAAATTCGATAAAATAAAATATTAGAAAGCAGTCACTGCCCTCTTTCTGGAAATGCCCCTTGGTCTTGTTCTCACAGGCAGAGAACTAGACTAAGCAGCTATTCACTGGCCCCAGTGTGCCATTTCACATGTGCTTTGGGAATCATTGAAAATGCACTGCAGGGCTTCCCTGGTGGCGCAGTGGTTGGGAGTCCGCCTGCTGATGTAGGGGTCGCGGGTTCGTGCCCCGGTCTGGGAGGATCCTGCATGCCGCGGAGCGGCTGGGCCCGTGAGCCATG
Organism: Lipotes vexillifer; assembly: GCF_000442215.2. NCBI lineage: Eukaryota > Metazoa > Chordata > Mammalia > Artiodactyla > Lipotidae > Lipotes > Lipotes vexillifer. Next base: position 772,501 of record NW_006773710.1, read on the forward strand.
GCCGCTGGGCCTGCGCGCTCTGGAGCCTGTGCTCCACGGCGGGAGGGGCCACAACAGTGGGAGGCCCGCGTACCGCAAAAAAAAAAAAAAAAATGAAAAAAAAAAAATGCACTGCAGAGTATATCAGACGAAGTAACTAAATGTGAGATTGTGTTAGTTAAGTGACTGGAGGAGACGACCCTCCAGTTTAGTGTTTCCCCAGGCGTGGCCATGCATGAGTACGCACCAGAGAGGCATGCCCCGTGGACAGCTGGACCATCACAATACTCTGAGTCACTGTACCCACATCCAGTTCAGTGCTTTAGAATCAGAAATAAAACCCACCTAAGTCATGCCTCAGTGTCTTCTAAGGTTTCACTCTTT
>NW_006773710.1:772873-811486 GCF_000442215.2 Lipotes vexillifer
TCTCTACCAGTAAGTGCTATTATAAATAATTATCTCCACATCAGCTCATCAGGGGACTGGATTCTTTTGGGTTGAGGAACACTTTTATTTCAATAAGGCTGCTATCATTGGAGCAGTAAGTTTAACTCCTTATACTTTTACTAGTAGAAAAATACCGCTCTCCAATATTTAGGATTTTATGTCAAGATGTCACACTTTATTTTAATGAGTTCCTTGATTTCCCAGCTCTGTTTCTTTCGTTAGCATAAACTCTCCCTTGGCAACTTTTACCATGTCTAGTTCTAGTAACACTAAATAAAAATTAAGGCTGAATAAAATAACTCATAGTAAGTGAACTCATCAAATATAAACCAGATGCTGTATTTTTCACATTATAGACCCTTCCAAGCAACATCATAAGTTATTAATATTTAAAAGACACAGGAAAAATATTGTGTGCCTATTTTCCTGGCATTTGTGTTTTCTTAAAAAATAAAATATTGATTAGTAATTTAAGGGATTTACTGAGATAAATACTTGTATCATGTACCATGTTGAGAGGATGTGCTAGAGTGATCTGGTGATTCGCCAAAGTATATCCCAACCGATCTTGTTAGTTTTGATCAATCAATCAATCAAACCAAAGTTGAGCTCAACAGTTTTGTTACTAGAATGGGCGATGTGAGAGGAGATAAAAACACAGGAAGAAATCATTTCTTTATATACATTTATTTATTCATTTTTGGCTGCATTGGGTCTTTGTTGCTGCACGCGGGCTTTCTCTAGTTGCAGCGAGCGGGGGGCTACTCTTCACTGCGGTGCGCAGGCTTCTCATTACGGTGGCTTCTCTTGTTGCAGAGCATGGGCTTTAGACGCACCAGTTTCAGTAGTTGCAGCGCGTGGGCTCAGCAGTTGTGGCTCGCGGGCTGTAGAGCTCAGGCCCAGTAGTTGCGGTGCACGGGCTTCGTTGCTCCGCGGCATGTGGGATCTTCCCAGACCAGGGCTCGACCGGTGTCCCCTACATTGGCAGGTGGATTCTCAACCACTGCGTCACCAGGGAAGCCCAGAAATCATTTATTGAGAGTTCACTATAAGCCACATGTTTTACATAAATCTTCTCACTTACTATCTTATTCTATCCTGGAGGGGTGAGTATTATAGTCATTTACATTTTAAAGATGAAGAAAGTGTAATTCAGGGAGTTAGTGAGCTATAAGAGTATTTGAACACAGTTATGACTCTAAAATACGTGCTCAAGTTACTGCCCATATTTTCTATTTTTAAGCACTTATCGTCTGAACGAGCAAGCACGATTTGTACATACAGAGTGAGACAGAGTCACAGAGACTTACACACACGGTGGAGAGGTCGGTCTAAGACTGCATTTAATCAGGTACCTAAATTAGCACCTAAATGAGTGGGGCAGCTATCCATGCTCTGATGATTACATGAGATGGAATCCTGAGTGTGCTTGACACCTGGGAACCAAGGAAAAGGGGAATGTTTGGTGACTGGGCTAATACTTCTCGATTATTCAAGGTTAAGAGTCGGTGAGCAGCTCCCATTAAAACAGCAGAGAAGAAGCCGATAGAAGGGCCAAAGAATAGGGCAGTCGAGAGTTAGTTCATTGAAAACAATGCTGAATGTTCAAAAGAGAGTCAAATAACTGAGTAAAAACAAAAAGAATGAGGATCATGGAAAGGACAGGAGGCGTTCGCTGGTGACCTTCAACTCAGTATCCCAATAGGATAATGGAGTGGGAATTAGGACTCCGGTGATCAGGGGTGATCCTCAGAGCAACGTCCAGAGAAAAAGGGCCCCCGGGGTTCCTCCTTTTGTCACCTTTCTGGGTACTGTCTCTGCTCCTTCCCACAGTACAGCTGTCAGAGGACAGTTCCTCTGTAAGGCACCCCCTGCGTCCCCTAATCTTTCCCCTTTCAAGGTTCTTGATCAGCTTCCTTTAGCATCCCAGGTACTATGTGAATTGGCATTGTGTCTGTGTGTGTGTGGGCGTGTGCGCCCGCGCTTCAGAGACTTAATTTCATGTCATCCAGATGCTGAATATCATAATGACTTTCAAATGTGGCCAGATTATAGTCTTCAAATTCTCATAGAAGAGAGAATTTCATTTCCAGAGATTATGGCGCTAAATTGTTTTGACTTAACTGCAGTTTTGACCCAAGCTGTTATACTAAAAATGTCAAGGGGACATAATAAAAATTGCCTGTTTCTAGTGCTTTCCAGTTGACAGATCTTAGCATAAAGATTTTTTTAAAGATGTTTATGTAGAGGAAATAGAGTGACCCCATTGAAATAACCATTTCCTTTAAAAATAAAATGTGATCCCATATTCCCTGGTAGAAATCTAAAGGCTCTAAGTGACTTTTTATTGCTAATTTCCAAATAATAAAATTACAGGGATACATTTCAAATAGCAAAGTTGCTAATGTTCAGTACAATGGCAGTCATCTTCCCAGCTCTGGAACGGGGATTTTGAGGAGGGTTTGTGCATGGTGAATACAAACTGAGAAAAGTCATTTGCTCATAAATCTAAAGTTCAATGGTGGCCGGGCTGATAAAATGAAAGAGAAAAAATTATGCAAGTTGCTATTGGTGGGATAATAGCTCACTGCTGTGCTTAAGACACCATTGAAAACATAGCTCTCGTTTTTTAATTTTATGAAATCTCATGAGGAAAAAAATAAAGGTCTGAGACGGTTAAAATACACGGGAGCTTTACATGTTTGTATACATAGGAATTTGAAGAAAAACAGAAATGTTTACACTTGAAGTTGAAATCCTTAAAGGGAATTAATAACTGAATTTAGCCTTATCTCCATTCTGTAGGTTCTGTTTAATTAGTTTATCTACACTTACCCAAAAGCTGTAATCATGGAAATAGATACTGCACAAAGCCTGTTGTCAAAACTCCTGGCGTGGACTTAGGCACTGTGATGTAATGCCTCTGTCCTAAAAAAATAACGTACTCACAGCAGAACTATAGATACTGATGCCCCGGGTTCCTATTAGATATCTCTAATTATTGATGAAGGAGAAACGCTCATAAAGATTATAATCATCATATTAACTATTTATGTTGTTAGTTGGGGAAAGTTGGGATGAGAGATGTTTTATTCGGTTTGACTGTACTTTTGGGGGGTAAGTTCTTGCTTCTGGCCTCTAGTCATACTTCCAGTATAATGGAACAAAAGAGTAATTCCTGCTAGCATTAGAAGAATCCATAAGAAGAATAAAATACTATCCACAAAGTTGTGATTGACTTAGATTTCATCCAGGCTCTCTGGGGAAAAATCGCAGGCTTTCTCCAAAACTCAGAACAGCCTCTATCCTAAAAATTGAGTCACGTTAAATCGACCTATGTGGTCAGCCCTGAGTAGAGGTTCCTTTAGGTTAAAAAGATTCTAGTCATATATGGGGTCCAGAAAAACTTGGCTGAGAGCTGGCAGCTCTACACATTTGAGGGTTTAAAAAATATATTCTAATTTTAAATTAATATATACTTATTAACACCTACTACATGCCAAGCACTCATTGTTCTAGATATTTCATCTGTTATAATGGAGTTTTTTGTTTGTTGGTTGGTTTTCTGCAAACCCATCTTTTGTTTAGAGGATCATATCTCACCCAACCTCAGTCCATGTTCCTGACCTCCTGGCTCCAGAAAAGGACAGTTGACCAAATTAGGCCAATGAAGATATTTCTGGAACTGCTGCTAGAGTTTTGGGAAAGATGCTTTTATTCAGCAGGGAAAGTTAAGACAGCAAGATCTAACCCTAAAGATGCTAGGAACTCTCCTTGTCAGTAAGGGAACAGCCTGCCTAGGAAGGAAGCCAATGGGAAGGAAAGCATAGTCAGGACCTGGGGAGGTAGTGTCATGGCACCTTCATCTGAATACCTGGATCTAGCTGCACCTGAAGCAGCCGGATCTGATGGTAATACAGATAATGATGGTAATACAGATTTGACAGTAAATACAGATCTGATGGTAATACAGATTTGACAGTAAAATGAAATAATACATTCCTTTTAATTGTTAATTAATCCCATGTGGATTGGGATTTCTCTCACATTTACAGGAAAAGTCCTGATATATTTATATTTTCTCGAGTCCTTATAAAGAAAATACACCATAGGCATCATTCATCCCTTCTGTACAAGGTGAGGAAGCAGAGACTTAATGACCAAGCAATCTGCTGAGATTCTGCCTCTTCAAGTGGAGGTGCTGGGGCTCAAGTTTGAGCTTCTGTCACTGCAGCTCTTCTCATGTTATCACTCACATGTTAGAGCTGCAACATTCGTATTGTCTAGGGTACTCACTGTCTTCCCACTCTATCTCGGCCTGAGCTACAGTGTATGTTTGTGCCATATTTGGGTTATAAATAGTATTTAACTGAATACTCAAGTATATAGTTGGGCTGAAGCTGATAGGCCCCGCCCAAATCATTGGTGATTAAGAATTTGTTGTAACCTTCTCATTTTAACAAACCACCATTTTTCAAGACGATTTAAAGGGAAGACTTTCACCATGGCATCGTTTTGAAGATCCAATGCGTGAGGCTGTCTGAGCAGTGAAATGATGTTACAATGATCTTTCAAGTACAGCGTGGCGATCTCATCTGCCTTTTTATAGGTATACTTTTACAATGAATAGTTATCATTTCTTCAAAGAGCTAAAACATGTCAACTGCCCTGGGATGTTGCCAACTGGCTAAGAAAACTGGGATCTACAAGTGCCCCTGTCTAGGATGCTAAGATTTCAGTGTCTTTGACAGCACGTGTACTGCCTGTGTGCTCTCCTTTTAAATCTATTTTTTAAATCTCCAATTATAAGTCTCATTATGAAAGAATCTACCTTACATGTTGTCAGGTTTAAATGCAGTAATGCATAGCATTCATGGTGCATGATAGGAGCTCAGCAACTATTAGTTTTATTATAATGATTCCTATTATTTTGTTATTTAAATTAGAATCCATTGCATAATAAACACTACAATTTTGCTGTGTGTTTGTCTAATTAAATGTCCAAATTCCAACAGTACTTTACTCTCTGCCAACTACAGACATGTACTCACATAAAAGAAATCTATTGAACTCCCTCTGGTGTTAGAAAATAGGCCCAATAGAAAAGAGAACACTCTTGAACTGCTGGTGGGAATGTGAATTGGTACAGCTACTATGGAGAGCAGTATGGAGGTTCCTTAAAAAACTACAAATAGAACTACCATATGACCCAGCAATCCCACTACTGGGAATATACCCTGAGAAAACCATAATTCAAAAAGAGTCATGTACCAAAATGTTCATTGCAGCTCTATTTACAATAGCCAGGACACAGAATCAACCTAAGTGTCCATCGACAGATGAATGGATAAAGAAGATGTGGCACATATATACAATGGAATATTACTCAGCCATAAAAAGAAACGAAATTGAGCTATATGTAATGAGGTGGATGGACCTAGAGTCTGTCATACAGAGTGAAGTAAGTCAGCAAGAGAAAGACAAATACCATATGCTAACACATATATATGGAATTTAAGAAAAAAAAATGTCATGAAGAACCTATGGGTAAGATGGGAATAAAGACACAGACCTACTAGAGAATGGACTTGAGGATATGGGGAGGGGGAAGGGTAAGCTGTGACAAAGCGAGAGAGTGGCATGGACATATATACACTACCAAACGTAAGGTAGATAGCTAGTGGGAAGCAGCCGCATAGCACAGGGAGATCAGCTCAGTGCTTTGTGACCACCTAGAGGGGTGGGATAGGGAGGGTGGGAGGGAGGGAGATGTAAGAAGGAACATATGTATATGTATAAGTGGGAACATATGTATATGTATAAGTGATTCACTTTGTTATAAAGCAGAAACTATCACACCATTGTAAAGCAATTATACTCCAATAAAGATGTAAAAAAAAAAAAAGAAAAAAGAAAATTGGCCCATTTCTGGAACTGGGATTCATAACCAATGTTCCATATAAAATAAATATATTTAATTTTTTTATTGAAGTATAGTTGATTTACAGTGTTGTGTTACTTTCTGGTGTACAGCAAAGCGATTCAGAGATATATATACTCTTTTTTCATATTCTTTTCCATTATGGTTCATTACAGGATATTGAATATAGTTCCCTGTGCTGTACAATAGGACCTTGTTCCTTATCTATCCTTATAGATACTAGTTTGCACCTGCTAACCCCAAACTCCCCATCCATCCCTCCCCCACGCTCCCTCCCCCTTGGCAAACACAAGTCTATTCTCTATAGGTCAATCTGTTTTTGTTGCACAAATAAGTTCATTTGTGTCATATTTTAGGTTCCACGTATAAGTGATATCATATGGTACTTGTCTTTCTCTTTCTGACTTACTTTGCTTAGTATGATAATCTCTAGGTCTATACGTGTAGCTGTAAATGGCATTATTTCCTTTTTTATGGCTGAGTAATATTCCTTTGTGTGTGTGTGTGTGTGTGTGTGTGTGTGTGTGTGTACACATCTTCTTAAATGATATATTTTGCTTCAAGATATGAAGGATAGCTATAACTTCCTAAGAAATTTGTTCATCACAAATATTTTGGAGTATTTTATTGATTTTCCCAGGCCCAGGACAAAGATGCTCAACAGTCTTGGATACAGGGAAGAGAGCAGACACTCCAGGTCTTAGAAATAAACCTGATCTCACATTAGAATCCATGGTTCCTCGTTTAATAAACTAAGGTTTTGGGGCCTCCCTGGTGGTACAGTGGTTAAGAATCTTCCTGCCAATGCAGGGGACACAGGTTCGAGCCCTGGTCCGGGAAGATCCCACAAGCTGCAGAGCAACTATGCTCGTGCGCCACAACTACTGAGCCTGCGCTCTAGAGCCTGTGTGCCACAACTAAAGCCTGCGTGCCACAATTACGGAAGCCCATGTGCCTAGAGCCCGTGCTCCGGAGCAGGAGAGGCCACTGCAGTGAGAAGCCTGTGCTCCGTGACAAACAGTAGCCCCCGCTCACCACAACTGGAGGGGGCCTGTGCTCAGCAACAAAGACACAATGCAGCCAAAGATAAATGAATGAATAAATAAATAAATAGAAAGAAAGAAAGAAACCAAGGTTCTGGAACTGCAAAACCTTATCTGAAGATGTGATCATTGCAACGGTAATAAGGCAATGGTAACAGCGCAATATATTTTGTTATGTATTACAGCAACCCTAAACCAGCCCATGAATTAAAGTTGTACAAGTAGGGGAATGCAGACAGTGGAAGCTGTATGGCCATCTGAAAGCCTGGGCATTTACCCTGAGGAGCATCTGTCAGCTGGCATCACACATATCCCAGGATAAACTGGGTAAGGCAGCACAAAGTGCTAGGGTGAGGTCTTTCAGAGACCCAGCTCTAGCTGTGAACTCTGTGAACCTGGGCAAGTTCCTTAAAACTCTGGCCTGTTTTCTTACCTATGAAACGGGATGATAGTGCTATCATAGACTTGTAAGAGTGTATGAGAATTTGGCCTGAATTTTGTTCAATTTCCTTTTTTTTTTTTTTTTTCAATTTCCTTTTAAATAAAGGCAACCCCTGAATTTGAGAGCCCCTGATTTTATCACTGTTTCTAAAATCATAACCAAGCTCACCCTCCAGTAATAAATTGCAGTTTCTGACTACTAAGTAACCACAAACTACGCCTCTGCTGAGCAGGTCGAGATAGGGCTCCTGGTTCACCACAACCTGCTGGGGCAGGTCCTATGAGCTGGGAGACGACGCACAGCAGGCAGACAACGTCCTTGCTCTCCCACTGTTAAATCAACATCAGCTGACTCAGCCTGGACGCGGAACAAATAAAATATCCAGTTTTTTACAGTAGATTTTCTTGAGATTGTGCAACTTTTTGTGCTCTTTTATCTGAAGGCCCAGAATGTAAAAGGGGCAAAAAGTCAAGAGAAGTCTTCGTTTGACCACCAACCTCAACGTTGGTTCAGTGTGTTATATTCTCGCCTGTCTTTCTCACTTGATGCAGGAAACACTCTCAACCCTGTTTTTCCTTACAGTTACATTGTGGCTTGAGTTTTTCAAGGTAACTGCCTCTGAGTTTGGCCTGATCCAGCTTTCTTGGGGAGCTCCCCAAACTGGCCTTAGTCTGTAATATCACCAAAGGCAGGAGTGGGCTTTTTAAATATTTTGCAGAAACAATCAAAGATGAATATGCATGACGCTGAGGTCCACGAAACCAAGATAAGATTACTCTTGTGGATGGGTGGGGAAGGCAGACTCCACGAGACAACTGAGGGTCCTGGCGAGACTGGGGTGCCCTTTACCCCTTCACATATTGGTCATGGGGATTTGGCAACTTATGTGTGGAGAAAGCGAAAGATCAGTGTCTGAGTAAGTGAGGGAACATCAGTGAGGAGCTAATTGGGGTCAAATAGGTTTTTAAAGTGTATCTTTCCTCTCTCTCTGAGTTGGGATAAGTCCCTTTCGTTTCACAATCTGGCTATTCAAACAAGCACATTTAATATTGACCCACTTTCTTTTGGACAATGGTTTATTATAAAGAACATCTGCAGCATATTTAACGGGCCTAGTTATTCTCGGGTTATCTGAGGGTATGTTGTAGGCATTGCCTGCTCATATATGAACACTTCTGGAGAGGCAGCAACGCCTCTGGGGCCGTTGAATCCTGACCCTCTGACTTGCCATTTCTGGGACCGCCAGTAAGTCAGTTAAGCTTTCTGTGCCTCTGTTTTTTCATTCATAGAATGTGAACAGTAATAATAACGACATCAACTGGTTGTCAGGACTATTAAATAAGTTACTATTTAACAGTATTTGGAACAATGTCTAACACATACTAAGTGCTTTACAAGAATCTGTTGAATAAATAAATTTTAAAATAACAAAAACTATGGCAACTGAAACAAACGGATGAAGATGAGGCTGGAAGATGCAGCCTGGTGTGTAACTTGGTGTGAGAATCTCCAGTAACAGAGATGCCCTAAATATACATATGAATGCCCTTCCATTGTCCATGAGAAAAGATGAATCCTAAAACAATGTTCCTAATGGATATATTCATATGAATCAAAACTGGAAATACTCCAAATGTCCATCAATAGGAAATGGATAACCAAATTGTGGTACATTTATAAAACATAATACAATTGAACAATAAACCGATTAAGCTACTGATGTGTGCAAAACACAGAAGAGTCTCAAAAACTTATGTTGAGCAAAAGAGTACAAATTATATGATTTCTTTTATAGGAAGTTCAAGATCAACAATATAAACATATGGTGATATGGATTAAAAGAATGATTTCTGGGGTTGGAGTTGAGGATTGACTGGAAAGGGGAAGGAGGTATCTTTCCAGGAAGATGGGAGTATTATCTATCTTTATTTGGGTGCTGGTAACATGGAATATATATATTTAAAAAAATCTTCTCAAGTGTACATTTCAGATCTGTGCATTTTACTCTAAGTGAATTACATGCAATAAAATGAAAACTGACAAAATAAATAAATGCTGGCTTCCGGTAATGGCAGGCTAGTTAATTCAGAACAGACCTCCCAGTGGAGACAACAAACATTTCTGGATGAAATATTAAGACCCTGTTCCTAGTAATATCAACAAACTATGAAGAAAGTGAGAAGTAATTGGACCAAGAATTTAGGACAAGAGGAAAATCCAGAGAGGGGAGCAAGGGGTTTGGGGCCACATTTGCCCTAGGAACAGGAAGAGATGGCAGAGAGGTTAACCAATTCTCCTAACAGTCTCTGGAGGAAAGGACAAATAGCGGTTGAAGTACGAGGGCTGCTGCCCAAATCGAGGACCATATGGTGCAGGGCTCACACTTAGAGCTGATATCCGAAAGCCGTAAAATACAGAAGTCAGAATGAACCAGAGTGAGCCAGCTGCTCTCAATGACTACAATCTACACGGTCTAGAGAATTTCTATCCTGGAGATTAGATTAAGGTGACTCAAGATTGCTCGTACTCACTCATAGGCACCTGTCAGAAAGAAACAACAAAAAGCATGCTCTCTGGAAGAAGACAATATCACAGGCCTGAAATTATTTCTATACATCTTTTTAAAATCATATCTAGCACTCATTGAAAAATAAGGAAACACACAAAAAAGTGTATCGATATGAATCAGAACCAGCACAAAGAACAACAGAAAGAGACCCATAAATATTCGGGATAGTGAAGTTTCCAGAAATCTAACATGTATCAAGTATTTTACTAAGCTTATAGAGACAGATGCCAAACAACATCTCAGCAGGAGAATGGGGTCTTTAAAAAGGACATCGCAGATTTGAAAGCAAAAAATTAAAAAAAAAAACAGCTGCAAACTGTAAAACTCGCTATCAGCAATGGACGTGTACACCAGCAGGTCAGCTTTAACTAAAAGAAAGTTAGTGCATCTGAAGATGAGTCAGAAGAAACCAACCAAGATGAAAGAGACAGAAGAAAGAACAAGAGGGAGAGAAGATGCAAGTAGAAAATCTAAGATATGTTTAATCAAGGTCTTGGGAAAAGAGAATGGTCCAAAGCAAAATTTGGAAAGATAATGGCTGAGAATTTTCCAACACAAATGGAAGGTGTCAGTCCACAAATTCAAGAACCCAATGACTCCCAAGCAGGCTAATTAAAAAAAAAAACAAAAAATCCCCCCGTCAAGAACGTGAAGGATCTGAGATTTTACCCTACTTAAAATGTAATAAGTTACCTGCCATAGATTCGTGGCTGCTGACAGAACACACCAGCCTCCTGGGTCAAAGGCTATTTCAAGTCAAAGGACTCCATTATTCAAGGTACAGAAAGTAGCAAGAGGATAGTGTTTGCATCAATTCCTCCAGCCTCTCACATCCCTCAGGGTCCCAGGTATATCCTGCACATGTGGTTTGTGTCACAGCTGAGAACTCCACGCTGTAGGAACCCAGATCTTTCTTAATGGGCGGTAAGCTTGCCTCAACTGTGCCCTGGAGGGAGACCATTATCTTTATTATACTGTGTAATACACAAACCTGCCCTCTGCTCCAGAGAAAGACACTGATCTCTAGCTCCCAAAGAATGTTATACAAACATCCTCAAAAAGATAGTCTAGGAAAATGGCAGCAAGTACCTCTGCTTACAGAAGAGCACAGACACAGAGACCCATGGAGAATTGTGTGCCAGCAAATTTTCCCATCATTTCTGGTTTCTGGCTAATTTTCCCATGAGTCTGTCACAGTGTCAGCCACTGTGACTAATCTAATCAACAGAGGCTGGGACCAAACCCCTCCAATGTGTCTCATACAGCATGTAATTAAGGCTACTATACACAAGACTCCAAACAGCAGGATGAGGAAAACCTTGCAGTATTGATGTCAACCATTCCCCTACAGAGTCCTGGACCCCACCAGCTAAACTAGTCCCGTAAACCATCAATGCCTGCTTTCCAGCACCGAGGTAGTTTAACTGATCAATTTAGCTAAAGTTAGGAACAAATTTCGAACCATCTTTTCTAAATGTAAGGTTCCACTGTAAGGATAATTATCCTCATAGTATGCATAAATAATGAGTCACTTGTCTCTCTGGGGAGCGACTCCAGGTAATCAAGGGCAGCCTCATTTTGGAGAGATCTATGCAGTCATCTGAGAGCTACATAAGCTACTGGTGGTGTTTTCTAAATCACTTCTTAGGTGCAAGGCACTTCGGTTTCAGGATGGAGGCAAGTTAATGCCTGGTTTCCACACAGATGGGCAGTCCCAAGGATGCTCATGGTGTCCCTGTACAGAAAGTATCATTTACAACTGTTGGGCCACCCTGAGTGATTCCTCCATTATTTAGGGGGAGAGGGACTTGGGTTGGTGGTATCTCTAACATAGCCTCCCAATGGCTGGTCAATCTTGGGGTTCCCAGCTTAGTTTGAGAATTGAATCTAGCCTTATTTTTAAAGAGACCGAGAGCAGTCGGTAAAGCTGGGCCAGTTTGGTCCACGCTAGAGCTGCTAGCATTCACCCACCCTCAGGAAAATCTGAGTGATGGCTATGGGCGCAGAAGTGCAGAAAACACTCGGAGATATTGACAGGGAGATGCGGGAGCTGAGGCCACCCCTGCTCTTTCTAAGAGACTTCTCAGCATGGTTAAAGGGGGTGATGTGGTTAGAACCATTTGTCTGGAGATGCCAGGTTGTTATTCATTAAGCTGAAGGAGCCCTAAATGTTTGGGAAAACTGCAACAGCCCATTTTTCTTTGGAGGAAGGCTCTCGGGGCAAATCTGAAGCGCAAAGGTCATTGATGTCCCTCCCTTCCTGCACCTCCCGGGTTTAAGGTGTCCCCTCTTCATGTGCCCAGGGTATAGGCCCCCTCCACTGACCCAAGATGGTCTTCCTCCATTCCAAGAGCTGTAACTTCACCTTTTTCCTGATTACCGTTTACTGACACTCAGAACTTTTGTCCAGAAGGGTCAGATGCAATAAGGACAAGGGGATTTTTGTAAGGCACAGAGACCCCTGCATCTGAGCGTAGCCTATGTGGGCCGTTGTAGTGGGAGATGGCAAGCAGTGTCCACAAATAGACATCTTTGTCCTGGTGATCTAGGACCAGGCAACTCCAAAGGAATATAACCAGGTGGCTCAACTAGAAATCACTTTGAATCCCCATGGGCCCCTTTTGGCAGGGCTGTCACCGGGAGGGTGTACTAACCAGGCTGGGTCACTATTGGGGGAAGGAAAGATGCATTATGCCTAGGAATGGGCAGGGCAGAATCCTGAACTTTCAAAATCTATGTAACTCCCCACTCCTTTCATTCTGATCATGACCAGGAAGCAGATGAGGGGGGATGCTCCTTTTCCGGAGAGAGCCACAGTCAGAGACTGGTCTGCCTTCTCAAAGTGTGTGGACCCAGGAGGAAACGAGGAATGTAAAGTCAGAAATTCTTTTTTAGTTTATTTTTAAGGAAACTGTTCCAATGATCAAGTGTCCGATGCCTGTGAATGGCAGGGAGCATGGAAGGTTCATCCAACACCTTGACTGTCCATCTGATGCTGAGTAGTTTTTGTGATAAAGACACACCACTGAGGGACTGAGAATGGTCCAGAAAGCTGAGTACGTGACGCAGATTACTTTCAAGAGCCCCATGGTTAGCTGATAGGACTGGAAACACAGAAAATATCACAAACAGAAAAAAGTTAACAGTGGTGAGGCACCACCAATAGGTCCAGGAGAGGGTCAAGTTCCAATGTAGTCACTCTGCCAGGAGTGGCCCCAGGCCACGCAGCCCCTTCACTTGGAGACAAATGACAGGGGTCGCGTCTGATGCAGTGTCGGCCTCTGCACCAAAACCAGACTCTTTCCCTTTGGCCCAGTCTGTTATGTTGGATGTGTCACCATGTTCAGTGCCATGATGGATCCAGGCAGCAATGTTTGCAAACTGGGTGGTGCAGGCTCAGTCAGCAGCTTGGCTTGGTCTCATCAGGATGAGCCCTTACCACGGGCACCACTGTTATGTTGTGTCACCATGTTCAGTGCCATGATGGATCCAGGCAGCAATGTTTGCAAACTGGGTGGTGCAGGCTCAGTCAGCAGCTTGGCTTGGTCTCATCAGGATGAGCCCTTACCACGGGCACCAAAATGAGTGAGCCAAGTGGTTCGTGCAGTAGCACCGTTTTCTACCATCATCTGTGGCCTCCGAGAGGAGTGTCTTCAATTTGTGAGCTTGCGGTTTTCCAAGTTGAGACCGAACAGCTAGGCCATTGGCAACAGCCCAAGAATCAATAAAAATCTAACGAATGAGGCTCATCAAGGGGAATGTTGGCTGGAACTGTGAGAATGGAATCGAATTCCACCCACCAAGTGGAGAGACCACATCCATTTGCAGGTCTGCATTGCGGGCACTGAGGCTGGACAGCTCCTGCAGCCCAAGGGCACCATCTGGTTTCAGCTTGACCAAACCGGCAGTGAACCAGACCCAGGGTTTCAGTTCATTACGAAAACAAACAGCAGCTGTGCACATGCACGGCTCACACAGACACACTGCTGAGAAAATGATTCCCTATACCCCCGAAAAACTACTGTACATTTTCATTTAGATAAAGTTCACACAAAGGCAGATTTGAACCATTGTTTTTAGGGACACATACTTAGGTGGTAAAGGTACAATGAAGAACAGCTAGTCAGTGTTTTACCAGGTTAGTAGTTATCTTTGAGGGGCAGGGGGTGTGACAAGGGAAGTGCACATGGCAGGGGGCAACATCCTATTTCTTGAACCTGATTTACCGCTTTATAATTGGTTACGATATACATTTGTTTTGTGCATTTTTCAATGTTGTTGAATTTCACAAATTTTAAAAAGGGAGTATGTCCCTTAGCATGTTAATGGGTAAAGGAGTTGGAATCTAAAATCAAAATCATTTGCTCTTCTGGGTTACCAGTTCGAAGCAAAAAAAAAAAAAAAAAAAAAAAAATCTCAAGCTAAAATAAGATACAAACGAGATCCTACTAATTTCTTATTCTGCTCAGTCCAAGGAGTTCTCAGGAACTGGGTAGAGGTGGAGCGTTCCCGCAACCTCTGCAGCCCAGATTCTCACTTGAATGACTGTCAGGGCATCAGAAGTCCTACCAGCTCAATGCCGGGTCCTGGATATTCCACACTTATCGGAAAGTTCGAAGAGATTCCAGGTCATAAAGTACTGTCAACAGCCCTAGCCCCATACCAAACGCAGAAAATAAACCAATTCCCAGGAAAAATTACGTTCCTAGAACCCAGTATTAATATTGCCAAAACCATGGCAGAAACTCAATAGTATCTGAGAGTACGAGAGTAGAGAAGAAAAAAAAAAAAAAAAGAAAAATCTGGGTTTTACCTTCACCAGATTGCCTAGCAAAGGATGAGAACTGTACAACATCTATGCCGTGAACTTAAAGAGAAGACATTTGTCAGCAAGAGCTGAATTCGTGTACTCTGGAATTTTGACGTCTGGAAGGAAAAGCCCACCCATATCCACTCTTCTTTCTTAGAGTGACATCTGTGACACTGAAATCTTTTTGCAGAGATTCAGAGTTTGCACCGGAGACGCTTCCAGTTGCGGGATCTTGTTTGGGGTACTTTTCTGTCCACCCAGTGAAACACCGTCCTTTCCATTCCCCCTTGAGCCTCACACATGGGCACTCTGGGCTCTGTGTGTGAGCCCCCCAGGGGGCTGGTCCCAAGAGTTTCTTGTGAGCAGACACTTTTAGTCTTGTGCCACAGAGGCTGCTGCCACTGTCTTTTCTTGTGGAATTGCTTAGGTTTAAGAGACTTGTGTCTCAGAGAAAGTGTCCAGCAAGTTCTCCACATTTTGTTCCAACTGGAAAATCACCCTCAACAAACTGCTGAACTGAAAGCTACTTTGGGGATTTTTAATGCCTGTTTCCTGAGAGGCCTGGGGAGGCCTTTATGAATTTCTCCAGGTGCTTTCTTTGCTCCACTGTGAATTCTAGAATCCCAAGCATGTCTCTTCAGTCTGGGGGCACAGGTTTGATCAGCGGCTTGGTTCTAGTCTTCATGCTACTCTGTCCCTTTGAAGTTTATCTATTGAATCTTTGAGTATTTTTATATTTAATCCCATGGATAAGCCACATGAATTCAAGGTCATTGTCCCTTGGACCAGCTTGCACCTAAATGTAGATCGAGGCAACTCAATTTTTTTTTTTTTTTTGGCGGTACGCGGGCCTCTCACTGTTGTGGCCTCTCCCGTTGCGGAGCACAGGCTCCGGACGCACAGGCTCAGTGGCCATGGCTCACGGGCCCAGCCGCTCCTGGGCACGTGGGATCCTCCCAGACCGGGGCACGACCCCGCATCCCCTGCATCGGCAGGTGGACTCTCAACCACTGTGCCACCAGGGAAGCCCGGGGGCATCTCAATTTTAATTCTAAAAGGTTTCTAGTGCTTTGTGGGAGCACAGCAATCAGCTACCCTACCTTCTGAAAGCAGCAGATACATTCTGTCTTCTAGTACCTAAAACGTCTCTTTCCAGAAAGACCTGTTTCTCTATAACGAATGCTCCTTCTGGCTCATGTCGTACTATAATCGCTGAGGTCCCACACTCTGCAAATGTTTGTTGGGTGTACCTCGGGGGCAAGCTGTAGTGATCTGTACCCCGTGACTGCACCTGTGCTGATGTCCTTGTGCCTTTGTTTCAGAAAGACGCTGACCGGGTGCTGTTTGCTCAGAGCCTCCCCTACCTGCAGTTCTACCTTTATTAGGAGAAGCCCCTCACCCGTGGGCAGAATAGAGAGGTCACAGCTGCACACCCCCAGCGGGGGCCACATCCGCACGGCCAGAGTAACTTAGGTCGGAGCAGTGAGAAGCTGAGTGCACCACTGTGGGCGGCTGACCAGTCTAAGAGAAGCTCCTGCAGGCCACCCAGCATGGCTGCTTTATGTCTTTTGTGGACCCTAGGCACTATGCCTCCAGGGACCACTGCTCTGAAATTTAAAAAAATTATTACAAATTTATCAAAAATTATGCTTTATGACTGCATTGGTATAAAGACAAATCCAAACTGGATTATATCTCTTTCTTTTCTTCAGATTTTAAAAGAAATGAAAACACTTTCGGGGCCCCTGAAAGTATCGTGGCTTTAGGCGCCATGCTTACTGTGTCTACAGGGTGAGCTGTCCCTGACATCAGGCCAACATGCCCTGCCCCACAGGAAGTCCAAGCCCCAAGCCCAGGCTCTGACAACTCCGTGTTGGGTTTTGTTCCTTATCACTTATTGCTCAGGGATCCCGGCCAATGTAACAAAATGAGGAAGGTTTGAGGGCATCCAGTAAATAACACCTTTTATCCCTCCCCAAGGAACAAGACAAATAGTTAGGAAGATGGGGGGCAATGTATCACCTTTATTACCAAGGGAGGCTAGGTTGAAAGATACCATCCATTTACTCTAGGAATTAGGAACACTTATCCACCCAACTGCTGGCAATCCTGGATGGAATTAGACCACTCTGCAAGGCAGGGAAGACGGTGCCCCTGACGGGGCAGCAGAGATGCCTCCTCCTGGTAAGAAGCCAGCTCCCAAGAGGAAGAACAGGGAATTCTGGGGAGCATGCCCAGATTTTTCTCCCTACACTTAGCAATCAGAATAGTCTCTCAGTGCAGGGGAGGGAAAGGGGGGAGAGAGATCACCTGAGTGTCTATACCTGGGAAAAGGCATAAGGAGTTCAGAAGAAGTATTCCCCTCCAAAGAGTCCCTGTTAAACTTTAAGCATGTTTAGAATCTCTCAAAGGATTGGAAGAATAGGAGAGGGATTACACTCAAAGTTATTTTGACTTTTTAAGCAAAATCTGCAGGCAGAAGAACGAGGGAATGAAGGTAAAGCTCTATGTCACTCACTCAATAAATCAATACTATTTACTAAAATGGTTACGCCTAAGTCCTTTGAAATAAAGGCCGTTCAAAATACCTGAAGCATTTTCTTTTTCCAATGCACGTAATAGAGGAATAGGCATTGATTCTTGGAGTATAACAAACAATCACAATATCCATAAAAAGTAGGAAAGTGATTCCTTGCACTTGAGTTTCTGTTGCTAGGTTGAGTAGCACTAAAAGTAAACAAACAAACAAGGCAGAGAAAAGAAAAGTCTTTGATAAAATTACCCTTTTATTATTATAGAAAGATCCTGGTCTAACTCCATCAAATCTCTGTGATATTCATTGTTCAATAAAAATATATTCACTGAGGGCCTCTACATGTTAACTGGGCAGATGGTGGTAAACAAGACAGTCTCTGTCCGTATGGAGCCTACATTCTTCTCTTAAAACAGGTTCCTGGGCTTGAATATTAAAAAGAAGTTACACCCAAATTTTGATCCATAGGTTTCCCAAGGACAAAAAAACCAATAAATATTATTTGAAGGAAGTTGGGAAGATAAAAAGTAGCCTTTGAATTCTTGGGACTACTGTGACTGGTAAAAATGATACTTGTTGGTCAGTTATGAGTCATAAATATAATTATCAATTGCTGATCCATTTTTCTCTTTCACTTATGCATGTAGACATAAAAATACATCATCATAAATCACCAGCACAGAATTACTATAATTAGGTCACAGTCAACAGGGGGCAGCTTTATTCAACAGCAGTTTAATTGGGATAAATAGCCTATAATATCCCCTTTTAGAAACTTTTTAATATATGGAGTCTTGAGGCTTTTTGCTACCTCAGTTTTAGCTCATGATAATCCACTTTATCCATTATGTCTGGCTAGGTCAAAATGCATTCAGCCTTAGTGGAGTGTAGCTTTGTTTCATCAATAAACTCCTGGTGAAGTTTCCTAATCAGATTTATGTTTTACGCCTTGTATAATTGTGTGAGGTGACCTTGTAAGGCAATTATCATTTAAATTTTCTTCAGCCAGGTATGCTTTCCAGTAACCACACACCTATATCTCAAGCTCTGCTTTTAACCCATTTCTTTCTTCTTTCTCAATCTTGTACCTGAATAACTCATTAGTTAGGAAAGCTCAATCATTAATTCGCTTATTGCTTATTATAATTAATGGCAACAATATTGTGCTTTTCTAGTAAGTTACTGTAATAATTATTATACATTCAATAATCACTTTAAAGTTGCTTTGATACATTACAATGTCCCTGAAATACATACAACTCTCAGTACACATGTGAACACACACGTGTTCACACACACACACATACACAAACACAGTTGGTTGATAACTTGGAAAAGATACTTGCCACAAATTCCTTAAACTCAACTCGACGCATCTAAAGAAATAATGCCACAAATTATATTTTATGGCAATCCAAACGATAAAAATTTTGTTACAGATTTGAGATAAAATTATGAAATCTTGGAGTAACTTTGTAAATGGATTGCTAAAGCAGGTTTTAGTTTTCCTCGGTTGGAGTGATTCTCAAATACTAATGGGTTTTCTTAAGTTCTTTATTTCCATGGGGGTTTTGGTGTCGGCGCTGGGTAATGCTTGTGTCTCACAATGGCTTCTTGTGAATACTGTCATGTGATGTGCCCAGACTTGCCATACATATTAAGACCTGACCAGAAATAAAAATACAGTTTCATCACTGAAGTCAAAACTGTGTTAACTGCTATGAACAGATGAGATTCCACAGACAGAGGCCTCTGGCCAATGTCTGCAAGACAAGGACTGATTTGGAATCCATGCGGCCTCTGGACCGGGGCAGGACCACATGACTCGCTCTGACAGGCGACGTGGGAGTGGATACGTGTCACTTCCAGGACGAGGCGCACAGTCGGCCATTTGCCCTCCTTCTTGCCTCAGCAAATAAGAAGCCAGGAGACCAAGCCTCACTTGGCCTGGGAACCTGAGTGAGGACAGCATGTGTCCCCAGCAGGACACAGAGAGGGGGCAGGAGGCCCTCTGGGCTTTGGGTCACCGAGGTTAACATGTTACTGCAGCACGATGGAGCCGGTCTGACTGATCGTCTCAGCTAGGCAATCGTGAAGCTTCCACAGCAGAAAACATGGGCTGAGGATTTATATCCATTCATTCAGTAAAACTTGTCGAGTGCCTACTATGTGCCAGCACCGTGTTAGATTTCGGGGAAACAAGTGTGAGCAAAACAGTTTTCCCTTTTGTCATGGAGCTTATATTCTTGTGGAGAACCCGAATACTAATGACTTAAAAGATAAATAGACCGATGGGTGCAATGCAGGAAACAAAGGGCAGTGCTGTGACAAAGAGTAATGGCGGTGACCTACAGCCAGGGAAGCCAGGGGACGCCTTTTAGAGAAGATTAAGCAGAGCCCAGAAAAATGAGAATGCCAGGCACGTGAGATGGTGCCAGGCACCGAAGAGGAGGCTCAGTGGCCTGTGGCAGTCCAGGATTCTGGTTTCCCAGGACCTGACGGAGGGCTGCTGTGCCTGAGGCCGGGCATGAGATGGTGCTGACACAGGGGGCGTGGCCGCTGTTTTAGGGCCACGGATAGCGGCCGATGTCATGCGCCACCCAGATTCCCCTTCAGGACGGAAGCATTTCTTCTCCCAGCTGCTGGCGGTGCCGCCCGATGACTGCCCTTGGCTGTCAGTCCTCTGGGGAATTGCCCATGATGCTCTCTACAAACCCGCCTGTGTGCTGGGCTCTGTCTTGGAGACTTCCTCTTGAAGGAGCAAACTGCAACATGGCAACAAGTCCATGGGATTTTATTCTAAATTAAATGGAAGGTGATTGAAAGGCTTTACTAAAAGCAAGGAAGGATGGTTTTAGCTGGTGTGTGCTGAATTCGAGAGAGCGGCAATAGAACCAGAGGGTGGGTGAGGAAGCTTTTACAGCAGCCCAGGTGAGGCGATGGCTGGAACTAGGGTAATGAAGTAAAAACTGAGAAAAGTGGATAAACCTAAGATACATTTTGACAGAACCTGGTGGTTAACTGGATAGTGCAAGAAAGGCGGGCATCAAAGAATAACATCAAAGTGACCGCACGACACAATTTTGGATGTGCAGCGGCAGAAGATTCAGGGCACCAGAATTCGACACTGCTTTGTGAAGCATGGATACAACTGCACAAAAGAAAGTCCTGAGAAAAGACTCCAGTGCTAAACATCTTGTGAGATAATATTTGGGCTTCGTTTTAGAAAATTGTCCCCAAAGAAATATGTAATCAGTATAAATTTGAAAACATGGCCACAGATGATTATGATTTCCATATTCTAGTACTATATATTACATGGTGTTTGCCTAATAAATTATTGGCAATTAGTTGCTACCTGGCACTTTGTAACTCAGCTGAGCATGAATACTGTAAACTGAATGACAAAACAGTAAGAAAACGTGGTTCATTATGAGGTAACAGCGTAGGCTCGGAAGTCAATAATGGCTTGAAATTCCAGAAGACAGGCTTGTGATGATAAGTCAAATGCCACTGAGTGTCATTTTTAAATAGGTATTTGTTTAGTTTCGTGGCAAATTATGCTCATTCGGAGACGGAGATCGTCTTTGCCAAGAATTTATTTAACACAGGTTCACTGAGGGGATTATAACAATTTCACAAGCCAATAGCATACAGGATAGTGTCTCTTCATAAACCAATAAAGAAATAACATACTCCCAACCAATAGTAGATAAATTATGCTATTGTTCCAGACAAGGGGACTTGTACCTGTCTGTGAATTGGCTCTCAGGGGAGACAGTTGACCAACCAGAGCTGATGGCCAGCAGCCAGCACAGAAGTGGAAAGTCCCCTGTTGCTAGAGCTTGCAGCTCCGAATGACCGTAGTGGTGTTAGCGGGCAAGAAGACCTCCCCTCCCGGGGCCACTCCTGGTACAAGAGTTGCCTTTACCTTGGCGGGAGCTAATGCCCCAAGGTCTTTGGAGAGCTGTTTAGATGAGCAAACGGCAGCCTTGCCCAGACTGAACACTGTCGGGAAGCCCTCACTCACTCTTGAGTATTTATAACCTAGAGGTCCCCTTGTCACAGCTGTTTCTTCACCCATCCTTAATTTTTAATTAATTTTTTTTGGAATATAGTTGATTTACAATGTGTTACTTCCTGCTGTACAGCAAAGTGAATCAGTTATACATACATAACTGTATACAATCAGTTATACATACATAACTGTATACAATCAGTTATACATACATATATATCCACTCTTTCTTAGATTCTTTCCCCATATAGGTCAGAGTATTGAGTACAGTTCCCTGTGCTATACAGTACGTTCTTATTAGTTATCTATTGTATATATAGTAGCGTGTATATGTCAATCCCAAACTCCCAATTTACCCCTCCCCCCAGAACCATACGTTTGTTTTCTACATCTGTGACTCTACTTCTGTTTTGTAAATAAGTTCCTCTGTACCATTTTTTTAGAGTCCACATATAAGTGATATCATATGCTATTTCTCTTCCTCTGACTTACTTCACTCAATATAACAATCTCGAGGCCCATCCACAAGTCCACAGCACTGTCCCTCAGCTGCTGAGCTACTGAGTAGTCACTGGCAACCACAGATGTGGATGGTGACGGCCTGACAGGCGATCTCACTTTTACATCAAAACACTAACTTCATTCTTGAAAACCAGTTCACTCGTAAAAACAACTTCATTTTGTCATTTGAAATCATATCAAACCACTGCAGAACAGCATTGCACAAGGTCAGCCTTTATGTAATGACTGGACTAAAAGAAAGTAGAAATTAAACAGCACAGAAGGGTCCTGGGAGCAGCTGCCTTATCTGACCTCAGACCTTCTACCATGATCTAGAAGGAACTGCTGCCACCAATGACCACCCAAACTACACGGCCTCTGCTGTGATTCTACAGGCTGCTTCACTCACCCCCAAAGTCAGACACCCGTGTCTGCAAACGTTGATGTCAGTCCTCATTGCCTCCAATTCATCTAGGAGTCATCAAAAAAATTACCGAAGAATTGCGGATGCTTGACTTAGAATGTTCCTTATGAATAGTGATTATTTGAGAATCTGCACGAATATCTTCAGGAATGGATCAGCTGTTAGCCTGCTTTCTGGCAAAGTCAGAAAAAGCCTTTCTCTCAGTGGAACTATAATTGATTATTTGAGTTCACTGGAGAGGGTTGCCGCTTGAGAGATTTATTTATAGTGTCTCAGATCTAAACATTGGACTGAGAGTCTACTGAAATGCTTCTTTTATAATTCCACAGGGTCTTCAAATAATTTACTCCTAGATGAATCGGAGGCAGTGAGGACGTGCGCGGGCACCACCCTCAGTAGGCAAGCTCAGAATGCTGGTGTTAGGGTTTTCTGTTTTCTTTGCTTATAGAGTTCATCGCTCTGCATAGGAATTTTCAGAAGTAGGCGGACTGGCATTGGTTGTTTGCTAGTATCTTCCAAAGCAGATTTTTGGAAACTATTTATTACAGTTTCTGGTAGGAGGCTCTATTTGAATCCTTTTAATAGTAGCAGCGAATTTGCCTGCTATTGTTCAACTTTTTAAATTTTTTTAACAGATTCTCTTCTTTGTTACCAAACATTGTTGTTTTAGGCAGCAATAAAACAGATAATGAACACGTTTTCATTAAAGCAAGTCTTCTAAGGAGACAACATCTCCCTGGCATAACAACAATCATATATTTAAAAAAACCACAATGGGAACATTAAGCCAGTGTTTCACGACGCATAAAAGACTCCTACTCTTAACCGTGGTTGGCTTAACCAAAGAATTATATTTTGTTTTAAACAGTCTAATATACTATTATATTTAAGAATAAAAACACTACTAACATATATATATATATATATAAATATTGGATCTGGAGATTTTATATATATATAATGTTATCATTTCAAATAACTTTGAAATAGATTACCTTATTAATTCTCATAATGCATTGACTGAACAAAAGCATTGTGTGGGTCGAATATATACTTCATATAAAAATGTCAATTTAGCCTGAGAAAACCAGGCAAGCTTTATTCCCCCAGTGGGAATAAAGCTTCAGTGATCTCCCTGATCAGCTTCCTTGTTCTCCGTTGCTATACTATGACTTTCATAGACCCCTTCTGTTCCCTCCTTCTTACTATCTATAACCACAAATATGGGCAGCATTCAAATCATTTTCCATGAAACTCTTAGGTTTTAAGAATCTCAGGAGTAAATATGGTGGGGTGCCACCTGACCACACATGCTGGTGGCGTTCATGAGCTTTAGTGCTTAGAAAGCTAGGGCCCTTGCAATGAGTCTGATTGGGAGAGAAGTCTGCAGGACACATCCTCAGAGATTTGAATCAGTGGGTCCAGAAAGCTTTATCTAAACAAATATCTCAGATAATTCTTTTGCAGCCAATTGATGAGGCAACATTTGGGAACCATTGTTCCTGACTACCTTGGCTCTGACGCTTCACATTGTAAGGCATAAGAACATCTGGTCTAGCACTTGGAGTGGATCTGTAATATATCTGATGGAGAATACAGTATTTAACTACATTATGAGTGCAGTTACTATTTAAAACCCAGAGGTGATGAATACAGTTGATAATAAAATAGCAAGATTGCAGTATCAGCTGTACTTAAGTCACTAAAAATTAAACGCTTTCTCTTTTCTGAGTCAACAGATCATGACAAGAATCATGAGTGTTATCATTGTTTGTATTGAATTATTCTCTCAGATAATACTTAGTATGACTTGTGTCAAAGATGCCGTTTTCTTCCCAATTAATTTTGTATATAATACTGCCCCACTCCACCCTGCAAGTGAAGCAACTACCTCATATTCCAAGTTTTTGTTTTCCTGTAGATAGTGTAAACAGCATTTTCAAATTTTACATATGAGAATCACTGATTTTGGTGAAGAACGACTCACTAAAGTCTGTTTGGTACATGATCGAGCCAACGGCTGAGAGCCTGGATCTATAGATTGACTTAGAGAGGAGGGCAGGGATGAAATAAAAGAGCTAAGTCTTAGGGACAGACAAGAACAAAAACAAATAATAAACATAAAAGTAGCAGATAACATTTATTGAGCACTATTATATCAATTTAGAATATATAGAAATATCTTATGTATTTCAGTATATCCTAACATTATCAAAATATAGAATATGAAACTCTACTCCAAGTATCTTTTCATGTAATATGTCATTTATTGCTCATGATACTCCTGTTATGAACTGAATTGAGTCTCCTCCCTAAATCATATGTTGAAGCTCTAACCCCTAACGCAACTAACTGTATTTGGAGATATGGCTTATAAGGAAGTAATAAAGGTTACGTGAGGTCATAAAGGTAGGGCCTTACTCCAGTAGGACTGGTGTCCTTCTAAGAAGAGGAAGAGACATGAGAGCTCTCTCTCTGCAGGCACATAGGGAAAAGGCCATGTGAGGACACAGCAAGAAGGTGGCTGTCTACAAGCCAGGAAGAGAGGCCTCCCCAGAAACAAACCCTGACTGACCATATGCTGATCTTGGACTTGAAGCCTCCAAAACTGTGAGAAAATAAATGTCTGTTGTTGAACAGACACCTACCCTGTAGTATTTTGTTATGGCATCCCTAGACTAATATAACGCCTATGAGGTAGTGGTGTTAATAGCTCCATTTTACAAAGGAAAGGTACAATAACCTGCCCACGGTCAGAAAGCGGACAGCAGAATAATTTTCAGCAGACTGGACGGCTATAAGATCAGTCAAAATAAATTAGAAAATATGTGAAAAGAAGTGCCATAAGCAAGAATATTTAAAACATAGAGATATGGTTTATAACAACATAGCAAGATTGCTTACACAGTAACTGAATTGCAGGATTAGAAATCCAAGCAGAGAGAAGTAATCTTGCAGAAATGTCAAGTGGCCCAGGAAAGGCAGAAATGGGCCTTTATCTGTTCTTTGCGACTAGATGACCTTGGGAGCAATTCAGGAAAATTTTTCTAGCTTGACGCAGAAGAACAAACAAGGGAGTAGGTAGGAGATAAAGTGTGAGATAACTGTAAAATCCTTATAGCTGTACTTACACAAAATGAGCCAAAAGACGGCATCGCCCCTGGAGTTAGAATAAAGTCCAAATTCTTTACATCGGCTGTATTTGTAGCATAATCTTAGAACCTATTATGAACCAAGACATTTCTGAAAATGAAACACTATCACAAATTTTCAAGTACAACAAGTTTAAACCAGAACAGTTCTGGGCCAATGTGGGTACAGCTTTGCAAAGCTTCTCTTATAATCAGAAAATCAAGCCCAACGAGTACATGTAATACATCAAGGCTATGTGGCTAGAAAACCCAACTTTAGAAAAAAGATGTACCAGGAATTATTTCATTAAGAATTAATGTAAACGATCAAGATATATTCTCAGATATCCATCATCTACATGTTTTATTCCAGCAACTCTCTCCCTAAACCTTTAAATAAATTTTCAAAGGTGTTACACACATAAGAAATAATTCTTACCTTACAAACATTAATTCTAGGCTCGGTAGAAGAATTATAAGTTCACCGTAAGCCTCTGAACCAAAGAGAAGTACAAATGTCATGTGGGTTCCTCTCTGTACCTATATCTACGTTCAAAGCCTCAATGAAGATAGAAAGTGAAGAAACGTAGTTTGTAGATTGACTGACGTTTTGCTTTTTCTTTATATTTGTTTGAGGAAAGAAGGAAGACACCTTTCACCACTTTCTTCTAGGGATCTTGGTGTCAAGAATCACTTGATGTCAGGAATCACTTGGGATCTTTCACAGGAAGGTTGTCACAAAAACTACCAGCTGCTAAATACGATAACTTATAGTGAAACGTGTCTTACACAAATCAGCAGCATAAGGGAAGAAAGACAGGCAAAGGGTTCACGTACAACTCAAATCCCGTATGCTGATCGTCACCTGAACCACAGCTGTCTTTGGGGCGCTGGGTCTTGCCTGCTGATATGGTTACGTCAGTGCACGTGGCACAATCCTTTTCTCAGCGTCTGTTAACAGATCTTATTCCAGGTCACAAGTTCTTTGCTTCCCCACCTGCTCCTACAATATCATACACGTATGAACTGATTCACGCAATATGACTCATGATTAAACCACAGAAGCAGAATTTGTGCTTCACGAATTCCAGTTTTAGTAGTATATTCACATCCCTTGAATGGTACTTTTTGCTTGCTTCCAATAGAAGGATTCATAGAAATATAATAGTGCAAAAAATGTGAACATACTCCAGCACCCAGAAGCTAAAATCTAATAAGTTCTCTTGAAACAATTTTTTTTCTTCAGAATGGACCTTTCAAAGTAAGGATGTAAAGAATTCAAATATTTCCTTATTCCTTTTTTGTAAGTTACTAAGACAGAATAATAGAGTTCTACACATGGATTTTTAACTTTTTAAGGTATTCTCAGTAGCTAAAAAAAAAAAAGTCTCAGAAAAAAATAGCAGTTTTAGGTACTACTCTGAGTTTTCTAACCTTCTCTGTTACATATATATATTGACTTTAAATTCTTTTCAGCTTTACACACATAAATAAGGAGCATGAAGGTGCTATGCGTTCACACAAAGAATGATGAACTTGGCTGGAATTATAGATTTTGCCTAATTCATTCCTCTTGCAGGGCAATCAGATGAGCTCATGAGGCCGCTGCATCACTCAGTGATTAAGAAGCAGCAGCGAAAGCATCTCCATCCAATGCCGTGGACACGGGAGGAGGCAAAGGACTGTGACGATCAGGACTGAGCAGGTAATTCAAGGTCAGGCATGCCGGCAAATGTGCTCGTGTGTGTTGGCACGACAAGCAGGGCCCCAGGCAGGCACTGGGAGCACAGTGGCAAAGGCAGGAACCTGAAGGCCAGGTGGGGTAAGTGTCCGGTGCAGTAGGTCAGAGCGTGTGCGCAGCACGGGCCGGAAACCAAGACCGAGTGCACGTGCAGGACTTAGGGTAAAACACACACAAGGACAGCAGCTCCCCTTACAAAACGGACTGGGGCTGTTTCCATATGTCTTGGTAGAAGTCCTTTAGGACTTTCTAAATGTGAAAATTCATGACATGGGAGATAGTCCTTGTGTCGGAGTCCCCTCAGTTTTGGTGGTTCTCTAGAAGGACACACAGGACTCAGTATACAGTTATGCTCACAGCCAAGGTTTATGACACTGAAAGGATTACAAAACACAATCAGCTGAGGGCAACTGTGCACGGGAAGCCATCTGGGGGAACCAGGCCCAGATGTCCAGGACCCCCCCGCCCCGTGGAGTCACACAGGATGTGCTCAATTCCTCCAGCTGGGGACCGTGACCACATGTGCAGTGCTGTCCACCAGGGAGGCGTTCGACTCAGTGCCCAGGGTTTCTACACGGGAATCGTCATGAAGTCACCGTCTGCCGAGCACCTACCAATATTCCAGACTCTCAGAAGGAGAGCAGGTGTGGCATGAACCACATTGGTTCTACCCACAGTCTAGGGGCAGTAAGCCGCTTTTATCACTTAGGGGAAGTTTTATACCAGTTCAGGGAACCGTTTATCAGCCGAGTCCCCAGATGCCAGCCAAGGGCCAACCCTGCAAGCAGGCACTTCTAAGGGAAGCATTCTCAGGCCTATTGGGTTAACCCTTCGACATAACTATTCTCCCCGTTTATATCCATCCGAGATGCAGCTGGCTTTGTTTGCCAGTGGGTATCTAGAAACTTTTCTATACTAAAGAGAACGCAAAGGAGCAAGAAGTAATAAACCTCACCAGGCATGGTCTGAATGTCTGGATCTTACTTTAGAGCTTTGGTGGTCTGCACTCATTATAGCAGGGTACCGGGCCAACTCCATACTAGGACCTGATGCCCCAAAGCTGGCCTGAGGCTGACAGCCCTTTCTCAGGCCCCTTTACCTCAGCTGGGACGAGCTTTCTTGGGATGTGTGTGCAGTGATTGCAGTGATACAAATTAGAAGCTGGATTTTTCCAGTAGCCAGATGTCTAGCATGTTAGAGATACAGTTGGAACAGTGGGTTTCTGGGTGAGTCTGAGGGGGCCAGGAAGAGAGAAAAGCTGCCCAGGCTCTCCAACTAAGAGAATGCCACAGCTTCACTAGCAGCTTCTCACTTTCCTGCAAGGACAGTTGTCTAGATGCTATGAGCAGAGAAGGTGGATATTAATTGCCTATTCTGTCCAAAGAATCCCAATAGCTTCTGGATGTCTTTGATTGTCTAGAGAATATGGAAGGACTTCTTGTTTTTCATTTTCCTTGGGAGGGTGACATTTAGCTGCACAGAAAACAAGGGTCTCTGGGATAATTTCCAATTAACCACCATGTCCCGACCAAGGAGGCTCCATAAACTATTCTGGCCTGTGCACGAGGGGCAGGCAGCTGTGAACCCACGCGCTAACCTGTCATGCAGGTTAACAGTCAGCGCACACAGGTGGGCCAAAGACAGTGGACCGAAAGGCTAGGTTCAAAAAGCAAGCCTGAGAAAGGAGGGCCTGAGACAGGAACAAAGACCCAGAGTGCAAAGCCAAGATGCAAAGAGTGACAACAATGGAAGGACTAAAGTATGGATGAGCGGCTGCTTGGAGGAATGTTCTAGAGGCTGATGATGAACCTTATAAAAGCCCCACAGCCTCCTGAGTGGAAACATTTGCTTCTTTGCTTCATTCCAAAGGCCCTGGGCTGAACGGGTAATTTTCATGTAAGTAACAAGGAAAATAAAGGTACATACTCTTAACAAAAATTGAAACATATTCTTAAATTTCCTTAGTGCAGTAGGACTCATGCTTGGAAAAAACTTTAACAGACACAAAATGAGCTGAAAGCAACAAGTTTTGTTTTGTTTTGTTCTGTTTAATTACAGAGTCCTTTGTCCCCTCAAATGCCCAGTAAGTGCTTTTCCTTCTGCTTAAGCCTTTTGTTTTTCTGGTTTTCTCTCTTTAACGAAATGCATAGGGATGGAACTGCTAGAATTATAAGACTGGCATGGTCTATTTAATAGTCATTAACCAAACAAATATCTTGAAGAAAATAGTTTTGAAGCTATCTGTTTGGTTAAACACACGTATGATAATATGCACTCCAAGAGGCTCTATATAGGATATAAAAGAAGTCATAGATCCATGCAATCAAACCTAGGAGGTAAGGGTGACACAGACGATATAACCATAAAAATTCATTATAACATAAAATTAAGTTATAAATTCTGGTTTATGTAAAGAAGTTTCTGAAAGAGTTCAAAGCAGTGAAATCTAGGTAAGTAGAACTTGTCAAGGAATATTTGGAAGAGGCAGGGAAGCCTGAGTTGGAACCTAAAAGATGGGAAGAAAGTGGAGGGGGAGAATAGAAGGGGTGAGCGTTCTAAGTGAAGGGGATGAGAGTTAAGGCACAAGGAGTCTGACAGATCGAGGCACTGGGGGCTAGGGGAGAAGGTAAGTGCTGCAGGGACAAATTTGGCAACGTGGGCTGGACTTAGAGCTCTGAGGTCTTGAAAATCAGGCAAGAAAAATCAAGGAAGTGGCAGAGACAGCATTTCACAGCAGAAAGGGGGCTGGCAATTTTGGAGAGGCAATTCACAGAGAATACTAATGAGCGATAAACGTATTTCATCTGTAACCTTACATTCAGAAATGCAAACTGGCAATCAGCTCAGCATAAAAAACAAAAGCTCTGTGGTTGTTAACCGTGCCTGGGAGGGTAAACGGGCACAACGTTTTGAAGGCTATTTGTCATTTATCGCAATTTGAAACACACAACTTTTGGATCCACGCACTGGGAGAGAAGTCTTTGAACCTCTGCGTTCACGCATGTTTTGCTGGGTACACCAACCACGCAAAGCCCTGACTTCTCTTTACTCAGGCCACTTCTCGAGTTGTATTTGCAGCGGGCAACCTTGAGGGGGGAGGTGATGTCTCCCTGCTTACTGCTTGCAATAAAAGGGTACGTTCCTCAAGCTTAACATTCCTCAGCAAAAATGCAAACGATGTGGGCACAGCTGACACCTGGGCCCTCTGTCACCCCTGAGGGACTCAGAGGCCAAGAAGAACCAATTTAAACATGATGCTCGTGCTGCTTGCTGTGCCACAAGTAACAAAGTCCTTAGTCTCCGACCCACGAGTCTCACATCTCCTGACTTCACCCATGAAACTGCATCCATGAAATGCCAGTGAATTGGTGCCAGGATTGGAATTTGGGCTGAATGACTTGATATGGATATTTCCCAGAGTCCTTGGAAATACTCTCAGTGTAGTAAAAACCTAGAGGTTATGGATGAAATTGGAGGGAAATTCACAGATGCATCTGCTCCTTTCCTCCATTTGCACTGCCATCGCCTTGATTCACACGCTCATCATCTCACGTCTGAACTACTGCGATAATCTCTCACCTGGTCTACCCGCTGGCAGTCTCATTCTTCCCTAAGAAATTACTTATCTACCTAGAGACCCCATGGTCTTTATATTCAAATGACCTAAAATTCCCAAAGGTTCCAACTGTCTCCTGGGTGATGTTCAAACTTATCACCCTGGCATTCAAGCCTTCTACAATTTGTCCTCAGCCTTCATATCCAAGTTAGCTTTCACTTGATACCATTTTTACCAATTTATACTTTAAATACTTGTTATTTGCATATGACATGTATATTTTTTCCGTGAAAATTCTTCAAAAATATAGTTTATGGATTCAGGGCACCTCAATTCAACTAGAATTTTTTGAGCATCTACTAGGTACAAGGTTCTGTCCTGGACATTGAAAGGGAGAGAAAAATGTATGACTCTCCATGATGGACAGTACAATTTAGAGTCCCTTTATGAAAAATAGTTCTAATGGGAGTCCTCAGTGGGTCAGCCCTATAACACACTCCACTGCAGCAACTTCCTTGGGTAGCCTGGTGCTTCTGGGGCACTTTGCATGTCCCGAACAACAGCATATGTGATTACAATGCTGTCTCTTTAGGCTTATCTGCTTTTTCCACAGCCTAACTGTCCACGTGCACACAGCTTTATTTAAAGTATTCCCTAAGTCACTCCTCTTCCTTCTTCTTGGCTCAGAATTACAGAAGAATAATTATTTGCAAATAGGAAGATGGAGACTTTACCTTTAACCTGTGGTTCTTCCTACTCTTGGAAAATATAACTAAGCATGTCTTCCCCAGTTGACCACTCCCTATTTATTCAAGTGCTGACAAAGCACTCCAACTGTTCCTCTCATAACTGCCATCAGGTTCTCAGTAGAAATTATCAAAGAGGAGAAGACATTTAATCAAAAAGTGCTAAACCTTAACTGAGGTCTACAGTATTATTTTAGATAAATAACAGCCTCAATTTCCTTCCATGCAATCTTGGCATTTGACAAGCTAGAACTCCGATAGAAAAGCATTAAGAGTAAAAGAAGAATACTTTATGATGCTACAGACTACCATTCATAATGAAGACATACTATTACTTAACAAATTGTATAAAGCAGAAAGTATAAAGATGAGAGGAGAAACAGACAAAAACACAATAATTTGGAGACTTTAACACATCTCTCTCAATCCAAGAAAACAAAGATAACAAAACGTTAATAAGGATATAAAAGACAGATAACATAATCAATAAGATAGATCTCATAGATATATATCAAGCTCTGTACACCATTAGCAGAAAATACATAACCTTTTCAAGCGCACGCTGAATATTCACAAAAGTGACATTTTAGGCCACAAAGAAGACCTCAGTAATCCAAAGAGTAGAAACAATTCTCTGTCTACATGAAATAAAATCAGACATCAATTTAAAACCATCAAAAGGAAAAAGGTCCCTCCTCCTGGAAATGTAGCTCATGAGCACATGCACACACACGCACACACACACACACACACACACACACACAATTAAGCTACCCCTCAGAAGAGAAATACAAAATTTAAATACAACTGATCAAAAATTTTAGGATACAGCTAAAGTGGTTATCATAACAATAAAAATGAAAATATGTCAATTAAATATCTAATCCTTAAAGCTAGAAAACCAAGGAAAAGTGGAATGGAAATAGTTGATAATGTTAAAAACAAAAATTAATGAATAAGAAAACAAAGAACTGTAGATTTAATTAGGAAATGTAAAAGACAGTTCTTTGAAAAAATTCAACAAAGAAAAAATACTAATTAAAATAATTAAAAAGGGAGAAAGCACACATATAGGTAATTACAATGAACAATCAATAACCATCAAAAAAGAAGAGTAGCATCTCAAGGTAATTTCTACCCAATTTTTAAAGAACAGATAATCCAAGTGCCACTTAAATATCCTAGTGCATAGAAAAACAAGGAAAACTTACAAATTCATATTCTAATCTGAGTATAATATTACGACCAAAAAAAGAAAAACACAGATAAATTTCACTTATGGATATTTATGGCAAAAACTTAAAAGAACAATTAGAAAAGAAAGCCCAAGATCATATTAAAAATTAATTCATCATGGGCTTCCCTGGTGGCACAGTGGTTGAGAGTCCGCCTGCCGATGCAGGGGACACGGGTTCGTGCCCCAGTCTGGGAAGATCCCACATGCCACAGGGTGGCTGGGCCTGTGAGCCATGGCCGCTGAGCCTGCGTGTCCGGAGCCTGTGCTCCACAACAGGAGAGGCCACAACAGTGAGAGGCCCCCGTACCGCAAAAAAAAAAAACAATTAATTCATCACGACCAAGTGGAGTTTATTCCAGGAATGTGCAATGGTTCAATATTAGGAAATCTGTTTATATAATCCATCATATTAATAGAGTGTCTTAGTTTGTTCTGGCTGCTATAACAAATTACCATAGACTGGGTGGCTTATAAATAACAGAAGTTCACTTCTCACAGTTCTGGAGGGTCAGAAGTCCAAGATCGTGGTGCCGGTGGATTCAGTGTCTGGTGAGAGCCAGCTTCCTGGTTCATAGACTGGCAGTCTTCTCATTGAGTCCCCACATGACGGAAGGGGCAAGGGACCTCTCTGGGGTCTCTTTTAGAAGGGCACTCATCCTATTCATGAGGGCTCCACCCTCATGACCTGATCACCTACTGGAAGTCCCATCTCTTAATACCATCACACTGGGAGTTAGGATTTCAACATATGAATTTGGGGGGTGGGGTCACAAACATTCAGTCTATGGTATAGAGTTAGGGAGAAAAATTATGCGATCACATCCAAAGATACAGAAAACATGTGAAAATAATTCAACACTCATTCATGTTAAAGAACACTTCTCAATAAAAAAGGAATTAATGGATATTTCCTAGATATCAATATGATACACACACACACACACACACACACACACACACACACCACTTACATCACAAAGCCACTATCTTACTTGCTGGAGAAATGAAAGGATGCCAATTGTCTCCATTATTGAGGATTTTGTTAGAAATATTAGCTACTGTGATGGACAAGAGAATACAATTAGAAATTTAAAAACTGGAAAGGAAAAGGTAAAGTGTTCTCTAATGTACATGGTATGACTAAGTATCTAGACAATCCAAAGGAACAATGGGAGAATTGCAACAGAATAGGAGAATTTCCCACCCCATCCCTATTCTGCTCCTATCCTGGACTTGCATGTGTTTTTGGAACTCCCAGTCACTCAAGTTCAAGCCATGATGTCATAATAATAATGTTAATTTCACTTGTGCTTTCACAATCTACTTTCCACCATATTTTGCACACACCCCTATCTAAGCAATTGTTAAATCATAGATTTTTGACTCTGAAATGTCCCTATCGGTCTTTTTTTGTCCCTTTGTGGTCAACATCAGGCACGTACTCTCTACATGTAACTTATAAATGGCTGTCTGTTCAGTGATGCCACTCTTGTTTAACATGTAACTTCTTGTGATATAAGATCCTAACTCCTTGGCCAGGTTTTCTACAAAAGGCCCTCAATATACCTTTCCAGACTCTTTTCCACCTAATGCTTTATACATACATTGTTCAGCTGGACCAGACTGCTGGGTATCTCTTACATAAACCCATACTTGCAGTCCCGTATCTTTTAGAATACTCTTCCTTGGACATCAACACCTGTAACAACAAGCATCCCTTCTCTAAGTCATCCTATAATAAGAATACCTAATTGTTTTGTTTATGCACTGTGCTAAGTATTCAATAAATCGTTGCTTTATTGAATAACCTCTGGCTGCCTGGAAGATAAAAATTTAGGGTTTTAACTCAACTAAGGATCTCTCCTTAGTTCACAGTTTATCCGTTTTTCATTACTTGGCTTTGCTCCAGTTTAGCAGGGACTTTGCCTTATTAGTCTTGTACTCTCAAAGCCTAGAACTCTACCTGGAACAGTAGGCACTTAGTAATAATTCTAACTGCATGGCTGTATGAAAACTGAGTGATTAATGAATAATACAAAGAAGCAAGGGCTCAACGATAGACAACGTAAGCCAGCATCAGGATCATATCATCACTTTCTGGTTTGCAGGTATCTCAGGTGTTTGTAAACTCTTCTGGCTTACGGACAGAGAATTAAAAAAAAATTAATTTCAGCGGATTACTGGGCCCTCTGAATCCCATTTTTATAAGTACGAAAAAGCCTCGTTGCAAAAGGAACAAAGGTGTTGGCAGACAGTATATTTAAGCTCAGGGATTGGCACTGTATGAACCCTACGGCCCCTCAGGGCCATTATGTATTGAGGGCTTGCTAATGTTAAATTGTAAGTTTATGTATTTTATAGTACATATCTTCTTTATATATGATACATATTAAATATTTTATGTAAATAAAACTTAAATTATACTTCGTGCGACATAGCGATTCCACAGCCACCACCGCCTTTGATCCTAAGGACCTAGTGTAGGTCATCCTTTCAGCTCCCCGATACACCTTGTTAAATGGACTATTTAAACTGGGTAGCAGCATCCTTATCGGCTAACACAGCGTTAGCGGCCGCTGGAAGGCAAAGCATCAATAGGAACTGGTCTAAGGTTGGGCGTGGAAAGTAAAGGCTCCCACGCCCTCCCAAAAAGCCGAAGTTCTAACTTTGACCAGGTTTGACAAAGGGGAAGACTCGGCGCTTTCTAAAGCTCTCTTTCCAAACGCGACACGTCAGGACACAAACCAAACTACCTGGCCCCGCTGCCGGTTTAAAATGCAAATCGACGGAACCTAAGCACCCAGAAAGCCGCAGCCCCAGAGCACCTGACGTAAGGGCGGGGAAAGGATAGTGGGCGAGCCGCGGGCCGAACGAGGGGAAGCCAGCGCCCAGGAGGCGGGCCTTCCGCGGAGAAGCCCCGCCCCTCCCTTTCTGGTCGCTGATTGGTGGCGGCGCCAGGCCGCGCGAGGAGGGGCGGGCCCCCGCGCGGCTCCCGCTCTCCGGTTCGGCGCGTCCCGCCCGCTGGTGGGTGTGTCCAGGCGGCGGGTGCGCGCGCGCTCGCTCGCGTCCGGGGACCGGAAAGGAGGCGGGGCCGCAGCGGCGCGCCCCCACTCCCCCCACCCTGGAACGCTCGGCGCAGGCGGCGCGGCTCGCAGGGAGGTGGACCGCGGCCGGAACGGGGTCCCGGGTGTGCGTGGGGAGCGGGTTTCGGGGCGTCGGCCGCGATGAACACGGTGCTGTCGCGGGCGAACTCGCTGTTCGCCTTCTCGCTGAGCGTGATGGCGGCGCTCACCTTCGGCTGCTTCATCACCACCGCCTTCAAAGACCGGAGCGTCCCGGTGCGGCTGCACGTCTCGAGGATCATGCTGTGAGTACGGCCGGGGTCGGGCGGCGGGGCCGGGCGTCCGGGCCGGGCCGGGGCGGGGGGCAACGAGGCCGGGCTGCCGCGCGAACCCCCTCCCCTCCCCTCCCCGCCTCCCCGAGCGGCCTTCGCCCCCGGGCGGATCCATTGGGGGCTCTCCCTCGACTCCCACCCTCCGCCGCACCTTCCCGGGCTTGCTCTTAAATGTTCGTTTCGAGCGTTGCTCGGGTCGCTGCCTCTGCTTCCTTCCTGTGCCTCACTTCCCTCGCCCGCGCCCGGCCAATAAGGGAGCACCACACCAGCCCAGCGGGCCCGCCCGGCCGCACCCCCGCCGGCGCGGGGCTCGGGGTCCCGGGTGCTCCCGGCCCGACTCGCCCCCCGACAGCCTCTCCGCGGGGTCCGTCCCCCTCGTCCCGCCGCCGAAGGTACCCGCGGCGCCTGCGAAGTTGGCAGGAGAGGTTCGGATGCCCGGGGAGGAGTCGGCCTTCCAGCGCTCCCAGGCGGCGTGCTTTTAATTTTATTTATGAAGGGCCAGCCGCTTGAATAAATCTGCGAAAATGCCCGAAATAGAATTTTGAAATGACATTGTCCTTTCGCTAATGCCCATTTTTTATGCTAATTTTTATTCTCTGGCACTTTCTTCGATTCGTAGCTTTTTCCCCCCCTCTGGTTCTCGTGTTCTTATCTGTGCCATCTTCCAACGAAAGCTCCCTCGTCTTCAACCTTAGTTTTATTTCTAAGTCACAAACGCCAACAAGCCAGGCATCTAATGGCTATTCCCCACTTATTTTTTTTTTCCTCCCTGCATTGATGTTTGTTAGGTACTCTTTTTTAGATTCCGGTAGACTCAGGCTGGACAACACGAGCGCTGTCTGCTCTGGGAGGGCTTAGAAGAGGATGGCTCATGGTACACACTGAACAGCTGTTAGCTACTGTGAACCTTGAGCAAGCTTCCTACCTTCCTGGGTCTTCATTTCCTTTTGTCGGAAGTGGAAGTAATACCCAACTCGTAGGCCTGTTGTGAGGATTGAGATAATTGTCAAAACCACATAGTGGCCCTGACCCGGACGCATATGTAGTACGTGCACAGTGAATAGTAGTTGTTCATTTAATCTTGGTTTCCATACCACCTTGCAGTCAAATGTAATTTTCTTCTACCCAGTCTACCAAATCAATTGACATCGAGTATTTCCACATTCTATGAGCGCTTTTTTTCTCCCCCTGGGTTTTGTTAGGGGTTCTTTGAAGGTAAATGAAAATAGCTGAAGACCTACTTCTGTAGTGGATTAGAATGTTTCTATTGTCACACTTACCAGTTTCTCTGATTTTTACTTGTTTCTTTGTGGGATACAGCTAGACCCTGTCTTTCACGTATGTAAGGAATTTTGTGACTTTTGTATGCTGTTATGTTTGAAGGATGGTGAAACTATTATCTTTATTTCTAGAAAAAATGTAGAAGACTTCACTGGACCTAGAGAAAGAAGTGATCTGGGATTCATTACATTTGATATAACTGCTGATATCCTTTTTAGCAAATATTTCATTGCTCTTTCTCTAGTATTACAATGATATACATATTTAGTGATTTGGGGGACAGTAAGTATGTTTATCCATTGAATCAGTCAGACCTTGGAAATTTCTATGCCTGTGTTTTCATCAGTATAGTCTGTTAGTACCTCCTCGTTCAACCTTGAGAAAACTTGTATTTATAGATTGATGAGTTATTATTGTGTGAACACACTTTAAATTCTTCACAGAAACATTAAATAGATCTAAAGCTATAAGAGAGTTTGAATTTGTATTTAGGAAAGAAAATAAAATTAGATCATTTAGATTAAAGACGGAAGAATGTAACCACTACTCAGCCTACCTAGATGTAACGTTTCATGTACAATCCCCAAGAATATGTCCATGTTTTGTGATAGCAGAGAGAAACCTATGTTGAAAAAGTGAATTGCATCTGCTGTGATTCAGAAGGTCATTGTCAAATGATTATTGGTAAACCATATTAGCATTTTGCCGTTATCGTTCTTTTTATAAGTACTTTTATAATAAGAGTCAGAGAAATCGTAACAATTAAAAGAGTTATTTAAAATGGACGTGATTTAAATATTTTCTCTTTATTTTGAATTTCCACCTTTTGACACCTCTGATCACTGGGCCAGTTTAATCTTCTGTTAGGGTCTTAGATTACTATCTTGGCAGCATTGTTACCTGCCACTTCTGGGATCTCATCTGCCTTTTTAAGACCCCAGGATTAAAGTTGGTTATGGATATTGAACTGTCTGACCTTGTGTAAAGCAACTATCTGAACAGTGGAAGCAGATTATCTACCTGGGGAGTTTACCTGACATGTCTCTTTACTAGCCTGGAATTACTTTTAACTTGACTTTTTTAGAAATAAATTACTAGGTTTAGAAGTAGACTAGGAATTAGTTCTGTAGGCACTTTTTTAGGAAATAGAGTACACCATCAGAAAAGTCCTGTGTTAAACTTTTGCTTTTAAGTCTTCATCTCTTTAAAAAAAAAAAAAAAAAAA
>NW_006773710.1:814958-924018 GCF_000442215.2 Lipotes vexillifer
CCCCGCCCCTCCCTTTCTGGTCGCTGATTGGTGGCGGCGCCAGGCCGCGCGAGGAGGGGCGGGCCCCCGCGCGGCTCCCGCTCTCCGGTTCGGCGCGTCCCGCCCGCTGGTGGGTGTGTCCAGGCGGCGGGTGCGCGCGCGCTCGCTCGCGTCCGGGGACCGGAAAGGAGGCGGGGCCGCAGCGGCGCGCCCCCACTCCCCCCACCCTGGAACGCTCGGCGCAGGCGGCGCGGCTCGCAGGGAGGTGGACCGCGGCCGGAACGGGGTCCCGGGTGTGCGTGGGGAGCGGGTTTCGGGGCGTCGGCCGCGATGAACACGGTGCTGTCGCGGGCGAACTCGCTGTTCGCCTTCTCGCTGAGCGTGATGGCGGCGCTCACCTTCGGCTGCTTCATCACCACCGCCTTCAAAGACCGGAGCGTCCCGGTGCGGCTGCACGTCTCGAGGATCATGCTGTGAGTACGGCCGGGGTCGGGCGGCGGGGCCGGGCGTCCGGGCCGGGCCGGGGCGGGGGGCAACGAGGCCGGGCTGCCGCGCGAACCCCCTCCCCTCCCCTCCCCGCCTCCCCGAGCGGCCTTCGCCCCCGGGCGGATCCATTGGGGGCTCTCCCTCGACTCCCACCCTCCGCCGCACCTTCCCGGGCTTGCTCTTAAATGTTCGTTTCGAGCGTTGCTCGGGTCGCTGCCTCTGCTTCCTTCCTGTGCCTCACTTCCCTCGCCCGCGCCCGGCCAATAAGGGAGCACCACACCAGCCCAGCGGGCCCGCCCGGCCGCACCCCCGCCGGCGCGGGGCTCGGGGTCCCGGGTGCTCCCGGCCCGACTCGCCCCCCGACAGCCTCTCCGCGGGGTCCGTCCCCCTCGTCCCGCCGCCGAAGGTACCCGCGGCGCCTGCGAAGTTGGCAGGAGAGGTTCGGATGCCCGGGGAGGAGTCGGCCTTCCAGCGCTCCCAGGCGGCGTGCTTTTAATTTTATTTATGAAGGGCCAGCCGCTTGAATAAATCTGCGAAAATGCCCGAAATAGAATTTTGAAATGACATTGTCCTTTCGCTAATGCCCATTTTTTATGCTAATTTTTATTCTCTGGCACTTTCTTCGATTCGTAGCTTTTTCCCCCCCTCTGGTTCTCGTGTTCTTATCTGTGCCATCTTCCAACGAAAGCTCCCTCGTCTTCAACCTTAGTTTTATTTCTAAGTCACAAACGCCAACAAGCCAGGCATCTAATGGCTATTCCCCACTTATTTTTTTTTTCCTCCCTGCATTGATGTTTGTTAGGTACTCTTTTTTAGATTCCGGTAGACTCAGGCTGGACAACACGAGCGCTGTCTGCTCTGGGAGGGCTTAGAAGAGGATGGCTCATGGTACACACTGAACAGCTGTTAGCTACTGTGAACCTTGAGCAAGCTTCCTACCTTCCTGGGTCTTCATTTCCTTTTGTCGGAAGTGGAAGTAATACCCAACTCGTAGGCCTGTTGTGAGGATTGAGATAATTGTCAAAACCACATAGTGGCCCTGACCCGGACGCATATGTAGTACGTGCACAGTGAATAGTAGTTGTTCATTTAATCTTGGTTTCCATACCACCTTGCAGTCAAATGTAATTTTCTTCTACCCAGTCTACCAAATCAATTGACATCGAGTATTTCCACATTCTATGAGCGCTTTTTTTCTCCCCCTGGGTTTTGTTAGGGGTTCTTTGAAGGTAAATGAAAATAGCTGAAGACCTACTTCTGTAGTGGATTAGAATGTTTCTATTGTCACACTTACCAGTTTCTCTGATTTTTACTTGTTTCTTTGTGGGATACAGCTAGACCCTGTCTTTCACGTATGTAAGGAATTTTGTGACTTTTGTATGCTGTTATGTTTGAAGGATGGTGAAACTATTATCTTTATTTCTAGAAAAAATGTAGAAGACTTCACTGGACCTAGAGAAAGAAGTGATCTGGGATTCATTACATTTGATATAACTGCTGATATCCTTTTTAGCAAATATTTCATTGCTCTTTCTCTAGTATTACAATGATATACATATTTAGTGATTTGGGGGACAGTAAGTATGTTTATCCATTGAATCAGTCAGACCTTGGAAATTTCTATGCCTGTGTTTTCATCAGTATAGTCTGTTAGTACCTCCTCGTTCAACCTTGAGAAAACTTGTATTTATAGATTGATGAGTTATTATTGTGTGAACACACTTTAAATTCTTCACAGAAACATTAAATAGATCTAAAGCTATAAGAGAGTTTGAATTTGTATTTAGGAAAGAAAATAAAATTAGATCATTTAGATTAAAGACGGAAGAATGTAACCACTACTCAGCCTACCTAGATGTAACGTTTCATGTACAATCCCCAAGAATATGTCCATGTTTTGTGATAGCAGAGAGAAACCTATGTTGAAAAAGTGAATTGCATCTGCTGTGATTCAGAAGGTCATTGTCAAATGATTATTGGTAAACCATATTAGCATTTTGCCGTTATCGTTCTTTTTATAAGTACTTTTATAATAAGAGTCAGAGAAATCGTAACAATTAAAAGAGTTATTTAAAATGGACGTGATTTAAATATTTTCTCTTTATTTTGAATTTCCACCTTTTGACACCTCTGATCACTGGGCCAGTTTAATCTTCTGTTAGGGTCTTAGATTACTATCTTGGCAGCATTGTTACCTGCCACTTCTGGGATCTCATCTGCCTTTTTAAGACCCCAGGATTAAAGTTGGTTATGGATATTGAACTGTCTGACCTTGTGTAAAGCAACTATCTGAACAGTGGAAGCAGATTATCTACCTGGGGAGTTTACCTGACATGTCTCTTTACTAGCCTGGAATTACTTTTAACTTGACTTTTTTAGAAATAAATTACTAGGTTTAGAAGTAGACTAGGAATTAGTTCTGTAGGCACTTTTTTAGGAAATAGAGTACACCATCAGAAAAGTCCTGTGTTAAACTTTTGCTTTTAAGTCTTCATCTCTTTAAAAAAAAAAAAAAAAAAACTAAGCTAGTGAGAGGGAGTTTGGAGCTAGTGTGAAAGTAGGAACTTTGTGTATGTGGGCAATTATAGTGAAATTTAATTTCATCATTTGTAGTTTAGATTTTCTTAATATGGCTGCTAAAACTTGAAATTGTACCTGTTTTTATAAAGAGATATTTAAGACTTCTGAATTCTAAAATAGTGATTTTTAGTGGATACACATACCTAAGAGTGGAATGTCATGAACATGTAGCTGTTAGTATATAAACAGATATAATAAAATGACTTAACCATTTACATATGATGCTTAATGAAATCCAGACATTAACTCAGTTCATTTCTCAGTGACACACCAGTCTTGTAATTAATCCTGGTGAGTTTTTTTCACTCGGGTGCAAACTAATGAAACCAGATTGGTATTCAGCTGTGTACTCTTACTAAAGCACTTCATGGGTTGAGACGTTTTGATGTCTACTGGCATATGTCCAAAAATAATATGTACAGTTTACCGTACTTGGTTTAATTACTTGAACCTAGTTCACTTTTGCTTAACATTAAGTTATATTGTGGTGATTGGTTATACTCAGAACTCCAGTGGAATCATATGTGCTTGACATACTAAGTCCTTTCTTTTAGGCTTAGTGGGTTGATTTTACAGAAAGCGAAATTTTGTATTTCGCGGTTCAGTTTGTATTAATTGAAGTATCTCAGGTAGTAGCGCTTAGAGGAGCAGAGGGCAGGGTACTGATACTCTCACTGATATTTTTTGACTTTGGAGTGAGCTGGATTTTATAGTATATCATCTTCTATATATTTTTATTAAATTAGAGGCCCAGTATGTTTCTGGGCCACCTCTCCTTTTTTTTTTTTTTTAATTTTAGTATCAGTATTGCTATGAATAATTAAGAATAACTAAAATCTGTTTTAAAGTTGTATGCTGCTTTATGATTTATATATCCCTTAATTTATATACATCTAGAAAATATATTTGATTGGAATGTTAAGCAGTTGTTTCTTTATTTATCAGCCGAATATTCAACAAAAAATAATGTAAGTATATGTATAGAAGTATTTTCATAGATATTTAAAACCTCATTCTTTAGAAAAGAATATAAATTTTATATATTCGAAATATCTGACCTGAGTAATTTAGTAAATATCACAAGCCCATGGAAAGGTGACTCTACTAAGAAAACTTTATCTCCTTTGGTAGCTTCTGTCTTTTTTGTTTTTCTGTCTGCTTCTACATCCCCCCTGCATTGTGGTTCCCAAGAGTGGGGTGCAAGCAAGGTAATGCCTAGATATATAAGGAAAACAGTTAAGAGCTACTATTTCTTTTCTTATGGATCTAAGAAGAGTTGCCAGATTTTCAGTTTGTTCAGCTTTTTACTTGGCGTTAGGATGCAGTGGCAAGTTGCAAGCTCCTCATGTGCCACGCCGGAAGCCAAAAGTCCGTTTTATGTATTTCTCAATTTAAAATAAGAGGGAAAAGACGTGAAATTTTACTGATACTCACTCTATGGACTGACACTGATACTCTACTCGGTCCTTAAGTCAAATGGTCACACGCCTCCTAAAATACGCACCTTCTCTGGAGGAAGAGGGGGAATTCTGTAGGGCAAGTGGTCAGCTTGCTACATACATGTATCCGTTCACTTTCAGCATTTTGCAAAGTTGTGCAATGTGTACCCAATTGAGTAGGTTATATCATCAAGTTTTAAATAAACTAATCCTCACACATGGAAAAATGGTTAAAAAATTCTTTCAAAGAAATTAGAGATTGAAGAGAATGCTAACAGTCCAGACACGTGTGAGCGACAGGAAAACGGCCGAGCTGACAGCCATGTTAAAGGATTAAAAAAAAAAAAATCAAAGAGATCTAATAAATAGTTGGCTGAGAACAATTTAGCATTAGTCAAGAAGCCTATGTGAAATGCACATTTACATTCACTATCAATAATAATATATCTAACGATAATAGTAATGTGTATCATGTACGTAATTTGTAAATAAAGATGCATAGTTTGGGTTGGTGTTCAAAATAATTCATTATCAAAAATCTTTGGAGACTATTTCCAGTGATAAGCTCCAAAAGGATGTTGCTGAACTATGGGTTATGAGGAAATGAGAAGGTCGAATTACTCCTCAGCTAAGTCCTCTTTAAGCTAAGATATTCTCTCTCCACAGCTACCATTAGAGATAGACGGCAAGATACTTGAATCAGTGAAATTTGTAACTTGTGCTTACAACTCTGTTACCCAGATATGTAATCAAAAACTGTAAAGATAACTAATTTGTGAATTGTCTCTTAGATTATTTTAAAATCCATCCAAATATTTATATTTTTCCTCTTTTAATACATGATGTGAGCTGTTTTGATAGTCTTTTATTAAGCCATATATCTATAATTAATTTATATTGAGAAATACATTACTTTGTTTTGAGTTGTACAGGACTCATCAGTTTGAACACTTAAAGTAGTCTTTTTAATTATAAATTAGAGTTGATTAGAACTTTTATAATTAAAAGCTATTAAACTGTTAGATTAAAACCTATTATAACATTATTAAAACTATTAGTTTGTGACTGAAATTTATTAGTCCAGT
This sequence comes from Lipotes vexillifer, assembly GCF_000442215.2. Classification (NCBI taxonomy): domain Eukaryota; kingdom Metazoa; phylum Chordata; class Mammalia; order Artiodactyla; family Lipotidae; genus Lipotes; species Lipotes vexillifer. The sequence continues at coordinate 820,528 of NW_006773710.1, forward strand.
CTGATTTAGAGCTTTTGTTGCAGATAAGAGTAAGGGTTAAAATATTTATATAGCATATTGAAAAAACAGAAATCTTCTTAGGTCCTAAAAGTGTAAGGTGAATGATTCTGGTATGTGCATTAACTCCGAAAGGTGAAATCTGTGGAATCAAAACGTGCTTCTATGTTGTTTTTACCTGAGTTACCCTTATGTTTTGTTATCAGCATAGCCTGAGGTAATTCGTAGTTAAGAGATGAGTCTACTTGTGTCTTGTATTTGAACTGTATATTCATTTTCAAGGGATGGCAAATTAATCAACTTTATTTGTTGATTGGTTTGATTAGTTAACTGGAATCATTAGCACTTCAATTCTTTGTATGTTTATTTTGAGCATATCTCTTATGGAGGATACTTTGTTGGGCAGTAAGAATATTGGGTTGAATAAGTGTTGATCGCTGCCCTTGAGAATCAACAAAGCGTTAAACAGAAAAAGCCCCTCTGAAGATAAGAGTGACAGCTGTAAGCACAAGTATTCTACAAGTTTCAGCAAGTGATCCAAATAAATATGTCACCTTCTTGGTGATGGATATACCTGAGTCAGATTCATAACTGATTTACTCCAGCATGGCTAGTAAGTTAATACAGTTTGGAATTTGACAGATCACTGCTTTGGTGAATGAACAAATATACATAAAAAGTCATTTTACTTTGGTATGTCTTTGATTCTGCGTTCTTCAGTCTTGATGTTTCTGTTTAATGTTGGAGGGTTTAAGGTGAAGACTTGAACCCCTTTTTAGAAATTAACTGTTTCCACATTTCTTTTTAGTTAATGCTGAGCAGTTGGCCTCACAAGCTAATGGATGGTGGCTTCATAAGAACACATTTCTTGGCATTTAGAAGTAGTTACAAATGTGCTTTTTCTCCATTTCGTAACTCTAATTTTCCAAACGAAACTTGTTTATGATATGTCAAAGCAGTGGCTTAAAAGAATTGTCTGACTTCTAGGATTTTGCCATAATAAAACAATAATGTGCCTATGTTTTCTTAAAGGAAAGAAAAAACCTAAAAAGTCTTCATTTCTTTAGTGATTCCTTGATAATTTAAAAACCTTGGAGATATATAAATTTTCATGAGATAATGTAGCAGCAGTGACCTGTATTAGCAGTGTGATCTACAGGGATTAGTTCTCTCTGTTTCCCTGGCACCATGCAGTGTCCACAGAGTTGGAGGGTCTCAGAAATTTTACAGGGAAAAGTGATTTAAAAGAATGCTTCCCTTCTAGGGATTCTAGTGCCTTCTGTTTCTCCTAGGGCCTCACTCTGGAGAGCACGTAAGTCTAAAACCTTGCATTAAACTTTGAGGGCTCTAAATAATACAGTTACCTTGGCAAAAGGGGTGACTTCCTTTAGGGAAGTATCTTTCTTTTGTCCAGAAGTTTCACTCCTGTATCTATCCACTTGTTACCATTTTGTCTGCTTTAAGATTTTAGCAGTTCCCTCAAAGTTGGATTCATTCATATAAATTAAACTCTTTGCTTAACATACTTCTGAAGTGACAGACATGCTATATCTGTTGAATTATCTAATTAATTTTTATTTTAATGTAGGCTCTGAACCAGGTTGTTCTGTGGGACAAGATTGTTCTGAGAGGTGATAATCCAAAGCTGCTGTTGAAAGATATGAAAACAAAGTATTTTTTCTTTGACGATGGAAATGGTCTCAAGTGAGCAATTCTTTGTCATTTTTTACGTGTGATGTTACATGAAGGGGAGAGAAAGACGTGATGTGTTTTTATTTTAAAGAAAAACAGCTAAAAAGAAAAGTTGAGAGAGAAGAAAAGTATTTATACAGATGTGAACTGGAAGATGGGGTAGAAACAGTACCGTGCAAACCCAGGTCTAAAGAAGTGCCCGGTTCTCTCGCGTTATGGGAACTGTGATGGTGAGACGAGGAGGGCCTGGGGCTTCTGCCCTTAAGGGTACAGGGAGCCTGGGCTGCTGGCCCGGGAGTGGGACTGTCGTCAAAGGACTCCTTCGGGGGTGTCAGAGGAGCCTGCCTGGGAACCTGAACGAGGAAGCCGCGTGTTGGTCTAGGAGTTGATACTGAAGTTTCTAGTTTCGGTTCACTTAATCTCTCTGAACCTCAGCTTCCTTTTATACAAAATGAAGGAATTAGAACGATTGATCTTTTGGGTCAGTTTTAGCTCTTAAGCTCTGTGGGTCAACTTTGGAAAGGATTTTAGGGGAGAGCTATTTTAACCAAACCTGGTTTTGCAGATGAAAAGTTTCCAGCCCTGAGAGAGTTTGATTGATTCAGGTTTGCCCATCTGCATAATGATAGAATTAGGTTTCAAATCATTGTCTCCTGATTTCTAGCTCAAATCTCTCTGTTTTCTGTGTTTTACTCATTTAAGCATTTTGGTTGATGGCTCGAATAACTGTGACTTAAGTGACTTGAGGAGGGTCATTATGGGGGACCTGCAGTGAGAATGCTGCTGTTTCCCAGCATCATCTTGGATTTCAAACGACTTGAGAAGAACTTGTGTGTAGATTAGAATTCCAATTAGGAATAGCTGGTTAAAAGTAAAGTATTTGATACCTCAGTGCTTGAATTAAAACGTTTTTATTGAACTACAAATGTTTCTGCTGACATCTGTTTATTATATCTTTTTATAGGGGAAACAGGAATGTCACTTTAACCCTATCTTGGAACGTTGTACCAAATGCTGGAATTCTACCTCTTGTGACAGGATCAGGACATGTATCTGTCCCATTTCCAGATACATATGAAATAACGAAGAGTTATTAAATTATTCTGAATTTGAAACAGCATATTTTTATACCTAATGAATTGTATCTTGTTTATCTCTTCCCTTGCATCATTATTTGTTTTGGGTTGTTAACTTTTTTTTTTTTGGTGTAAGAATGAAGATCAAAAGGCATATTTGAAGGGAAAGGTTAATGTACTACTTAATTTTCCAAACAAAAACAAACAAAGGCCATCAGAGTGGAGTATTATAAGAATAAGACAGCCACATGAGAAGGATTTGTGAAATATTTATATTTGAAGTATTCCCTGTGTTTCCATTATTCTTTATGGAATATGAAGTGAGCATGAAGGGTAGTTAAAACTTTCAGGTGCCTGTGGAGTTATAAGAACTCTATTTATGCCTTGCATTTATGCAAGTTCACATTGGATGTGATTTAGAAGCAGACATTCTCTATTACCTCTTTTAGGGTATGTCTGAATACTGGAAAAATTAATACAATTGTTGGTGAGAAGGCTGGTTTACAAAATAGCGAAAAGTGATGAATTTTATTCCGTTTGTCTTAGGAATGCCCACAATGCTTGTTTTTCTGACAGGTGACTAGCAACTTTCTCCACTAAAGACTAAATACCTCTTTATATGCTGTAAATCATTCTAAATCATTTTAAAGTCTCTTAAGTCAACCAAATGTGTGTCTTTCAGTGCTTTCTCTAAAAAAGTTCCTTGGTATTATATCTTTGTGTGATTCTTTTTTTTTTTTTTTTAACATTGCCATTGAATGTTGAAAATGTTTGCATGGTTTATCTAGTGAGCATGCCTAGTGCCACGGAGTGGTAATTATTTAATTATTTTTCTAGGTCCACATTTGAATAATTATTGGGGTAATAATAATCGATATGTGTTGGTGTGCATTTCCATTCACAGGCACTCATATATTTTACTGTATGTGATCCTCAGTAATCTAATGAGGTAAGTAGTGTAAATGTTAGCTCTTTGCAGATAAGGAAACAGACCCAGAAGTTTGTGGAATTGCTTCAAGGTTATTACATAGCTAGCAAGGAAGGGTGTTAACCCTTGAACTCAGATCTGATTCTTTAAGCATATCCTTTTTTTATACCTCCGATTACAGACTAGTCAAAATTCACTTATATAATTTTTATTATATTTTTTGTTACCCTGGACGCCCTTTCTATTACCTAGAAGAGATTTCCTGTCTTGTGTGGAAATGACTAATTTTCAAGTTGCCAACAATTTATATAGAGGTAATATCTCACTCATTCTCTGCAGAAATTAATTATACTCATGTTAAAAGTATAAGAATCCAAATGTATGTAAAAATTATTTAGAGATTGATTATATGATCATATTTAACATGATTTTTTCCTACAGTGGGCAAATAAGCATCCTCAAAGGAAGCAACTACAAATCAGTCACCCTTAAAAGTAAGACCAAACACTGTAGGTACATTATCAGCAGTAACCAAAAAGGGCTAATATTTTCTAAGAATAGCTTACATTAGTGGCTTAACATTTATTATACTTATTTCATATGAAATACATCTCCGTTTAATTGCATTGGTTGGAACAGCTCTTACCTGTAAGGGTGTGTGTTCTGTGAAGGTCAGTTGAAGGTCAGAAGTACAGTATCATGAATGCTAGACTGGGTTTGGCTCCCAGCTTTTTCATTAAACTTTTCAGGGTCTCCGTTTCTTTATCTGTAAAATGACAGAGTTGGACTAGTTAGCTTAAATAGTAGTTCTTTTTTACCACACACGTCTGTAAAATTTGTTGGATCCGTTTGGCAGAGAGATTGAACAGAAAAGCACCTCAGTAATGTGACGGGCAGCCAGATGATTGAAAGACAAGTCAACACATAATTCATATTGATCTGACTTTATTTCTGTTAGATTTTACACCCAGAAGATTTAACTTCTTATATAGTTTGTACAAACTTAAAATCTGTCGGCATCAAAGCTTAAAAGTTGGGTGTGTTCTCCTTGAGGCGGGTACACATAAGAAGCCTGCAGCCTTAGCCAGACCCAGGGCTGGTTTAGGTGTTCATGGGCCTCTGCATGTGTGGATCTGTGTTTGCTGGAGATGAATGTGGAAATTTACTCCAGTTCTTGTTCAGTCCAAGCCCACCCACTTTTTGGAGTTCAGTGAGAAAGGGGAGTAGAAAGGCCCCCTAGCACAATGGACGCGTTTGCTTTTACTCACTAGCTGAGGGAAGCTGCTCAGGACAAGAATGCGCCAACATGGGAATAAGAAACCTCCCTCTCAGGAACTCACTTTTGGGTATGCACAGCTTTGTAAGTTCACTGTAATTCTGCACAAAGAAGGTGGACCTGTGTTCAGTTGATAACCATATCATCAACCTCAGCGTCAGTGTTTTCAAGAAGTCTTAGAAGGTCTCCATAAAGACCCAAGGCTTCACACTTTTTTTTTTTTTTTTTTGCGGTACGTGGGCCTCTCACTGCTGTGGCCTCTCCCGTTGCGGAGCACAGGCTCTGGACGCACAGGCTCAGCGGCCACGGCTCACGGGCCCAGCCGCTCCGCGGCATGGGGGATCTTCCCGGACCGGGGCACGAACCCGTGTCCCCTGCATCGGCAGGTGGACTCTCAACCGCTGCGCCACCAGGGAAGCCCCCGGCTTCACACTTTTAATTAGAAACATCTGAGCCCAGGGATGATCCTGGGAAGAGAATAATTGCAAGACACTCATCTAAAGTAATTATGTTTAGAAATGAGTTAATTTTAAGATGTTGTGCTTACATGCTCCTTTTCTCTAGCAGTTTAACCTAGACAAGCAGCTATATCAGTGATAATATTCCCGCAGTTGATTACATTTGGTTCCTTTATGCTTAAAGGAAGATAACAGAAAACTTCAGAAATTCTTTATGGTGTAATAGGAAAAGGGGGTTATTTTGAGCTTCTGTTTTTGGAATTATTTTACAGCTCTTTGGTGGGTCTGGCAACTAAGAGATAGGCTTGAAGGCCACAAGGAACGTTTGTTCACTGTTCTATCTAAAGCTTAATGAGCTAAAGCTTTGGGTCTTTGGGGGTATAGGTTAACGGTGGTGTTATTTTATAATGCTTTGACTTGACCTGAAATGAGTTTATGGGGGGAAAAAACCATAAGCTGTGAATTTTGGTAGTAAACATCTGTCCATTTCAGATGCTTCCCTTGCTTTTAGCAGGCAGCCTGTGTACCTTTTATGTGACTGCCAGTGGTTTAAAGAGATCTGTTTCAAAAAGTGGTTGCATGTTTTGATGCAATTTGGGAAACTTGACAAATACAGATTCATAAGAAAAAAATCCATGAAAATACTGAAGATATGTTTGAGGATTTTCTTAATTGCAATAAATATTCAGCATTTTTCTAATGAAAGTAAATTTTGTTTATGAGTAAAAGTATGCATTTTAAAAGACTTTCTGATTGATGCTTTCTTTTATATGAAGCTGCTGCACTAAGACAAAATGGCTGAAACCAAGTCTAGTAACCTTGAGGTTGTTTTCTTTTTCCCCCCTCCCACCCCCTTTTTTTTTTTGGTGGGGTGGGTCAGGGGAGGTCAGTCACACCTAAAAGATCTTCCTCAGAGACTGCGCTCCTATACTAGACTGTAAGCTCTCCGACGGCAGTCTTGTGGGTTTATCTTTGTATCTTGCCCAGCGCCTAGCAGAGTGCTTTGCACATAATAGGCGCCCAATAAAGGCTGATGGTGAACGAAGTCATTGTCTCTGTAATGTGGCCAGACTGTGGGGACTGCCTTGCAGTGAGTGCTCTCTGTAAGGGCCGCCTTTGTCATTCTTGAGCTCCTGGTGACATTAGATCTGATTCTTCTTCCTTCTGTTCACGCCTTGGGACGACCTGGGCCGGGCTAGTGCCGCTCTGGTTGCCAAGACCTGGGTTCTCCCAGTGCCAGGCTTCTGGTGAGATCCAAGGGGTGGTGACTGGTTGAGAAGATGGATAAAGTAACACTAGAAAGTCACCACACAGACGTGAGTTTAAAAACTCTCAAGATGCCTGTGGAGCTCATGAAGAACCGGGTCAGAATAGACAGCTGGCTCCATTTGAAAGTGTGGCGGGCCCGGCCTCCCGGGCGTGTCGGCGGTTTTGGGCCGCTGCCCTCGCACTCTTGACCCCTGGGACGACCCTGTGAGCCCACTGAGTTGTGGGAACCCTGCTTTTTCTTTCTGTTTCTCAAAAGAATGTTTCCCAGTGAACTCAGACAACTGAAACGATAGAAATACTCCCTCAAAAGAACAGAAAGTTGAATTTAGAGGGCAACTTAGTTATATTTAACCTCAGTGTATTTTATCTGGGACAACACAAGAGGTCAGCCGGGTTTTGTTTTTGTTTTCTCTGAACCTGGGCAATGCTATATCAGAACTTCAGTCCTTAGACATTTTCTCTCACACATTTTCTCTTGGCTTGATGTGTTAACGCGAGGATTCTGGATTCTGCAGCCTGTTGCCTGATGAGTGAGTTATCCCTGTAGAAGGGAAGTGGCCCCGTCAGTAGGTGAGCCTCAGTCTATCTGAATAGACCTCAAGTAACTTTCAGCCAGGCCTTTCCTTCCCACTGGAGAGGGACAGAGAGGTATTTCCTTTTTGGAATATGTGTGCTTGGTGCATATCCCACTGGTATATCTGTTGAGTATGCTTGGGAATAGGGATCTGGGAGTTGAAAGGTAGTTAGTGGTAAAACCCATATTCAGACCCTGGCGTCTGCACCGGAGCTGAATGCCCCTCCGTACAGGCTGTGCTGTTTCGCCAGAAACATGGGGTGATCATAACTTTTCTTCCAGAAGTGCTGGGAGAAGTAAATACATGTGGGAACAGGACCTCCTGGGATTCTTGGCACATGGCAGGTTTTTATTACTTCTGCGAAATGTAGGGCATGTAGGGGAGTTGAGGGAACAGGGCCAAACAGTTCACAGACTTTAAAGTCTCTTAGCAAAGATGCAGGGTTTTTTTTCCTTTTGCCTATAATGGTAGGACAACTTAGGTAGTTATTTCATTTGATGCAAAACACTGAGTCTTCCGCCAATGTTTTTCACCTAAGAATGGAAAAAATCACTTAGCTTGATCATGAAGATTAGTTGATTAATGATTGTGAAAAGTATAGAAAACTTTACCCTCGTTTTAACCATCTGGAATAAGAAAGGCCAGGGAAAAAACAAGGAATAAAGCTGACTGGAAGTTGGTGTGTGAGACAAAACGCACCGACGACGAAGGGGAGGTGGATTTATTCTGGCCCTTGCAACGGGGAGAACGTCTGTTTCTGCAGAAGGATTTCTCAGAAGAGGAAGGAGGCTTGGGTTTCTTAGAGACAGGTAAATAAGAGAGTCCTGCGGAGGTGGGGTGGATGCCATTATTTCTCAGAACATGCGGCCTTGGTGGGCAAGGTTCTGCGCTCAGAAAGTCCAAGGTTGGGGGCTTCTTAACCACTGCTTCCTTCTGGGCGCACAGGGCCCAGGAAGGATTCAGCATTGTCATTGGTTTGGGGAGAGCTAAGAAAACTGCAGAGTCCTCTAGTGGAACAGCATCACCGTGGGTCGGTGTCCAGGAGGTTACAGAGGTCAAGGTAACGTGTCAGAGGCCTCATCAGGAGAGGAAGCGCCCCAAAGAGATGCGGAACCTGAATCAGGTCTATCTCCCATTATTTGTCACTTTCAACTTAAAAGACTGACAGTTCACTGACCACCAGCTCTTTACACTTGATTATACCGTAGCAATCAAGAAATCAAACATGTATTTACTCAGCATCTTTTCTACCAAGTTCTAAGTATTTATTTTTATTTAAAGTCAGTGCATTATATATTCTTATTTCTCTCCATTGGTCATTTGTCTACTTAACAATCCCTGATTACCCTTCTGGTAATGAGCTACTCCTCTCATTATGTAGACTGCTAACAGGTTCTAAAAGTTGTCCTTTGCCTGCCCATCCCTGCTAATTAGAAATACACTTCTGGTAAGTAACCTAACAGTCATTCCAGTTTTGCAAAGGGTGTTGGTTAGGAAGGAGGCTAAATATATTGTTTAAAGGCCTTTATTAATCCTTCAAAAAATTATTACGGTTCACTGGAAGTTTCAAAAATAGCACAGACAAGTCCTATGTACCCTTAATCTCAGCTTCCCCTTGTGGTGACATCCTACATAACTATAGTTCAGTATCAAAACCTGGGAACTGGCACAATCCATAGACCTTATTCAGATTTCACCAGTTTTACTTTACTGATCTGTGTGCATTATGCAGCATCTGTAACGGGCCAGACCCTGTGCTTGCTTACACCCGGGGGTGGAGTGATGTGGTAATACAGACAGCACCTCATTAAACACTTTAAATGTTCTTGGGAAGTTTGTTTTTGTTTTGTTTTTAGAGTAAAGCCGGGAGTCCTCAGCCCTGCCTTTTAAGATTTTTCCGGTTATAGAGTCAGGAAGTAAAATATTGTAATCGCAGTGATTACTAATGACAGAATACACACACTAAAGTGGGTGGGAGGCGGGGGAGGGGTGTGGGGGGCACACCGCACACGTCACGTTGAATCACGCAGGCAAGATGCTCCTCCTGACGGTGCAGTGGGCCGGGAACCCCACTGTACCTGCGGAACCGTGTCCAGGCTCAGCGCAGCTGTCTGCAGTGCAGCGGCCGACCCTGGTGGGACCCGTCAGCCGGAGAGATGCTCGGACTCCAAGGGAAACCGTAAAGTCATCTACAGAATTGCTGGAGAAACATGGTCTTTTCCAACAAGTGATCCTACCTGTGTGTTTCTGTGACATAATCTTGGAGCTGCATTAAGTGCTAAATCTGGTGATGCTGAAGGGCTTCCAGGATAAGATGTGAGCTGTATTGTCTGGCTGGGATGACTCCAGGAGGACAGAGGGACCGATCCTTCCAAATCTGAGGCCTCCTGTTGGTCAGTCCCCTTCCAGGAAGGCACATTCCGTGAGAAAAGATCTCCAGGGCAAAGGCAGTGGGTCTATATCAGTACCTGTGCTTTTATGACACTCCTGCCACACACATAAAATTGCAAGTGAAGTTTCACAAAATAATGCTTTGGGCTATAGGCATATGCTCCTTACTCTTCTTCCATGTCATTAAAAGAAAAAAAAGATGGTCCTGACCTAGTTAATCAATTTCAAGACTCCTTGTTTAAAAAAAGTTCACATTGTAATAGGAATCAAGAAATTGAGTCTACAATATAGCAGAATTTCATAATAACAGCTACAATTTACCTGCTATTATATGCTAGGTGATTTATAAACATCATCATCAGCCATAACATTCCTGGGAATCATTCATCACTCAGCAGATGGTTTACTGTGCTCCTGTTTGCCACAGGCACTGTTTTAGTCGCTAGAGATGGAGCAGTGATCAAAGCAGAAAGAACAATGTCCCGCTCTCATGGAGCTCACCGTCTAGTGGGGAGAGTCTCCAGCAAACACACGAGGAAGTAAGATGTATTTTGTGTTATAATAAGTACTAGGGAGCAGAAGAATCGGGGAAGGGGGATAAGGCGTGTTTGGGTGCAAGCTGATAGCTGAAGGAGATGAGAAAACGGATGTCAGGGTATCAGATAGAGGAGAAATCCTGACCCCGGGAGTAGCAAGGGCCAGACTCCGAGACAGGGATTCTTGGCTCATCCAAGGAACAGGACTGATGTGGGATACAGATGTGGAAAAACAGGTTCAGGAAACTTAGCTCAAGGTCAGACTAGGAGGGGTTCTGAACACAGGTCTAGCTGGCTGCAAAGTCCATTACAATGTCCATCACCTGGACATATAGAACACTAGTTACTGCACATCTACTGCGTGTCATCCATCCTCTTACTCAGCTTTAACTATGTGATGGTTGCCTCACATTTTCTGGTGAACTACAGGAGTCAGGTACCCCTGGCTAGAAATCACATAATAAAGAGCTTGTTAATAGAAGACACTCAGGCCCAACAAGCTTTACGAAGATTAATAGGGGAAAGAAGCAAATATATATCCAGTGCATCACTGTTTTAATTACTTAGTGAGATGGCATAAGAGAATAATTTTCTATATATATTCATATATTTTCATATAAGGACTTAATATAATTCATTCATATAATTTCCTATATATTTATTCATCTTCTATGTGAAATATTTTAAGTTCAGTGTAACCTATAAAATCACTAGAGAGGGAAGTAATTTTCATCAGTACAGTTTTCCCAGTTTCTTGGTTTTAAAGTTAATTTTTTACAGTAAGAAGTTTTCATGTCCAGTCATTTCATAGCCATCAGCTGGGCACTGTGCTCCGTGCAAGGTCTACACCTTGGTGCCTGGTTTTCCTCAAATGAGCCTCTTTTGCTGATTACTGGGGCTTTGGTGCCCCGTGGTGATAGAGCTGAGAAAAACAAGTACTAGGGCTTCCGCATTCCATGCTGCCTCTTGTTGCGGCCTGATGGATTTACAACACGGAAACGCATAAAGAAAAATTACCCACAGGAAAGTGCACTTGTGGGTTCCTTTAGTCTTGCGTCACACAGAACTTGCCAAAGCCTGTGAGAGGGTTAAGGTAAGAGAAAGCAATGCCTAATCTCATGAACAGACGAGGCTCGAAACCAGTGTCGTGGAAAAAAATAACTCTTAAGAGTGGGACTAAGGGAAATAAATCAGTCTTATCGCAAATGTGTGCATACTGCCGATAAATCCACTCCTGCTGAAACAAGACAAGTAAATTTTTAAAAGTTATTGAAAACCAGATTAAAAACAAACCCACTAACAGGATGAAAAAATGGTATTTTCTGGGCAATCTGAACTACAAATTGTTTGGCAACAGTAGATGGTGTGGCTCCACAGTAGACAGTTTCCAGTCATTTTGCTTTCATCCTTATTATGTCCTTGTGTTTAGGGATGTCTCTTAAATAGCATAAAGTTGGATTTTAAAAATCCAATCTGATGCTCAACATCACTAATCACTAGAGAAATGCAAATCAAAACTGCAATGAGGTATCACCACACCAGTCAGAATGGCCATCATCAGAAAATCTACAAACAGTAAATGCTGGAGAGGGTGTGGAGAAAAGGGAACCCTCTTGCACTGTTGGTGGGAATGTAAATTGATGCAGCCACTAGGGAGAACAGTATGGAGGTTCCTTAAAAAGCTAAAAATAGAACTACCATAGGACCCAGCAATCCCACTACTGGGCATATACCCTGAGAAAACCATCATTCAGAAAGAGTTATGTACCACAATGGTCACTGCAGCTCTATTTACAATAGCCAGGACACGGAATCAACCTAAGTGTCCATCGACAGATGAATGGATAAAGAAGATGTGGCACATATATACAATGGAATATTACTCAGCCATAAAAAGAAACGAAATTGAGTTATTTGTAATGAGGTGGATAGACCTAGAGTCTGTCATACAGAGTGAAATAAGTCAGAAAGAGAAAGACAAATACCATATGCTAACACATATATATGAATTTAAGAAAAAAAAATGTCATGAAGAACCTAGGGGTAAGACAGGAATAAAGACACAGACCTACTAGAGAATGGACTTGAAGATATGGGGAGGGGGAAGGGTAAGCTGTGACAAAGCGAGACAGTGGCATGGACATATATACACTACCACACGTAAGGTAGATAGCTAGTGGGAAGCAGCCGCATAGCACAGGGAGATCAGCTCAGTGCTTTGTGACCACCTAGAGGGGTGGGATAGGGAGGGTGGGAGGGAGGGAGATGCAAGAGGGAAGATATATGGGGACATATGTATATGTATAACTGATTCACTTCGTTATAAAGCAGAAACTAACACACCACTGTAAAACAATTATACTCCAATAAAGATGTAAAAAAAATAAAAACAAACAAAAAAGAAACGAAATTGAGTTATTTGTAGTGAGGTGGATGGACCTAGAGACTGTCATACAGAGTGAAGTAAGTCAGAAAGAAAAACAAATACCGTATGCTAACACACATATATGGAATCTAAAAAAAAAGTTTCTGAAGAACCTAGAGGCAGGGCAGGAATAAAGACGCAGACATAGAGAATGGACTTGAGGATACAGGGAGGGGGAAGGGTAAGCTGGGACGAAGTGAGAGAGTGGCATGGACATATATACACTACCAAACATAAAATAGATAGCTAGTGGGAAGCAGCCGCATAGCACAGGGAGATCAGCTCGGTGCTTTGTGACCACCTAGAGGGGTGGGATAGGGAGGGTGGGAGGGAGAAACAAGAGGGAAGGGATATGAGGATATATGTATATGTATAGCTGATTCATTTTGTTATACAGCAGAAACTAAGACACCATTGTAAAGCAACTATACTCCAATAAAGATGTTAAAAAAAAAGCCAATCTGATAATCTCTGTGTTTTAATTGGTGGTTATCATGAATATCAATTTATTTGGAATTATTCTCTCCTTTTTGTACTTTATATACAATCTTCTGTTTCTATGCTCATTTCTTTTCTTGTTTTATTTTGAATTGATTGAGCCTTCTTGTTTGTTTTTATTTCATTTTTAATTCACTGATATTTTTTCTTAAAAATTTATGTAAACCTTGAAATATTGCCATACATGTGTAACACATTTTTTTTTTTTTTTTTTTGCGGTACGCGGGCCTCTCACTGCTGTGGCCTCTCCCATTGCGGAGCACAGGCTCCGGATGCGCAGGCTCAGCGCCATGGCTCACGGGCCCAGCCGCTCCGCGGCATGTGGGATCCTCCCGGACCGGGGCACGAACCCGCGCTCCCTGCAACGGCAGGCGGACCCCCAACCAGTGCGCCACCAGGGAAGCCCTGTAACACATTTTTAAGTTAACGATTCTTAAATTAATTCTTAAGAATGCAAGTTTCACGAGAGCTGGGATTTTTTGTCTTTGTCTACGGCTGGCCTGTATTCCCAGCATCTAGAAGAGTTCCAGGAGGCACACTTGGTCCATATTCACCTGCTCATGACCTGCATGCTACTGTGGTCCATTATTTTAGCTCTTTCCAAATTAAATAGGACAAATCTGACATCACCCCTCGTCATCATCATTATAAACGTCTATGTTTGGGTTTACTCATATATGTACCATTTTCCTGACTTGCCACTGCTTCCTGCTTTGCCCATCTTTCTGAAGTCCATCTCTTAGATGTTCCTTTGATGAAAAAATGACAGTGGTAATGCTCTTAGGTTTTGTTTATCAAAAAATATGTTGCTTTGTCCATGTTGTTGAAACGTTTTGCTGAGTGATTAATTCTGGACCGTTATTTTCTCTCAACTCTTTGAAGATATTTGCTATAGGCTGAATGTCTCAGCACCGCTGCCCCCAGCCCCCAATTCATATGATGAAACCTGAGTGCCCAGTGTGACGGGGTTACCTTACGAGGTAGGGCCTTTGGTCCTGAGATCAGGTCCTGAGAGCAGAGTCCTGCGAACGAGATCCATGCCCGTATAAACGAGGCCCCAGTGAAAGCTCCCTCACACCTGTGCAGGGGTATGGACACAAGAAGAGGTCTGCTACCTGGAAGACGGCCCTACCTGACCACGCCAGCACCCGGATCTCAGATTTCCAGTCTCCAGAACTCAGAGAAGTAAAAAATTTGCTGTTTATTAGCTACCCAGTCTGTGATAGTTTGTTGTAGCTGGCTGAATGGACGAAGGCATATTATTCCTCTATCTTCTGCCTCATCTTTTAGCTTCTGAGAATATGTATCAGTCTGATCATTTTATCTTATTCTGTATTTTCTCTGTTGGCTGCTGATAAATTCTTTTCTTTCCTGTTTGATATAAGTTGTATTTTCTGTGTCTGTGGATTTATTTCTTTTCACTCTGTCTTTCAAGGCTCTTTAACTTTTCTTTCAAATTTTGTTCTCTTTGTTCCCTCTTAGATTATTCTGGATATTTTCTTCAGATCTATTTTCCAGGCCACTAATTCTTTTTTAAGATGTGTCTAATCTGATATTTCACCCATTTATAGAATTATTATTTTTTTATTTCTTAAAGCTCTACTTTGTTCTTTTATAATTTCCATGACCCCCCCCCACCTTTTTAAAACAGATCTTTATTGGAGTATAATTGCTTCACAATACTGTGTTAGTTTCTGTTGCACAACAAAGAGAATCAGCCATATGCACACACATGTCCCCATATCCCCTCCCTCTTGAGCCTCCCTCCCACCCTCCCTATCCCACCCCTCTAGGTCATCGCAGAGCACTGAGCTGATCTCCCTGAGCTATGCTGCTGCTTCCCACCAGCCAACTATTTTACATTCGGTAGTGTATATATGTCCATGCTACTCTCGCTTCTCCCCAGCTTCACCCTCCCACCCCATGTCCTCAAGTCCATTCTCTATGCCTACCTCTTTATTCCTGCCCTGCAACTAGGTTCATCAGTACCATTTTTTTTTTTTTTTTAGATTCCATATATATGTGTTAGCATATGGTATTTGTTTTTCTCTTTCTGACTTACTTCACTCTGTATGACAGCCTCTAGGTCTATCCACTTCACTACAAATAACTCAATTTCGTTTCTTTTTATGGCTGAGTAATATTCCATTGTATATATGTGCCACATCTTCTTTATCCATTCATCTGTTGATGGACACTTAGGTTGATTCCATGTCCTGGCTATTATTGTAAATAGTGCTGCAATGAACACTGTGGTACGTGACTTTTTAAATTATGGTTTTCTCAGGGTATATGCCCAGTAGTGGGATTGCTGGGTCATATGGTAGTTCTATTTGTACTTTTTTAAGGAACCTCCATACCTTTTTCCATAGTGGTTGTATCAGTTTACATTCCCACCAACAGTGTAGGAGGGTTCCCTTTTCACCAAACCCTTTCCAGCATTTATTGTTTGTAGATTTTTTGATGATGGCCATTCTGACCGGCGTGAGGTGATACCTCATTGTAGTTTTGGTTTGCATTTCTCTATTAGTGATGTTGAGCATCGTTTCATGTGCCTCTTGGCCATCTGTATGTCTTCCTTGGTAGAATGTCTATTTAGGTCTTCCGCACATTTTTAACTGGATTGTTTGTTTTTTTGATATTGAGCTCCATGAGCTGTTTGTATATTTTGGAAATTAATCCTTTGTCTGTTGTTTCATTTGCACATATTTTCTCCCATTCTGAGGGTTGTCTTTTTGTCTTGTTTATGGTTTCCTTTGCTGTGCAAAAGCTTTTAAGTTTAACTAAGTCCCATTTGTTTATTTTTGTTTTTATTTCTGTTACTCTAGGAGGTGGGTCAAAAAAGATCTTGCTGTGGTTTATGTCAAAGAGTGTTTTTCCTATGTTTTCCTCTAAAAGTTTTACAGTTTTACAGTGTCTGGTCTTACATTTAAGTACCATGTTCTTGGCTTGGAAGAATCAATATTATGAAAATGACTACACCACCCAAAGCAATCTACAGATTCAGTGCAATCCCCATCAAACTACCAGTGACGTTCTTCACAGAATTAGAACAAAAAATCTTACAATTCATATGGAAACACAAAAGACCCCGAATAGGCAAAGCAATCTTGAGAAAGGAAAACAGAGTTGGAGGAATCAGGCTCCCTGACTTCAGGCTATACTACAAAGCTACAGTAATCAAGAGAGTATGGTACTCACAAAAACAGAAATATAGGTCAATGGAACAGGATAGAAAGCCCAGAGATAAACCCATGCACCTATGGTCAACTAATCTATGACAAAGGAGGCAAGAATATACAATGGAGAAAAGACAGCCTCTTCAATAAGTGGTGCTGGGAAAACTGGACAGCTACATGTAAAAGAATGAAGTTAGAACACTCCCTCACACCGTACACAAAAATAAAGTCCACGACCCCTTTTTAAGTCTCTTGGTTCTTGCTCATTTATTAAAGTTCATCTTTTATTTTTAAACATTTCATATATTGTCATTTAAAAAAATGTGAGTCTGAAAATTCTAATATCTGAAGACCTTTAAAAAAATTTCTTTTTCTGAGGACTCTTACTCATGGCAGTTTACTCCTTGTGTCTTGGTGGTTAGTTTTTGGCTTTTGTTTTATTTATTTATTTTTTAAACTATGAGCTCACATCTGTAGAAAGTCTGAGCACCTAAATTGGTGAAACAACTTACCTCCAGCCAGATTTGCATTTGCTTCTGCCTGGAGAGACAGCTTTTACTGTTCTGACCAGTCACCTTCTTAGGTGTTTTCAAGGGCTGTGGCTTAACCTGGGGCCCGCATCCCCCTTCTGTGGGCCCAGGGCTCAATCTCGTGACTGTAACTTTGTATGGACCTCTGCCTTCCAGAAAATTCTGAATTTTGGTTTTGGTTACTGCTCACATTTAGGTTTTAACTCACTGGTCTTTCCCCCCTCTTCCCTTGGAGCTTTTGTATATGTTCTTAAGAGCTAGGAGTGCATGAAACTTGCGTGTGTTCCCTTCATCCGGGAGCTGGTTGTATTGTGGCAGGAGGCGTCTTAGAGCAGCACGTCCAAAACGATGCCAAACACGGAAGCGCAGGCATCTCTTTGCTCGAGAAAAAACAGCCCTTCTCAGCTTAATATGGAGCTACTGATTTGGTAAACACATTTTTTTTGTCTCTCTTTTTCCTAATAAGCAGAGAATGCCATAGTTTGCTTTTACACTTAGGTAGATTTTACCATCTTGCCTCAGGGCATCAATATTTTGTTTCCTGCTATAATTTAATGAGCAGGGAGCCTAAGTCCATCCCCATCCCCCAAGATATAGTACTGATTTAGAACTTTGGGGAAGGATACCTGTTAATATACATGTGCATCAGAGGGTGGGAGCTCTGTCCCACAAATTTCAGGGATCTTCCACTACTGTGAAGTGCCTAGGGGATCAGAAATTTGGCTTGGGATAGAATATCACTTTTAAAGTACAAGGCAAATGGCGACCCCCTATGTTTCCTACCACTGTAAAAGTTCTACTTTGTTCTTTTATAATTTCCATGACCCCTTTTTAAAAAAAGTCTCTTGGTCCTTGTTCATTTATTAAGGTCCATCTTTTATTTTTAAACATTTCATATGTTGTCATCTTGGGCTTAGGAGGCAGCATGAACCCATTGTGGTGTCTGCTCCAACCCCAATGCTGAATAACCTGGTAACTCAAAGGCTGAGAGCCTGAATGGGGCCCAGAATAAAAGAAGATCCTTCTGTTCAACCTGTTTGCTACGCAAGCAATTCTGACAATGTCCCGGTGGGTCCAGTGGTGCTTCCAGAGTCTGCACCTGACTGGGCTGCTGTGTGGAGTCTGTAATGAGCTCTGATGGGTGAATCAGAGCGAATACCCTTAGGGTTTTGGAACAAAGCCATGCTCTCTTCAGAAAGTAAATATTGCTTTGAGAATAATTCTTGGTTCACTCTCGGGCTTTGAGATGCCAGTAATCGTGCAACTTGAGAGGCACATCAAAAATAAGTTCTGTCTGATCCTCTTAGCCTCAAGTCATTAAAACTCTCCAACATTTAATTGAAGGGATTATATGGGATCAGACAAGCCCTGAATGAACTGGTAAACTCATTGCCACCTGTCCCTTTCTCAATCCACATCTGCGACCTGATGTGGAGTTATCTGAAGAAGAAAACAACTGAGTTTGGCTTGTAGGTGTGGCTCCCCGTGATACCCTGCAGTAGGCAGGGGTGATGAACTGTAGAACTATAGTGACCTTCAGGCCACTGGAAAAGGAGGTCTCTGTGACCGGGTGTCTAAGTAGCACGTCTTAGGATTCACTTTTCCTGGAAAGAGAGATTGCAAGAGGTGGGCAGCGACACCAGTTCTTGGGAGTTGCTCGTAGTTTGGGTGATTGGTCAGCACTTGGAAGAAATAACTTTGGAGACAAGTAAGCTTGGGGAAGAGTACAGGACAGGATATCTAGGAATGGGCCCAGGATGTGAGAACATCAGTGACTCACGGAAGTTCTCACCAGGGGGCTCTCCCTGAAGAGGCAGCTCTTAATAACCAAGCAGAGAAGGTGACTTGTCCTGTAGTTGTTAGCTTCTGTCTTTACCTCCTCTGGTTCTTGTTCACTGACTTCAGGACAGAGTGACCGTGTTAGCAGGGATGGCAGTTCTCCGTGGGCTCAACCATGAAGATGCCCCCACTGGCCAAATCAGAGGTGGCATTTTTTAATACCTTATGACCAACCGGCACTTTTTGTCCTTGTCACCTCTGTTCTCATGACTTGGGCTATGCTACTCTAAAGACCTTGCTTTCCAGGAGAAACAAAAATGGCTCCACTGACCTGAAAGTTGAAACAGCAGCCTGGCTCTTTTGAGAGTCTCTGCCATTAGACACACAAGCTAAGAGGAAGTTTTCTCTTTTGACAGAGATTATTTGTCTTAATTATCAAGCAGAAATGTGAAGCAAGGGAGGAATCTGAGGTCAGAGAGGTAAATATGCATTGACTCGGGAGACCTTTGTTCCATGGATGTGCCAGCAAGTCTCTTGTCACATATGACATCTACAGTGTCCCAGGGAAAGTGGGAATTACACAACACAGAGAGACGAGCGAGACCTTCTGTACTTGCTTTCAGCCTATAAAGATGTCTCTTTGTTCATCCAGGTGAGTGGATTTATGAGCTGCCTTATCTGTTTTACATTGAGCTAATCATTTGTTTCCCTCAAGATTGCCTGGTTTATGCTGCAAGCACAGACAATCCCAGAATTTCAGTGGCTTAATAACAATGCATATTTATTTTTTGCTCGTGATCCAACAGGGTCCAAGGAGGGGCAGGGGCTCTAGGTTTTGTAATCAGATTCTGTGACCTAGGCTGCTAGAGTCTCAATGGCAGCACAGGCTTCTAGGATATCTGAGCTGGAAAATAAGAGGGGGAAAAAGGAACATAGTGAATCATGCAATGGCAGTCTTTCAGACGATCTCTGAGTAGGAGAATTACTTGTAATCAATACACAGATAACAGTGCAAAGTGACTGCAGCGTCAACGAGGTAGCCTGGATAATTCAGGAAGCAACAGTAGTAACAAGAGCAAGAAAGAGGAAGTTGGTGTAACACGGGGTTCAGTTTAACGTCTGTCACAGAAGTGTAAACAGAGCACGGGGGTTATGCAAGATTGCAGAAGTAGAAAGCAAAAGAAACTACAAATTAAGTATGTCTGTTAATAAATGAGTGAATGAGTAATTTAAACACACACACACACACACACATAGCACTCAACTCCTTATAAGATCATTTATCTGCATCTTTTACGACGTGAGATAGGTTGTTAAGAATAAGCTCATAATTAGATACTTACATTTTTAAAATAGTAAGGTAAATTGTTTGGTATATTTCATAAATGGGACTTTAAGTTTTTCTCAAGCAAATAACATTTTTGTTGCTAAGAAGTACCTATTGCAGGGAGTCTCCCACCACCCTGAAGGCGAGGCTGGATTAGCTGTTGCTGGGCACTGGGACCAACAGCCAAAGAAAACAAGCATTTCTGGTTTATTTCCACTAGATGGTGCTATTGAGTTCAAGATTCGACCTGCTGTATCTTGAGGCAAGAATTTGACTAATTGCAGAAGACATTTATATTGTTACTTTCCCCTTCTACATTAATATTTAAAAATATTAAGATCACTTTTATTCATTTTGGAAGTAAAATAATAACAATTGTAACCTCAGGAAATTTGAAAACCCTGTCAACTACTTAAGGAGCTGGTATGCTATTATCTGATGTTTTTCTTGTAATTCATAGAAAGGATCTTTTTATTAAAAAATATAGTTTTGGGGTCATTTGTACATGTGTTGTGAATTTTGATCACAGCTATTTTCCTTTTCGGGAGAAATAAAGTTTTCATTTTCAGATGACTGAAAGAGTAGGGGCTACACTTTTTCAATTTTTTAATCGGGCAAGAAAATATCTTGAGTGGCCTTGTTTGTGAGTAAAAATAGACTACCTTTGAGTACATAGTTTCACTTGAGTTGTCATGAGATACTGTAAACAAAAATAAAAATTCTAAAAGGTAAAAAGCACTTCTTTCAACGAAGGAATGAGGAGTACAATGTATATGTACTGACTCTGAGAGAGGGTGATTACAGAACAAGAAGGAAACCAGCAACTCGGTCTGGGTTTATTTTCTGTGTATACACAGCTGGAAGAGCTCTTAGGAATTACCTAATCCATGTCCATCCCTGTAAAAATAAAGAAACTGAGGATCCAGACCATATTTAAAATGCTCTTGAGAAAGAAAGGAAAGCTGCTGAGTGCAACCTAACTGGCCTGAGGGTCTTTGCAAAGCAATTGTTTACAGACAATGTCCAAAAGCAGGACCAAGTTATGAGTAAAGAATCAAGGTCTTCAGTCAGTGTGTATGGACAATTATCTGTTGTCTTTAATAAAGCCTGTACAGTTAAAAAGGGGCATGAAATGGCATTGGCACTGGAAGATACGAAAATACCACGTTCCCAGAATCAGCTTGTAGAGTGAAAAGTGCAGACCCGGGGTCAGGTAGAACTGAGGAGTGAGTGGCAGATCCTTCCCTTCCAGCCTGTGTAACCTCTGACACTCAGCTTCTCTATAAAAGGAGTTAAGAATATCTACATCATGGAAGTGCAGGACAGCCTAAATGAAATAACAGGATAGGCTCTCAATAAAGAGTTATCCTGTTACCTCATTAAGAAATAGCTTATAAAATTGAAAAAAGAAAGCGCAACTTAAGGGATGAATGAGCAATGTCTGATGCCATGTGTCTGTCCATTTGGGGGCTGAGTTTTGTTTTGATCCTTCTAATGATTGGTTTGGGTGAATTTCTTGGTCCTAGATTTGCAAAGCTCATGTGATTGCTTGCACAGACCCAGCCAGAGTCAAGCTGATGGAAAGCCACAGATTACAGAAATCAACAATAAGATGTAGAAAATCACAGGCAACAGAAACACGGTATTTATAGAGGTCGCATGGCTGCTCGGGGGCTGAAGCTCCCTTGATTGGACCCACAATACTACAACCTACACATTGTACTCCTCCCATCACACCCGTTACCCTTTTGTTCCCGAGGATTTATACCAACTTTGTTATGTTGTTACAGATTTCAGACATCAGTGGGTTCTAGGATGGTGAAATGCCAGCATTTACATACTTGAATTTTTTTCTTTTCATTTCTCTTATCTTCCAGCAGATGTCACTCATTCTCTTTAGTTAGTCCATGTTTATTCTCACCTGCCTGGGACCAGCTGAAGAGAAATCACCTTTAGTTATTATGTCAAAGTGATATGTTTGTTGAACTGTAACAATAATCATTCTCCCCATTAGCCTATCGGGGACTCAAGGATTCACTGTACTCAGGCAATGATGATTTTTTATTTTCTCATTTAATTAAAAAAAAATCTCCATCTCAGTTTCCAAAATGTGTAACTGGGAGATAAATGAGAAAACAGAGAAGACATGCAGGGAATTTAAATTTGCATTTGTGGTAAAATAATTTGTGGTTTCATGAGAATGGACAAATCCCTCGTTGATGCCGATGTAAGGTTGTGATTTCACTCTATAGTTTTGAATAAAAAGATGTCATGCGGTTTATGGTGTATATTTGTGCAGATATGTGAAATAATGTGCTTTTTAAGCATTCCTGTTGCAATAACAAATAATCATTATATCCAGCCATTGGTGCCGTCTTCGGGCTTGTTAGCTGGGGCAGATTTTATAAAAACAAGCTTAACTTATACAAGGTAAGTTTTTGTTAGTTTCTAAAAGTGAGGAAGTGCCTCTAAAAAATATATACTGCAAGCAAGAGTCTATGTATCCTTAGATGTTTCTCAAACTGTCTTTGTGTTTTCAATCTATTGATACTTTCTCCTTTTAATAGGGATTAGTTGTTGACCCTCAGAGTATATTCATTAGAGGGAGCAACATTACCAGTTTTTCTTTGTCAGCAGATGCTGAATTTATTATGGGAGAATGGGTCATCTCTCTGCAAGGCTGTTTTTTGACTCCTGTACTTTCAATTAGCTTGTTGAAACAGTTGGACTGGATGCTGGACTTCAATATAGGCATTTATGTTCCTAGCTGGTGGCTCTTCCTGATGGACTCTTGAGGTCAAATGCTTCCCAGGGGATCTCAGCTTACCCTACTCTTGCCCCTGACATAGATCCTTGTCTACAGGCCATTTGCGATCAGAAAAACAAAAAACACCCAATTTCTCTCCATTTTACTTATTTAGAAATTTTTGGCTTCTGTTATAATTTATGCATTTTGAATACAAAAAGCCAGTTTTAAAGTATGTGTATCAAACAGCAGCTATTCATCAGGAACACAGAAACAATCAGTGAGAAAGAAATGCCAAACTAATAACGTTCAGGAAAGAAGAACTGAGTTGGATACCGAACAACAATTGAATAGCTTTATGGAAAAAACAGTACGGCTTAGTAATCTGAGTAGGAAAATAGGCAATTATTAAACTTTGAAAACCTGATATGCAAAGTTTTACAACATAACAGTAGTATCCAGAATAGATTTCAAAAGACTTTTTTATACTGGGTGGTTTCCTCAAGGACCCCAATGATACTCTAAATGTTTTGTTACTGATGCATAACATCAGTAGTTACGAGAACAGCCCTCTTGTCTCTCCTTGATTCACACTTCGTTCACTTTATTTATTTAATGTTTGGCTGTGTTGGGTCTTCGCTGCTGCACGCGGGCTTCCTCTAGTTGCAGCGAGCTACTCTTCGATGTGGTGCGCAGACTTCTCACTGTGGTGGCTTCTCTTGTTGCAGAGCACGGGCTCTAGGCGCAGGGGCTTCAGTACTTGTGGCATGTGGGCTCAGTAGTTGTGGCTCGTGGGCTCTAGAACGCAGGCTCAGTAGTTGTGGTGCACGGGCTTAGTTGCTCCGCGGCATGTGGGATCTTCCCGGACCAGGCCTTGAGCCCATGTTCCCTGCATTGGCAGGCGGATTCGTAACCACTGCGCCACCAGGGAAGTCCCACACTTTGTCCACTTTAGAAGTGACCAAGTACTCAGTTCTCTAACCTGTAGACCAGGTGGGAAAGTGGACAGATCATAACAAAGGAAGAAACAAGAAAAGGTTGTGGAAATGATAATGTCGGTCCAGGACAAGATGCAAATTGCAGGATGAAGCAGGGGAGGGGAAGATGCATGCTCCCTGGGAGGACATTGTACTAATGAGCTGCTAGCGTTTGAGAAACACTGATTGATGAGCTTTTCTGGCAGTTGCCCTGCAGCAATATTCCCATGAAAAGTCACAACTGCTATCACGGTATCAATGCCCAGTGAAGTAAGCACACTGCTTTTTGCATGAACTTGAATATTCAATGCCAGAGACGTACAATAGAGGTAAGTAAACCCCCTCTTTCTCAGGTTCCCACATCACTACTTTTAAAGAGATGCCGGGTATTCAATCAAGTTGTGGGAGACTTCAGGTCCCTATAGTTTATTATTTTTCAGGACTATTTTTAAAATACAATAATGTAGAGATCTCTTGACTTTTGAATTTACATTACAAATGCTAGTGATATGAAAGTTTTGTTCAAATGAGTCCATGCCATGAAATATGGGTTTTTGTGTATTGTATGTAAATGTGAAAGTTATTTTTCATTTGAAATATACAATGATCATTGTTTAAAGAATTGAAAACAAAATTTTATATATTCATATGCTTTTTACAAGTGTTTTGCAAATACAGTGTATATTTCTGGTTTCTGAGAAGGTAGGACATTTGCTCAAAACAAGAATGGCAATCAGAACTGGGGTCTCTTCTAAATTCAACAGTTTTTTTACTTCCCTCCACCACCTGTCAATCACTTATAATTGTGCCTGAAAGAGTATAGATAGATTTTTAGTCAGAAGTGGACTCTTTACTATCATCCCATTTCGGGCCACCCATCACATCATTTTGGGATTACAGGATTCCTCCGCTCTCCGAAAGCAGAGTGTTCCTGTGAAACTTTTCCTAAGCCAACAAAGCATAAAGTTACAAAGCAATTACTTCAGGATCCACCTTGCTAACTATGCACAAAATAAAAGGAGATAAAGCACAGATGCTCACAGACACAGGTCGAAGCTCCGGAGGCTTGCTGCTGAGATGCCTAGATGCTGAGCATGGCCCCCGGGAAGGAGCTGGCAGGGGCTCCCGGGTCTATGTCCTCACCATGACCTTGTGTATCTACGTGCCCTCGTGGGCCTCATCCTTCGGTCAGAGAGGCTTTGATCCGACAACTAGCACGACACTTTGGTTCCCGCTTTTCCATCATATGACTTAAAGTGACACAATTTTTCCTCTCTTACGAGGTGCCAGTAAGGTGTAGGTGTCTATATTTTAAAAGTTAACCCAAGCATCATTGTTTGTTTATTGATTCTTAAAGTCAAAGCTGTCACAATTTGGGAGTCAAATAAACAAGTTACAGGGGGCTACCCAACTCTTCAAGTTCTGGACATATTTTTTAATGTACCAATGCTATCACTGCCATGGTGATTTTAAAAATATTCAACCGTTTTCTTCATAGCAGATATACAAAAAGACTCAAGCATATACATTCAGTAAGAGTAGAAATAAGAGAAAAATCTATAGTCCCTTTCCCAAGCCCTAGGAGAGGGGGAAAAGATGAAAGTGTATTAATCATTTTATTGTGTGAATAATGTAATTCTGTACTTGAACATCAGTTATGTATGAATTTCAAAATATGCACTAATGGAAAAGTCAAAGTAAAGTTAGTGGATTTACCTTACTCTGTTTCTCACTATGTGTCTAGTGTACGTTTTAAAGCACTGATTTTTCTCGTTACTGCTTTTTATTCTTGAGAAAAGGGAAACGATGCAGGACGAGATGGTGAGGAAAGTTAAAGGAAACAATAGTAATGAGTCACAGTGTGAATCTAGGTTTCATAGGTTCCCATGTTTAGCAAAAGTGCTTGTCGAGGGAGATGAGAGGGGAAAAAAAATCCCAGCTGTTTCCAAAAAATATCATAGTAGCCAAGAAGAAATTTCAAATTTATAAAGCAAAATGAATGTCCACGTCATTACCTACCGCCCCATTTCCTTGAATTATGGCCGTGTGAAATTGATTTCTGTGTAGATTGGACTCACTGGCAGTTTCCTTTCCTACCAGGTCCCACAGTTCCTTTTCCTTTTTTTTTTTAAACAGCAAAAGTACCCCTCAGATTTATTATAAGTCAGAATGTCCATCCTTACAGCACGAACCAAACTGATATGGCATTTGCTTAGCTCAACAGAGGTGGGCTTTTGAGATTTCCCATTTTCCTTTTTCCCTTGTCCGTTTCTGATAAGAGAGGCTGCCCCTGCTTTAAAACAATGTAGCCCCAGTTTACACTGGCAAGTGGCTTTTCCTTATTGGTGTGGAAACGCAGCCGCAGTCTCTGTTTACCAGGGTTTTCCACCAGGAATCTCTGCAAGTGCAACCTTGCTAACAAGCATTTCTACAGATGATAAAGAGCAAATTTCCTTGTGCTACAAAATGAAAGCAGGCTTTCCTTCTGAGAACCTGGACCTTGACAAGTAGATTTCTTCTTTCTGTGGCTAACCTTTCTGCATGTGGATCTTGTTAGGAAGAAGCATAGCATTGAAGACATTTATTTTCTAATAAATATGATAGTTGTCATGCTAAAAAGTAGAGTTTTGAAAAATTATCTTCTCATGTTAGTCATTTCCTAGTGCTTACAAAGACATATGAGCAAGGCTGCCCTTCTACATTGGCTAAATGTACCATCAAGTAGGATACAGATCTACCCGCCATTTTCCTATTAATGCATCACTACTCTCTCACGGTCTTACTAAGCAACTTGATTCTTTTAGGAAGAGAGAAATGACTCTGGTTTTAGCTGTAGGCATATTACTGCTTGCAGGCCTGACTCTAACATTGGCAGGGTCTGGGGCAAAAGTACAGAGGTAGGCCCACATAATATTTGGCTAAATATCTAGAAATTATAAATTAAGCTAATAGCATGTTACATCGAATATGTTCTATTCTCCTGTCTCAACAAATTTACCTTTATTATAACTTGGACATGCAAGTTTGAATTTAAATGTCTTGGACCATTGCAAGTTCTCGGATGGAGATCGTTGGCAGGAGTTCGAGCTGGCCTCTGGCTAGTGACTGGGCATTTCTTTTCTCATCTTCAGCTCTGTCCCCCACCTGAGAGGCCTCAGTATGGATACTTCAGCCCAGATGCATTTCCAAGCTGCATCCAAACGTTACACATCCAACAAACAGATGGCCCTTGACCACCCCCAGGACCTAGGAGTGTAGATACCAATGGCATATTGACCCTTGTGGGGTCCAAACGAATCCTTGAAGCAGGTTTAGAGCCTTTAAGACAGGGGTTTTGGAGCTGGTATATCTGGAGCATCATTGTGAAGGGTTAGTGTGGGCTCAGTTGGAGGAGAGGGTAATGTCTTTCTTCAGTCCTTAGGAGGTCATAGACTGGGAGACACAGGGTCCAGGAAAGAGGGCTGGAATTCTGTATTGAGAAGAGTTGGTAACATACAATAACAAACATGAGGCAAGCATACTGCTTACATTTACTTTGATAAGGGGAGTAGATATAATAAGTAGCTACACACATGATGTTATATAGAAACAAGATATCCTGTCCTAAATATGAATCCCATCTCTATGACAGATACAGCTTTCTAATCAATTGCTATTTTTGAGACTGGCATACAAAGAACAGAACTTTTTTGGATATTGCCTCTACATCCTCAATAACCAATTAGCCATCTGTAAAAGACAATGACTGAACATCTGTGCTGTGCCTGACACTGCTGGGTGTGAATACCCTGAGTACTTTAAACATGGAAATGATATCAGGTGACTTCCTGGCTAATGTGATAATTTGTCATTGATAATGAAAGATAATTTAAATGATCTGCAACTCACGTACAGGGGACCCATTCAATTCTAAGTGTTGAGGGTAGTGGTTGTACTCCAGAAATCAACCTTCCCCTAGCAGGAAAACAAAGGCGTCAGCTGATGTGTAGGTTGCATCCCCTTTGATCCAGTGGCTATAATGAAAGTGTGCCGTGTTTATTTTGCTGCCTGATTATTATCTCCTAATGCATGGCTTCTTTCTATTGTAATCCCCAAATTCGGATGGTATCCTGAGGATGAACTTCCATGTTTATGGCTGTTTGGAGTTTTATCCTTTCCCATAGGGAAGCAGATTAAAATAAATTCCATGTAATTCTTACAGTGGACTTGCTCTAAGTGCACAAGAATGCACTTCTTGATATAACATCTTCTTCAGATATTTCTGAGAGTATTTTAAAAGTACAAGTTAGTGAGCTAAGTAGTATGCAGGGAAAAAAGATATAAATATAAAAGGCTGTAAGTAAACTAACCATTTCATGCAGTTACACAATTTTTCTAATTCACATGGGTCCTGTGTACTCTATTTCATCCTTAGCTCAGACTCTTTCTTGTAATAATTCTGTAAAATAACTTCCCAGTCTTTCCAAGTATCTGTTACTTCCCCCACTTCCCATGTCTAATGTAAAGCTAAGTTATTTATTTAACAATTATGAGTGGATTCGATGGATTACTACAACAGTGTAAGGCCGGTCCAACTATTTCCCTAAGGGTGTGTATCATAACATGAACATTTTGGCAGTCAGTGTAGTGCTACTGTTTTTAAAGACCATGTTTTGATTTTTAGAACACTGTATTTCAGAAATCTTGGTATATCATAGAATGGTTTAAAAAAATTTCTACATGTGAAATTTCTCACTGAAATCGATCTAATTAAAAGCCTAAATTTATGTGCTTCAAATAGTAAACGTGTAACGTCAACACATGCGTACACTATGCATTTACATGCATGACTGTGGCCGACAAGGTGGAAAAACTGGTTTAGCAATTTTGACTGAATTGTCCTAAGTAGTTGGTTTGGGTTTCTTTATGAAGTCCATTATTCTTTAACTGAATTAATTTTATAGACTAAATATTGTGGTGTTGTGAAGTCTGTGGCCATACCACCCTGAACGTGCCCGATCTCGTCTGTAGTGCTGTGAATAAACTCTTGTAATATATTTTTATACTTCTTGTTCAGAGTAGAGACAATGAAAACTCTATTACAGCCATCCTAATAGGGCTCTGCTACACCTTTACAATTTTCCTTCTGCTAGACAGACTTGAGTATCTTTCTTCTCATCAGTGCTATAGCTATGACCCAAATCTAGTTATTATATGAGGTAATTTCTTAGTAATCCCCTTAGTAATCATATCCCCTTACTTTTCCAGCAAGACCAGTTTGCAGGTACAGTTTACAAAGTCTTATGAGTATGTGACTTGAATAAAACTTAAGGAAGACTTAACCAGTTTAGAATTTAGAAATAGCTGGTGGCTGTCATATTAAAAGCAGTTGATAAACCATAATGGGAAAGAATATAAAAAAGAGTGTGTATATTTTACATATGAGACACAGACAGGTTAATTAACTTGGCTATGTCCACTTAGTCACCATGAAAGATGCCCACATGCGATATTACTTCTGCTGTTTATATGCCCCTGTGATGGTGAATTGATTAGTCATGATTCTAGAGATCTAATTTCACATGATTTTCTTAGAGCAAAAATAACCTATATCGTCCCCTTTAGATGCTATAACATATAAAATCCAAAGAGCAAACGCAGATTACATTAAGCATACATAACAGCAGTGCACGGCTTACCGGGAGTCACTTCTTAATTTTGATTATTTAACTGAATAAGAAAAAGTGATATTTTGGCCAAAACTGTGCTGAAAACTGTTATTACTGAGACTTTAAAGGTTAGGTTACATTTTGTTTAAAGCTGTTTGTGAAATTCAGCAGTCTTGAGGTTTTGTAATCCTCAAATCAGCTTTAATTAATTTATCAAATCCTTTTAGCAGAATTTGTTTCAGTGTTTTTTGTGCACCTACCAAAAATAGAGCCATATTAGTTTTCTGTAATCTTTAAGTCAGGTTTGCTCAGGTAATACTCCATGTGAATAATCTAATTTACAGTATAATTAGAATATAACTGTATTAATTACAGTACCACCAACCAAAAGGGTAAACTTCAATCCTTTATTTTAGTTTCTAGTGTGACCCGTCTCCTCTGAAATATGTTATATTCATACACATTTTCTCTCACTAGTAAATGAAAACCATTGATGCCATAAATTTATATGAATAACATAAGATATAACCTACAAATGTGCCAAGATTAAGATCTGATTGCCACTTCACCCAAGGACATACCCAATAAACATTGATAAAAGCTGATGCTTTTGTTTTAAGATGGAGTCCACTTAGGGTTGTTTTAATATCCCAGATTAATTCACCCAACCCTGGGGGTAAGTTTCTTATCACGCCTTAACAAAAATTTCTGATTTCAGTTCTGTGATTATGCTGATCAACTTTTTCTTCATATAAAAGAACAGAGAATGCTAGATTATATTTACAGTCAGATATATTACATTACCCCTAAAAATTCACAAAATTCACAAAAGTTAAATAGAAAGACAAATACAAAGGCAACAAACAGTTTATTTTAGACTTTTCTTCTGACATCTTAGACTCACTAGTCAAAATTTAGTTAGAACTAAACTTTTAAAAGATCGTATACCTACGGTCAAATAATACTTTTCATGAGTTGATTAAACTTCAAAGGCAAGTGGTATTTGCCATATAAAGAAAAAAAGTTAGTTCAGATAAACAATATGGTGAAATGTTGATTTGATCATATTGAAAGATTATGGCTCATTCAAGAATTATTTATGTGTGTATTTGAAATAATGGGCTTTGGCTTCTAGGCTGAAAAAGAATGGCGTGGTGACTAGAGGTTGATCTCTTGAGAGAACAGGAAAGCACTGAAGAACTTATGGTTGTGGGAGCTTTAAGAGCATCTTTAGAGGGAGCAAGGGGGGGGGCGTCTAAGAATTAGGAAAGGAAGTTATTTTAAAAGAGTGTAATTTCAGAATATGCCATTGTAGATGGAGACACTGAAGAAGATGACATGATATACCATGTGACATGTGAGGGTTATAGAAGTGATGGCAACTCATGTAGAGGGAGGACGAGAAAGTATGACATCAAGGTTTGTGTGGTTCATTCACATGGATGTGAAAATCACCAGGAAGGGTTGTAGGAAAGGAAAATGATAAATAGGGAGTCAGAAGAAGTCAAAAGAAATCTAGGAGTGCTTCAGCGAAGTGTTATTGATCCAGTGTGCTGAAAATGGCAGAGCATAAGGGAAAGCACTGAGCTTTTGGAGGATGTGGGTAAGTTTGCAACTTCTGTCTGAGAGAGGAAAAGGAAAGTAGTCAACAGGTGCAAGTTACGCTTCAGAAAAATGAACTGGAGGGAAGGTATATCCTTTAATAAATAAAAGTTTAAAAATTAAAGGGTCTTCTTGGGATATAGCTGTTATGAGACAAGATTCTTGGCCATGTAAATCTTGCATCCAGTGAATTTGTTGATTGTTTCCTTTGCTGTGCAGAAGCTTTTTAGTTTGATGTAATCCCGCTTGTCTGTTTTTACTTTGGATGTCATGTCCAAAAAATAATTGTGCACAACAATGTCAAGATTTTCTCCTATGTTTTCTTCTAGTAGTTTTTATCGTTGCAGGTCTTACATTTAAGTCTTCAATCCATTTTGAGTTCATTTTTGTATATGGTGTGGGATAAGGGTCTAATCTCATTTTTCTGCATGTGGACATCCAGTTTCTCAACACTGTTTATTAAAGAGACTATCTTTCCCCCACTGTGTGTTCTTAGCACCCTTGTCAAAGATCAGTTGACCATATAGGTCTGGATTTATTTCTAGGCTCTGTGATCTGTCCCATTGGTCTACATGTCTGTTTTAATGTCAGAACCATACTGTTTTTATCAGTATAGATTTGTAATATAATTTGAAATCATGAAGTGTTTTGCCTACAGCTTTGTTCTTATTCAAGATGGCTTTGAATATTTGGAATCTTTTTTGGTTCCATATGAATTTTAGAATTTTTTAATATTTCTGTGAAAATGCCATTGGAATTTTGATGGCGATTGCATTAATCTATAGACCACTTTGGGTATTATAGGTATTTTAACAATATTAATTCTTCCAATCCATAAGCATGGGATAACTTTCCATTTATTTGTGTTTTTAAGTTCTATCTTCAGTGTTTCATAGTTTTGAGTGTACAGATCTTTTACCTTCTTGGTTAAATATATTCCTAAGTATTTTATTCTTTTTGATGCTATATTAATGGAATATTTTTAGCTTTTCTTTCTGATAGTTTGATTTTAGTGTATAGAAATGCAACTGATTTTTGTATGTTGATTTTGTATTCTGCAACTTTACTGAATTCATTTCTTAGTTCTAACAGCTTTTTTGGTAGAGTATTTTTTGTTTTCTATGTACAAGATCATTTTACTTCTTCCTTTCTAATTTGACCTGATTTTTATTTCTTTCTCTTGCCTAACTGCTCTGGCTAACACTTCCAGTACTATGTTGAATAGACCTGAAAAGAGTGAGCATCTTTGTCTTGTTACTTACTGACCTTAGAGGAAATGCTTTCAGCTTTGCTGTTGAGTATGATGTCAGCTGTGGGTTTGTCATATATGGCCTTAATTATGTTGAGGTACATTCTTTCTATACCTAATGTGTTGAGAGCTTTGTTTCAAAAATCATGAAAGTATGTTGAATTTGTCAAATACTCTTTCTATATCTATTGGGATGATCATATGATTTTTATACTTAATTTTGATAATGTGGTATTTCATATTTATTGATTTGCATATGTTAAACTATCCTTGCATCCCAGGGATAAATCCCAGTTGATCATCATGTATGATCCTTTTAATGTGCTGTTGAATTCAGTCTGCTAGTATTTTGTTGAAGATTTTTGCATCTATATTCACTAGGGGTATTGGCCTTTAGTTTTCAATTCTTGTAGTGTCTTCATCTGGCTTTGGTATCAGGGTAATGGTTGCCTTGTAAAATGAGTGTGGAATTTTTTGGAAGAGTTTAAGAATGGACATTCATCATTTAAATGCTTGGTAGAAGTCATCTATCAAACCAACTGGTCCTAGGCTTTTTGTTGGGAGGTGTTTTTTTTTTTTTTCTTTGCGGTACGCGGGCCTCTCACTGTTGTGGCCTCTCTCCCATTGCGGAGCACAGGCTCCGACGCACAGGCTCAGCGGCCATGGCTCACGGGCCCAGCCGCTCCGCGGCATGTGGGATCTTCCCGGACCGGGGCACGAACCCGTGTCCCCTCCATCGGCAGGCGGACTCTCAACCACTGCGCCACCAGGGAAGCCCCTTGGGAGGTGTTTTGATTACTGATTTAATGTCCTTTCTCATTTTGGTCTGTTCAGACATTCTGTTTCTTCATGATTCAGTTTGGTAGGTTGTATGTTTCTTGGAATTTATCCATTTATTCTAGGTTATACAGTTTGTTGGCATATAATTGTTCATAGTATGGTCTTATGATCCTCTATATTTCTGTGACTGATATCAGTTGAAATGTATTCTCTTTCATTTATAATTTTATTTATTTCTGTCTTCTGTTTTTTCAAGCAATATTTACATTTTTATTTTCTCTTCCTTTGTCTATAAACATAATTCCACATAGCTTCAATATAATTTGCCATTCTTACCTTTTCATACTAAATTTAAATTTTATTATTCATAGTTATACTTTTTAACACTGTATTCACAAGGTTTCACTGAGTTGGTCCTTTTTTTTTTTTTTTTCCTAAACATCCCCATTGGAGTACAACTGCCCCACAATGGTGTGTCAGCTTCTGCTCCACAACAAAGTGAACCAGCTATACCTGTACATACATCCCCATATACCCTCCCTCTTGAGCCTCCCTCCCACCCTCCCTATCCCACCCCTCCAGGCGGTCACAAAACACTGAGCTGATCTCCCTGTGCTATGCTGCTGCTTCCCACTAGCTATCTATTTTACATTTGGTAGTGTATATATGCCCATGCCACTCTCTCACTTCATCCCAGCTTACGTTTCCCCCTCCCCATGTCCTCAAGTCCATTCTCTAGTAGGTCTGAGTCTTAATTCTCATCTTGCCCCTAGGTTCTTTATGACCTTTTGTTTTTTGTCTTTTTTTAGATTCCATATATATGTGTTAGCATACGGTATTTGTTTTTCTCTTTCTGACTTACTTCACTCTGTATGACAGTCTCTAGGTCCATCCACCTCACTAAAAATAACTCAATTTCGTTCCTTTTTTTTATGGCTGAGTAATATTCCATTGTATATATGTGCCACATCTTCTTTACCCACTCAGCTGTTGATGGACACTTAGGTTGCTTCCATGTCCTGGCTATTGTAAATAGAGCTGCAATGAACACTGTGGTACATGACTCTTTTTGAATGATGGTTTTCTCAGGGTATATGCCCAGTAGTGGGATTGCTGGGTTGTATGGTAGTTCTACTTTTAGTTTTTTAAGGAACCTCCACACTGTTCTCCAGAGTGGCTGTATCAATTCACATTCCCACCAGCAGTGCAAGAGTGTTCCCTTTTCTCCACACCCTCTCCAGCATTTATTGTTTGTAGAGTTTTTGATGATGGCCATTCTGACTGGCGTGAGATGATATCTCATTGTAGTTTTGATTTGCATTTCTTGAATGATTAATGATGTTGAGCATCCTTTCATGTGTCTGTTGGCAAGCTGTATATGTTCTTTGGAGAAATGTCTGTTTAGGTCTTCTGCCCATTTCTGGATTGGGTTGCTTGTTTTTTTAATGTTGAGCTGCATGAGTTGCTTGTATGTTTTGGAGATTAATCCTTTGTCAGTTGCTTCATTTGCAAATATCTTCTCCCATTCTGAGGGTTGTCTTTTCGTCTTGTTTATGGTTTCCTTTGCTGTGCAAAAGCTTTGAAGTTTCATTAGGTCCCATTTGTTTATTTTTGTTTTTATTTCCATTTCTCTAGGAGGTGGGTCAAAAAAGATCTTGCTGTGATTTATGTCATAGAGTGTTCTGCCCGTGTTTTCCTCTAAGAGTTTGATGGTGTCTGGCCTTACATTTAGGTCTTTAATCCACTTTGACTTTATTTTTGTGTATGGTGTTAGGGAGTGTTCTAATTTCATTCTTTTACATGTAGCTGTCCAGTTTTCCCAGCACCACTTATTGAAGAGGCTGTCCTTTCTCCACTGTATATTCCTGCCACCTTTATCAAAGATAAGGTGACCATATGTGCATGGGTTTATCTCTGGGCTTTCTATCCTATTCCATTGATCTATCTTTCTGTTTTTGTGCCAGTACCATACTGTCTTGATTACTGTAGCTTTGTAGTATAGTCTGAAGTCAGGCAGCCTGATTCCTCCAGCTCCATTTTTTGTTCTCAAGATTGCTTTGGCTATTCGGGGTCTTTTGTGTTTCCATACAAATTGTGAAATTTTTTGTTCTAGTTCTGTGAAAAATGCCAGTGGTAGTTTGATAGGGATTGCATTGAATCTGTAGATTGCTTTGGGTAGTACAGTCATTTTCACAATGTTGATTCTTCCAATCCAAGAACATGGTATATCTCTCCATCTATTTGTATCACCTTTAATTTCTTTCATCAGTGTCTTATAATTTTCTGCATACAGGTCTTTTGTCTCCTTAGGTAGGTTTATTCCTAGATATTTTATTCTTTTTGTTGCAGTGGTAAATGGGAGTGTTTTCTTAATTTCACTTTCAGATTTTTCATCATTAGTGTATAGGAATGCCAGAGATTTCTGTGCATTAATTTTGTATCCTGCTACTTTACCAGATTCATTGGTTAGCTCTAGTAGTTTTCTGGTAGCATCTTTAGGATTCTCTATGTATAGTATCATGTCATCTGCAAACAGTGGCAGCTTTACTTCTTCTTTTCCAATTTGGATTCCTTTTATTTCTTTTCCTTCTCTGATTGCTGTGGCTAAAACTTCCATGTCTTTCCCTCTTTTTTTCTTGGTGAGCCTAGCTAAAGATTTGTCAATTTTGTTTATCTTTTTATAAAAGCAACTTTCAGTTTTATTGATTTTTTTCCCCATTGTTTTCTAGTTTTTATTTTGGGTCTAATCTTTATATTTTCTTCCTTCTGTGAATTTTGGGTTTAATTTCCTTTTCTTTTTCTAGTTCCTTATGATTTAATTGAACTATTATCCAAATAAAGTTTATGTATTACTTTTGTTTATATCTCTTTTGATCTAGAACATTTCCCCCACACTTTTAAATTTCTTTATAACATTAATGGGGGGGGATATCAGGATTATTTTTGGTAAAATATCATAAATTTGGAATATATATAATTGATTCTTTGAACTCTAGCATTTTCTGTTAATTGGAAATTAGTATGAAAAGCTTATTAATATTCAGGTTAAGTATTTTTGACATATATTGAATCATATAATTAGACACAACATCAGAATGTTCCACAATGCAAAGATTGGCCCCTTTATTAAGATGTCACTACTAGATCTCTCCGATATAAAGATTATTTTTCCCTTTCCAGCTAGTAAATAATTTTGGGATGATACTTAGCACTTTACAAATATCCTATTCCCCAATATCTCTCAACCTAATGGCTTTAATATGCATTGCTTGACTAAATTATCGATCAATAATAACTTGATTATTTTCACTAAATTTTTTGTTCTTTGGAGTCTGAATGTTATTATACAAGTGAGAGGACACCAAATAAAATAAAAATCTAGGAAGTGTTTTTATTTCTTTCTATTATTTATTAACATTCAAACAATCATTTCAAGTAGGGTCTATCTTTTCTTCTATGTTTTTTCCTTAGCATTTAATAGTGTAAGTCCTTAGCTGTTTTGAGGATTTCACCTTCTTGACTTCGCTGAGCCAGAATCTTACATTTGTCCTCGGCTATGTGCTTAATCATCCTGCTATTGTACACATCTCTTATGACCTGAATTTACTGAGAACAGCCTGTGAAACTCAAGTATTTTTTCATTTACCTGTCACTTTTCTACCTCATCAGAATAATTAGTTATTGCCTAGATAATTAGATTTTTACAGCTTTCAAACCCTCTTAATCCATCTTTCTTAAGAAAGATCCAGAACAAAGAATCAAATTCTCTCCTTTGTATCTGAGGTCTGTCTCAAAGAATTATACAAAGGAAGCTTTCTCCATTCCTCTAACACCACTCACCTATTTTTTTCCCATGATAATTTTCCCATTGCCAATATATTTCTCCCTGTTGGTGGGGATTAATTCTGGTGTGACAGTCTCCCTCCATGCTTCTTCTGACTTCAGATCAATGAAAATATAAGCAAGGTCAGACCTTGACAGGCACTCTACTTTGAACAATGAGTCATCGTCAGCTCTCTGAACGGATGCAGTTTCTCATCACTGCTATATATTAATTCCATGGCTGCTTTTTGTTTGTGTCTCCCTTCTTTCAGCTTTACCCAAATGTACTTTAGTAATTTTCTTTCTCTCATAAGTTTATCACTTTCTAATTGGCATCCTCTGTCACTCAACACATCTTTTTAAAAAAATTCTTTACCCTTAAAACCATGAGAAATCTTTTAAATTTAATATTTAGTTCCAATAAAAGCATATCAAAATAGTGAGGAGCTATTCCTATATATTGCCGATGAGATTTTGTTAATGCTACAATCTTATTGGCAATCTCTCTATATATCTGTATCAAGGTCTATATCTTATCTATACTACATATCACATTTATTAAAATGGTTAATACACTTCACTTCCAGAATATATCCAAAGCATGTTATGAGAGATGCAGACACAGACATATGTAAAATTATTTCTCTCTTTAGTATCATTTATAATTATGAAATTATAACTTAAACATTCAACGACAGGATAATTGGTTATGCCATTGCAATATGTCCAAATAATGGCATACTATAATTACAGTTATATTCTTGCAAGTTATTTTGCCTTGACAAAATAACTCCTGGTATAATGTTAATAAAAACAAGAGGATATTGAAGACATTCAAAATGATCTCAGTTTTAATTTTTTTTTTTTTTTTTTTTTTTTTTTTTTTGCCGTACGCGGGCCTCTCACTGTTGTGGCCTCTCCTGTTGCGGAGCACAGGCTCCGGACGCGCAAGCTCAGCGGCCATGGCTCACGGGCCCAGCCGCTCTGCGGCATGTGGGATCCTCCCGGACCGGGGCACGAACCCGTGTCTCCCGCATCGGCAGGCGGACTCTCAACCACTGCGCCACCAGGGAAGCCCTCAGTTTTAACTTTTAACCAGCTTACCTATCCTGTGATCTAGGTTGCACAGGAGAAACATTTTTTTACCCCTTTTCCTTAATGCATAGAGTATAATATTTCTAAGCAGTCCATTTCCCATTTTTCTTCCACACTTCACCCTAGGTCTGTTTGGAGTTGTGGAAATGAGGGCCTACAGAACTGAAGCAATACTCCAAACCACTTTATTTTCTAAAGAGGACAAAGAAAGCAACCTATCAGGAAGTAAAAGAGGATGCTGACCTTCCGACATTGTTGTGTGTCCTTAATGATCATAGCTGCATGCCATGGTTCTTTCTCTGAGAAAGACCACTAAATGAGTCCAGGTGGATAATTTTTCTGGGCCATTTTCAGAGTACAGAATTGTCAATAACTGGGGTATAATATATCTTTCTTTTCTTTTCTTTTTTAAATAGAGACTTACTTCTACTGTCATAGCTGCCAGGAGGTGTCCACAGGATTCCATGTGTATGGATATGCCACTGACATGGCAGAAGAGGAAACCCACGGAGCTGCGCCAGCCCCAAAACAACATTCTCTGTAGGTCCTCATACAGTGAGCAGGGCAGCTAAAGGATTCCACAGATTCTTCTTGCGCTTACTCTCAGATTCCTCTCTGCCAGCCTCAGCCCTGCCCTACGTATCACAGAAGAGAAATGGACTCTCATGTCCTTGATCTCCAAAAATCTATTTCTCCATCCTTGCTCAATGCCCAATTTCATGGTCATACTCTAGAATTTGTTATTACCAACATCTCTGTCGTTCTTCGTAATCTTAACTTCAAGGATCTCATTCTCTGAAAACTACCTCTTACATTTCCCATTCATTTTCCCCAAATGTCTGAGACACCACGAACTCATTGAACTCACAGGGAACTCTGATTGACCCTAGTGCTCTCCCAGAAAACCCTCACTCTTTCTTTAAATCTTACTCTGAATGTTCTTATCTAGGAAGCAGACCGAGGTTGGAGAAAAGCACACAATTGTGACAACTTAAAGAAAAACATAATAATGACCACTAATCTCAAGTGGACTCTTAGCGTTGCCAGGAAATACATTACGTCTCTCTAATTCCTTTGTTCTCCTATTTTGTTAGGCCATTGTTCTACAGCTTTCCCCTAGACTCCCAAACCTCCTTCTCAATTGTTCTCAATTAATGATCTCGCTAGGTATTTCCCTGAGGAAACCGAAGCAGTCAGAAGAGATGTTCCACGTGTTCTTAGCACCACATCTACCAAACTACCTCTATCTGTACCATATAATCTTCCTTCTTATTACCATTACTGTACAATCTGTCCTCTTGGCTAAGGCAACCCTTCTTGTGCACTGTACCCATCCACTATAATCTGCTTCAGGATCACTCTCTTCTAATCTCTCCACCTTGCTCCTGCTTCAGTATTTTTTCTGTACAACCATATTTAATATCTTCCATCTTAAAAGAACCTTCCCTTGGTGCCACAATTCCTTCCACCTATGACCTTAATTCTCTGCACAGCAAGTCTCAAAAGTGACAACGATACTTATGGTTCCCACATCTTTTACTTTTCTTCTCTCTTGAACCAACTCCAATCAAGTTCTTGTCCTTTACTGGATTGAAAGAGCTCGTTTGAAGGTTGTCAGAAACTTTTGCCAACCCGGTGTCATGTTTATAGTTCTCTTCTCACTCAACCCGTAAGCTGTATTCAACACAGCTCTTAAAACATTCCCTTCACCCGGATTCCAGAATGCTGCTTTCTCTCACTCCTCCCCCTGTACGCTTCACTGCTTCTTTTCAGCCTCCTTTGCTCTCCTCACCTTAATTTTTGCGGACTCCACAGGAGTGAATTCAAATTTTTTCTCTAGCTAACTCTACTTCCCAGTTGGACTAATTTCCCAAGGACTTCTGCCAAACTCGGATCTCATATATCCAAATGCCTACTTAGCATCTCCGTCTGGATACTAACCAGGCTTCCCAGATTTAACCTGTCCGAAATCTAACTCTCGGTTTGCACACTCCCCGCCACTTGGATGTACTCACACCGTCCCATCTTTTTGAGTGGTACATTCATCTTCCAGCTTCTCAGGCCAAAATTCTCAGTTATTGATGACTTTCCTCACTCCTGCAGGCAAACTGTCAGTAACTTCTGACAGCTCTTCCTTTCACCTGTGACTCAAACCATCTGACCAACACTGACAGCTTCCTCTACTATGATCTTTTCTCAACTCATCATAAATTCTCACTTGGACTTCTGCGATTGTTTCTTGTTATCCTTGCATCTGACCTGGCCCCTTTATGGTATATACTTCACGCACAGCCAGAAGGATCCTTTTAAAGCCTAAGTCAGAAAAAGACAAAAAAGACCTCCAGGGTCTCCATCTCAAGTGGAGGAAACCCTGTCTGACCTCATTTCCCATCACTTGCCTCTTTGCTCTCTTTACTCCTGCTAAGCTGAGGATACCTCAGGGCCTTTTTATGTGCTGTTCCCTCTGCCTGACCTCTATGAGCAGCACTCATTCCATCAGTTCTCTCCCTCTTTTGTTCTTCTCCATAGCCCTTTTTAGCGCCTGGAAATCATATATTCTTTTGTTTATCTGTCTCCCTGAACAAAATGTAAGCTTCCCAAGGAGAGAAGTGTGGCCTTAGGATTATTTCTTAAACACTCAATTTCCTTTTTGAAAAAGTTGGTAAAATTATACCATGTCACAGAAAATTTTGAGGAGGAAATAAGATAAGACACACAGGCAGTTTGCAAACTACAAAACGCCATTCCATATCTTATCAGTAACAGTTACTAAATATCAACTAGGGGATGATGATCTCACTAAAATCCCCAGATATTAAACTGAAAGGGACTTCTCAACTCTCCCATTCTGTAGACGAGGGGGCTGAGGCCCACGGAGGTGACCTCACTGGGTGGCAGAGTGGAGAGCTCAGGAGGGCTCCAGCTTAGAGTCGCGGTTTGGTTTACTTAATGCTCTTTGCACTCCCTAGGCCTGCAGCTCATTTTTGTTACCTAAGAATAGTTTTTGTATTTTCTAATTGTAGGAAAAAAATCAAAAGAATGATATGTCATCATATGAGAAAAGTGTTTGAAATTCAAATTTCAGTGGCCATGAGCAACATGTGTGCTCATTGGTGATGTGTTGTCTCTGGCTGCTTTTGGGTGAAGATGGCAAAGTTGAGCAGTTGTGACAGAGACCATATGGTCTGCAAAATTAAAATATTTATGGTGTGTCCTTATACAGAAAAAGTTTGCTAACCTCTGCAGGACACCATTCAACCTTCACATTGACTCCTGTTGACCACTTACCGTCATTATCCTGTTAACTAACACCTTTAGAAAGTAAGAGGATGATACATGCTTTTTACATCTTGCACCAATCTTTTGAAATAAATGGTCATAGTTAAATCTATGACCATAATTAAATGGTCATAATTTCAGACCAAAACCTCAGTAGATTAAATTGTTTTGTCACAGTGAAAACTAAAACCAAATATCATTAACCTGAAGGTTTATTTATATTATTTCTTTTATTTATTTATTGCCCATTTGATTCCTTGCTTTTTGTCTGTGTATATTTACACACATAACACACACACACACACGCAAAGCAACCAAAGTCTCATTTTCGGCTACAATATATCTAGCCCAATCTGTGCAAAAACCAAAACAAAGAAACAAATACACAAAAACACACAAAATGTTTTTTAACTTCAAAGGAAGAAAAAGGGAGACATCAGATTTTGAGCGGACATTGCCAGAAAATATTTGTTTCTGCTGTAATATTTAGAAATGAATCAGTCTAATGTTTCACAAATTGTGATACTCTAAAATTGCTTAAAAATATTTTTCCTCTATACAGTTTCTATGCAAATGGTATTTTTGCAGGAAGCTTTCAAGTAATAATGCAACTGATTTAGTTCATTGAAATTGCTAATATTATAGGAATTGTAACTATGTCATTTGGTTTTTGTGAAGACAGTGTTTGCCATAAATCGGTTACTTCCAACTTTACATTGGTGCCTGGGTTATATAACATTAGGGTGATCCAGACAAAGTTTTGAAACTATGCATTCTTAACTTTCTAAACAACGGAATGAAATAAGGGAAGACATAACACTAACAAACGCTATGTTTGCTCTCTGAGGGCCTATTATTAGAATCGAATGAAATTGTTACTTTTAGAGAACTGGTATACAATTAATCCTTGAAGCCTTTGACAGTTTTAAGATTTAGAAATGAAAAATTGCCAGGCATTGCCCCCAAAGAGCCAGCTCTAATACTTGTGAGCCTACCATGTCACGTTAGTGCCTGAAAGGTCACATAATACAACATTCATGGGGCTTCCCTGGGGTTGCAGTGGTTAAGAATCTGCCTTCCAATGCAGGGGACACGGGTTCGAGCCCTGGTCTGGGAAGATCCCACATGCCGTGGAGCAAATAAGCCTGTGCGCCACAACTGCTGAGCCTGCACTCTAGAGCCTGCGAGCCACAACTACTGAGCCCATGTGCCACAACTACTGAGCCCACGAGCCGCAACTTCTGAAGCCCGTGCGCCTACAGCCCGTGCTCCTCAACAAGAGAAGCCACCGCAATGAGAAGCCCGTGCACCGCAATGAAGAGCAGCCCCTGCTCGCTGCAACTAGAGAAAGCCCAGGTGCGCAGCAACAAAGACCCAATGCAGCCAAAAATCAATCAATAAATTTATATATAAAAAAAAGACAACATTCATAAAGCAACACAAAAGGGCTTCAGCTCTTGAAACCCCCAATCAACTCTTGAAGTTCAAAAATGTTTGTTTGCTGTCTGTGAAAGTGTTAAGTGCTACCAAAGAATCTATTTATCTGGGTAAATTTCCCATTTATAGTATAGTATATCAGCTCTTCTCAGTTCATGAGGGTCACCATTGTGACCATAATACTGTTGGCAAAAAAGAAAAAAATCAAATTTACCTAAGGCTTCTTTAGCTGCATTCCGTATTATAGGTTGTTTGCTTGTTTGTCCTGAAATAGCCCTTACATTATTTTATATGCTATTTAGTGTTAGTTTTGAACCTAACTTTAGGCAACCAATTAGTTTTGATTAATTAATATTTTTCAGACCTGAAGTCCCTTTTTTCTAGTACTGTTTATCAGAGGAATACACCATAATATCTAAGAATAAACAAAGACATAACATGTTTAACTAAGCTTTGCCTCATTTTGACATTATCTCTATTGGTTTAGCAATTGAAAGAATTTGGTAAAGACTGGCTTGTATACACATACAGTTTTACTTGTTTTTTATTTAAAAAAACATTAAATCAAATATGCGGAGGGTTTATGTACTAGACAGCAAATAATTTACTTGATTGGATATTTGGATAAAAATCTATTTGGATAGAAATTAAACTAGATCTTTTCTGGAATATGTAAATGTTTATAAGGATTTCCTTGCAATTTAAAAGTACTGTGATTATTGGCAACCCTGAAGAGGATGTAGTTAAAGGTATTTTCGTATGAGGCCTGTAAACATGCTATAAAGGACTGACCCTACAAGACCTTAAACTTTTTTTTCTTAGAAATAATTCTTTAAAGTAGGCAAAGTGATTTTCCAAAAACTTTAAAGTGACTGGCTTATAGTGAAACTTAAATTCAAAATTAAAGATGTAGAATTTAAAAGTTCACCCATTTTGGATTTCAAGAACTGATTCTGGGCTTCAGGAACTGATTCTTCAAGATTTGAAGCCCTCCTGGTGTTTTTCACCTCCTGGTGAAGGTTACGCTGTTGAGTTATGACATTAGAAGTTGCCGTCTATTTCCTCCAGAAGAAATTTCCCCTGGGACCACATGAATAGTCATTAGCCATTTTTCTGTGAGCCTGAACAACTAAGAAAGTGAAAATAAGCTCCATGGATAAATGACAAGCAAAGTGACAACCAAATTTAATGAACACCTGTGCTCACAGCCACTTGCTGAGGGGACTTTAAAAGGTCTTTCCAAGGGATCCTGTGCTTTTTTTATGCTGTAGAGTAAGATTTGGGTGAGTAGTGAGTAGCAGCGCTGGTCTGTTAATAACACCAGTGACAGAAGCAGGACCGGGTCACCACAGTTACCACAGCTGATAAGTATTTGTTGATTTAAGTATCCTTGGGGTTTATTGAAAATTCCTTCTCAGCAGATAAATAATATTCAAAACAAATTCTGGGTTTCAAGTTATAATATCTTCCTAGAGCAATCCTTCCAGGCTTTTGGGTATTATATTAAATATTTAAGTACTGATAAAAATGAGCTTGTCATTCTCCTGGAGTATGTCAACTTTTTCAAGGATGGCACTTTAATAGGTTGTCATAGTATAGAAATTGGAACGATTTAATTGAAATTTAGAACCAGGAGGTAGAATTGTCTAAGTTAAGAAAGTCTTTTAGAATTCAGATTTGGGGACTTCTCTGGGGGCACAGTGGTTAAGAATCCGCCTGCCAATGCAGGGGACATGGGTTTGAGCCCTGGTCCGGGAAGATCCCACATGCCGCGGAGCAACTAAGCCCGTGCGCCACAACTACTGAGCCCGTGTGCCACAACTACTGAAGCCCGCGTGCCTACAGCCCATGCTCCACAA
This sequence comes from Lipotes vexillifer, assembly GCF_000442215.2. NCBI lineage: Eukaryota > Metazoa > Chordata > Mammalia > Artiodactyla > Lipotidae > Lipotes > Lipotes vexillifer. The sequence goes on from NW_006773710.1 coordinate 864,958, forward strand.
CAAGAGAAGCCACCGCAGTGAGAAGCCCGCGCACCTCAACAAAGAGCAGCCCCTGCTTGCCGCAACTAGAGAAAGCCTGCATGCAGCAACGAAGACCCAGTGCAGCAAAAATAAAAAATAAATAGAATTCAGATTTGGAAAACTTAGTAATTAAAAAATATACTTTTCTTTGTAAGGCCTTTGTTTTTAGGTCGGTGAAGCTGAATAAGGTAACTCTGTAATCTCATAAGAGACATAGAATTTCTCAGATTCGATTTAATTTAGGTTGGAGAATCAGATATCAGGACCATAGATGGGATCTTTGTTGGTAAGATGGTAAACATTCAGTATTTTTGTTCAGAAGTAACAGCAAAATGAAAATAACAAACCATTAAAAATAACTATCTACTAAAAGTGAGGCAATATGTCACAGTCACATCCAACCAAGCCTAACATTGGAAGGCAGACCCTCCATATTTCAGTCCTGGCCTCATGACTCATCACCTTCTGCTGACTCATTTTATTTTCTTTCTTTTTTTTTTTTTAATGTATTTTTTAGTCTTTATTGAATTTGTTACAGTATTGCTTCTGTTTTGTGTTTTGGTTTTTTGGCCACAAGGCATGTGGGATCTTAGCTCCCCGACCAGGGATCGGACCCGCAATCCCTGCACTGGCAGGTGAAATCTTAACCGCTGGACCGCAAGGGAGGTCCCTGACTCATTTTCTTAACTGTAAAATGGGCCTAATACAAATCAGCTTCGCATCCTTCACGTCGTTCCCTTCCAGAGAGGATGATTAGCCCCGTGTTATCCCACTCGAGTGCACTTCAGCCTGTGGAATATGACAGGGTTCCCATGGTAAACTAGCGACCTAGTGCTCTAGCTCAATTCCCACCTGTGCCATTTCTAGACACCTCCCTCATACCTCTCCAAAGGAGTCCAGGACCTCTCCCAACAGCACCCCACTTGCTTTCCTGTACCAACCCCCTTCCTTCTCCTGTGGTGTTTGTGAGTCACTGGTGGTATCCACAGTCACTTCTGATCGACAGTGCCCAGTGTGTGATTCTGTGGGAACCTTCATACACACGAACTTTTAAAGAGCCCCCGACACTACGGCAAAACATTATTTGCCGCTTTGTTTCTCTCTTAAACTCCCTTTCCCACTATCAGTGATGACTTGTCATGTCCTCTTCCATCTCTTGAAACCCTCTCCAACTCATATTTTCATCTAATGACCTCCTTTTATACTCCCCTGAAATCAGAACAGTGTTAGAAAACAGAAAGCTTTAGAAAGAAAAATGCTTAGAAAACAGAAACCGTCATGCAGCTACTCCCTCAACTTTCCTACCACCAAATCCGCGGACCTCTCTGCAATAGGACCCTGTTCTTTAGGATGAATCTTTTATAGTTAGTTATTTCTAGTTTGAGGCTTTTCTATCGATTTCTCAGGAAGACCATATAGAATAGTACCCCCGAGTTCTTGCATGTTTATAACTATTCCTCTCTGGCATTTACGTTCGAGGGTCAATTAGTTATATGTAAACTCCTAGGCTCACTTTTCTTTCCTTGAGAATTTAAAAACGTTTCTTTATTGTCATTTGGCACAAGGTATGGATGTGAAATAGTCTGAGGCTATTCTGATTTTCTTTCTTTTGCAAATTTTATGGTTCTTTTGTTTGGTTGTCCGTAGAGTTGTTTTCTTTCTCTAAAAGGTCAGCTGATTTACGTGGATATGTCTTTCCGCGCTTATTCCATTGCTTTGGTTTTATTCTCCAGTTTCCATTGTTACACGTGCTGCATCTTCATGGCCTCTTTTCCATATTTACCTTTTCCAACAAACCCTTTTCTATACCTTTCCATATATTTTGATTTTTAAAAAATTTCCCCCTTTTTAACTTTTTTTCTCACCATGTTCTCTGTAGTCTTTCTTTGTGTTTTTCTTCTAGTTTGAATTTTTTCCTTTCCTGATCTCTCTCTGCTGTACATCCTCCTGTTCTCTAGTCATCCATTTTCACAGTTTTCTTTTTGAGATTTCTGCTGCTTATTCACGGCTTCTGCCATTTTCTTAATTCCTCTGAGCTAATTTTGAAATACTGTTATATATTGTTTTCGGTGTGCTCCTTTGTTGGTACATTTTTCGAGCAGTTTTTTCTTACACTTTCTTTGACGAGCCATCAATCAGGGCCCTTTCCTGTGGCTCATGTATGATGGGTCTGGATGGAGCAGGATGGTTTTCTACCTTCAGTGTTTGGGTGTCCCCCCACCTGTGGGTCCTGTGAAGTGTGAAAAATAGTGTTCGTCTTTGCAGTTGCCACTAAAAAATACTCTCCGAGATCAGCTTCCTCGGGCCCCTGCTCGTTGATGTGAGGGCTCCCTCTCTACCGCATCAACTGTGTTCCTGCCTGCTCCACTGGGATTCTGCTTCCAGCAGTATTTCCTCAGAGTGGGCTCTGTCCTACTCAAAGGGCGATTTTTTTCTTGTGAGTTCCTAATTATTGGGAACCTAGGCTGACCCAGAATCCTCCGATCTCTTGGCAGCCCTTTAGCCTGTGCCTATGGTCTCTCGGCACTCTCCACAATTCCGAAGTCTGCAAACTTCTGCTCTTTTCACCATTTGTCCCCTGCTTGCTGATCTATTTTTACTAAGATGTGGTCCTCCTCTTTTAGAGATGAATATTTGTAAGCAATTTCTGAAGTCTGGCTCATAGGATCATCAAAACTCTTATTTCTACCTCTGCACGGCTGCCAATCCCAATATATGATCATCTATCTATCTATCTATATATATCCATACCTATATCTCCACACAGGACTGCGTCTCGTCCTACCTACTCAGCTTCTGGGGTTTTGGGTGGTATCTTGTCACCTGGTTTTGTTGAAAATATTGTCCCTTGAGATCTGTTTTTTGTCTATTTCATTGTCCCTCTCTGTAAGGGAACTTTGTGATGCTCAAAACTATGCTGCTGCCACTGCTTTATTGATTCACTGTTTAAAAAAATATGACTATAGACCAAGAAGCACATTTCTCATGAACACTTTTCCCTGGTTCGCTTATTTTCAGCCAAAGTGAAATATGTCCATTTGGACTGCTAGTCAAAAGCAGTGGCAAATCCACAAAGCCCTCTGCTTCTCTGTTCATCTGCTTATGGGGCTTGTTTTCCTTACAGTCTGTCAGTTTCGCTTGTTTTCCTTACAGTCTGTCAGTTTCTCTTCACATCCCATCCTTGTATGGGTCCCACGAGTGACGGTGGCTCTCTCTGTGTTTCTCTGTGCAGCACCTGCCTACCAGCTTGATTTTTAGGAATACAAACTCCAACATCACAAATGAAAGGGTGCCTGTGTGTGAGCACAAGTGTCACAGAGTGGTATAAAAACATGGCTGCATTTTTCCTCACAGGGATATAAAGATACCCAGTTGGATAGTCTTATGCACTGAGTTGTCATCTGCAGAAGGGTCTGCGCAGGTACAATTAAGACTCAAGGTAATGTTATGGGAGGCTGACCAGAGAAATCCTGGTACTTCACATTTTCTTTCAGCCGAATGACATTTCAACCCTGAGGTTGACAAATGTTTCAAAGGAGTGGTTTTTTTGCTGTTAATATTTTTTAGCAGTGAAAAACAATTTCCTACTTTTAATTTGAAATAGAAAATATCAGTGATTGGAAAGATAGAAAATCAAGAAAATATTTAAGCAGGTGAAAGAAAGATAATGAGACTATATAAGTATATACTCTTAGATAAAAAGAATAGGAGATAGAAATTTTGATAAGTTTGACTTTCAGACTTGAGTGTCTCGAAATTGAATAGCCTATTTGCAAGGGATAAGGAAGTTTGGATATCAACTAGACCACCTTTATTACACTCATTATAAAACTGTCTGAAAGCACTCCTCCAGCATGTGCAGGACACACAACAAAATGAAACACAGCAGCTTGAGGGAAGTGACTTCCTAACCAAGAAAACACAGAATCAGTGTGCCCAGAGTCCAGGAGTACACACACGTTAAGTCCCAAATTGGGATTGTTTGAAAAGGTTCTAGGGGCACTCAGCTTCTTATTCACTGCAGAGAAAATATAGTCTTCTTAGTGGTAAACTGCTTTTACCTCAAAGCATAGTCATGTTCTGTGTGTTCTTTTTCTACGTGTGAAAATGATAGTAATTAAGGAACAGTGCATTTTATACACATTGAGAAACATGAAGTGATCCTATCAGTTTGATGTATTAACGTTATACTTTAATAAATCTTAATGATTGAACATTTTAAGCTTACTTCCTGAGATAAATCTGACTTTTTGGCAAGCGTGGAAACCTGTTCAAGTAGCTCTCAGGAAGTGTAGGAAAGTGGGCTGTGTCTTCAAAGGTTTCCTTGACTCAGCCTGAGTTTCTGTGATGAGAGCTAGTTTTCCAAGCATCAGTTAAGGTCTCTTCAGTTTTCATGATAAAATGGAAACAACAAGGTGCCCAGAATCAATGACTGGTTTCCATTGCTTTTGGTTTGGATGTTAGGTAATAAAACAGGACAGAGTGGGAAACTGTGTAATTTGTTATTGCTTAATTGAGCAATATTTTTTAAGTAGTGTTAAATGAAAAAAAAAAAGAGTATAAAATGCAGAGAACAGGGATTCCTTCTGCTTGATTGACAAACTTGTGAAGATATACAACCACACATGTGTTCCTATTCAACATTTTTTCAACGTAGTAACAATTAATTAAATGATACTTTAAAAATTTCTCTATTGCTGATTTTTACTCTAAAAACTAGAACTTTCTGTTTTGGTTTTCCCACATTTGCGAAAACCAGGTTGGTCTCTATGTTTATGAGATTATGCTGTGTGAATAAAAACAACTTCTACAGATAGTGAGCTGGTGGAAAATTATTTCTGAACGATGAGTACCATATTATAATCACAAATGACAATCTCTTAACAAAAAATTTGGCTAAGGTCAACGTGAGAACATGAAGATGAGTAATTTAAAAATTATTAAGTCCAAGCAGGCCAGTGTATAACAAATTCTTGAGACGGTATTTAATCATTATTTGAACTTTCTGCTTTCAAATTATACTTCCGTTTAATACTGCCAAGGAGCACTTGGGGAATAGTTTTCATTTTAATTGAAAAATGTCATGTATATCCATGAACAAGCTATGTGAAATAAAACAATCCATTTAATTCCATAAAATTAACACCATGCAGAACATTTTAATTTGCTTAAAGTTTGATGTCAAATGTATTACTTAAACAAAAAATAGTTTGTTTGAAAAGAATCTCATAAAGGAAGTTTTAGGTACTATGAAGGAGAAGGCTCTTGCTTCAAAGGCAATGAGATTATGAAAAAAGTTAGGGAAGAATCTGCTACGTTAAGATAAATATATGGAATAACAAGAATGAGATGAGATATAAAAGATCTGAGAGGTAGGCTGGGTAGAACAATAGCTGAATGTATATGTATATGCATTTTCCTGTGTGTGTGTGTGTGTGTGTGAGTGCATGTGTGTGTTTAAGTGTAAAGAGATGTCCTAGAGTCCAGGAAGCACTGAAGATCAAATCTGGTACATTCAATGTCTAACTGTTCTTACATAGCTTTATTGACATGTCTTTTATTTACTATAAATTAGCTGAATTATAGAGCTGTGCAAAGTGTCACCACAAGACACTTAAATTTTCCTCATCACATAAAGTTTCCTAGTGCCCATTAAATACAACTCCTTACAGATCTGGTCTTGAAATCCTCACCCCCCACCCAGCCCCAGAAAGTACTGATCTGCTTTCTGTCTCTGTAAATTTGTCTTTTTTAGACTCTACATTAAACGGTATCATAAAATATGTACTCTTCTGTGTCTCACTTTTTTCACTTAGTATAACGTTTTTGAGGTTCTTCTATTTTGTACTGTGTACCAGTAGTGTGTTTCTTTCAGTTGCTCGTTTTCCGTTGTATAGATATATCCCATTTTGTTCATCCATTCATCAGGTGATTGTAATTTTGGAGCATTTCCAGTTTATTTATTTTTTGCTCTTATGAATAGTGCTCCAATCGACATTCACATGTGAGTGTCTACGTGGACGTATGTTAGCATTTTCCTGAATAGACAGGGGTGGAGTTTCGAGTCCTGTGGCATAGGTTTAACATTTGGAGCAACTGCCAAACTCTTTTCCAAAGTGGCTGCACCTTTTTACATCTCTACCGGCAATGAATGAACGTTCCAGGTTCTCTACATCCTTGCCAAGGCTTGTTACTGTCCATCCTTTTTTCCGTCCTGGAGGATATGCAATGGTATCGCATTGTTGCTTTAATTTGCATTTCCCTAAAGATTAATGATGCTGAGCATTTTTTCATGTGCTTTTTGGCCACTTGTGTATGTTGTTCGATGAAATATCTATTCAAATCTTTTGCCCATATTTAACTGTTTTTGTCATTATTATTGAGTTGTATTTTTTTTATATTTCACATATTAGTCCTTTACCAGATATATAATTTGCAAATATTTTCTCCTACTCTGAGACTTGCCTTTCTTGATAGTGTCTTTTGACACTATTTTAAGTGTCTTTTAAAATCGTTGATGAATTCCAATTTCTCAAGTTTAAAAAAAATGGATTGTGCTTTTGGCATGATGTCTAAGAATTCTTTGCTCAACCAAAGGACATGGAGATTGTCTCCTACATTTTATTTTAGAAATTTTATAGTTTTTCTCTTCCAGTTGTATTGAGATATACCTGACGTACAGCACTGTATAAGTTTAAGGTGTCTGGCGTAAGGATTTGACTTGCATACATCCTGAAACGATTATCATAATAAGTTTAGTGATCATCCATCAGCTCACGTATTAATTAAAGAAGTAGAAAAGTTTCTTTGTGATGAGAACTCTTAGGATTTCCTCTCTTAACAACTTTCCTACATAACAGACAGCGTGTTAATTACACTGATGATGCTGCACGTTACTCCCTAGCATTTATTTATCGTATAACTTGGAGTTTGCAGTGCCTTTTGATGGCCTTCGTCCAGTTGCCCTCCCTCCACCCTCCATCTCTGGTAACCAAAAATCCGATCGCTTTCTCTCTCTCTCTCTCTTTTTTTTTTTAGGGTCTGTTCAAATCTTTTTCTCGTTTTTAATTTGTTTTCTTATTATTGAGCTTTTAGGGCTCTTTATATATTCTGATATGTCCTTTATCAAATATGTATTTTTCAAATATTTTTCCCAGTATGTGTTTTTTTTGCCTTTTTCTTTTTTATTTGTTGAAACTCTTACATTTAGGTCTGTGGTTCATCTTAGAGGTAATTTTTGTATGATGGAAGGCCCTTAAGTTCTGTTTGTTGTTGCTGTGGTGGTGGTTGATGATGCCACAGAGTTCTATGGTTTTTATCTGAAGTTCAGGAGTTTGGCAAGCAAAAATGCTGTATGTCAATTATATCTCAATAAAACTGGGCGGGGGGGAACCCTGCCAGCTGAGCCAGGCCAAATTACTGACCCACATAATTCTAAGCAAAGAAAACAACTGCTGCTTTAAGCCACTTAATTTGTGGTGGTTTGTTATGTAGTGATTGATAGCTGAAACAATATATCATATTCACTTTATATTTTCTCTGTAAATAGTTATGCCTGAACAGGACATCTTGTAACAGATGTTACAGGAATTTTTACTCTACTTCAAAACTGTTAAGCATATCTCATATCAGAAAGTACAGGCTTTCTGATCTTTTGTACAGATACATGTCTTTTGTATACTTTTTTGGTACAGTAGTCCCTCCTTATCCACAGGGGATAAGACTCCCAGTGACGCCTGAAATCAGAGCACCAAGCCCTGTATATACTATGTGTTTTTCTATACACACGCACCTACAATAAAGTTTAATTTATAAATTAGGCACAGTGAAAGACTAACAATAACTAATAGTAAATTATGACAATTATGATTGTGAGTATTGACTCTCTCACAAAATATCTTATTGTTCTGTACTCACCCTTCTTCTTGCGATGAAGGGAGAGGAAGTGAGGTGAATGACACAGGCATTGTGATGCGGCATTAGGCTAGTACTGACCTTTGATGATACATCAGGAGAACTAGCTGCTTCCAGTGATGCTGGATCATCAGCTGTGACCAAGTGGATGGTTGGATCGACGAGGTCGAGGGCTGGGGATCCCAGGCTGGTCAGAGCTGGATGGAGAGAGATTTTATCATGTGACTCAGAACAGACACACAATTTAAAACCTATGCACCGTTTATTTCTGGAATTTTCCATTTAATATTTTAGGACCACAGTTGACTGCGGGTAACTGAAACCTTGGATATCAAAATTGCAGATAAGTGGGGAGGACTACTGTATAGATATATAACTTTTGTATACTTTTGTATAGATTTTTTGAACTTGTGCTTATCAAGTTTGACATTTATGTCAAAGTTAGTGAAATCAGTATTGCTCTTGTGGGATTGCATATGACTTTTAAAGCTGTTGGCTGTAAATATATTAGATTCGTGTCTCATGTTAACGTCTACCAAAGTGGCATTTTTTTGCTTCTGTTGCCTGCAGTACCTCTTTGAGAAAAATGCAACTTTTTGGAAGAAGGGAAAAACTACTTTTCATTACAGATTCTTTAATCAACAGCAATCAACTCTGCCTTTTATAACCACTTGCAAAGAAAATTATTTTTAATTTCCCATTTCCAAAATTCCCTAATGTAATAGATTTCTAATTACGTAACTGAAAAAGTAAACACCTTCTAATGGTTGCTCAGACATTAGGGTATATAGGTGTGATTACCAAATGTGTCTGTTTTCCTAGACACCAAATGCTAAATCTATTAGGATTGCCTGCTATTCTTCTGAATGTTGAAGACTGTTTATGTAAATTGAAAAGGTCAATGTATAGACACATTTCCGTGACTTTCTCCCTCTTAAAAGTATAGACTTGATAAAAAAAAAAATGGAGCAAAAATGAAATTTTTAAATAAAATTCATGCACAGTTCAAATCTGTAATTTCTTCTTACACTGAATACAAGTTATTTTTGCTATAGTTACCTAAATAAAAATATGTCCATATAACTGTTAACAGAACATCATATTTTTAAGTTGTTTGAGGAACTATATGCATTTCATTAGTCCAAAGTTAAATTATCTACCGTAGTGCTTTACTATATAGCCACTTAGATTCTAGGAGCCCAACACCTATATAAAAGCTTGAAGAAGATTTGACAATTGATTATAAGAACACATTTTAAAAAGAGTGTAGCCCAATGAATATTACTTTTGTATTTAAAGTAGCAAGAATCTGAAAAGGCCACATCCAATGGAAAATATGTGAAGTAAATACTGATATTCATTCCTACTTAGAAACAGCTTTGGAGTAGGACTTGTTCAGTTATAATTTTGCTTCATCTTAGCATGTTTCTGGCCCGAGAAAATTTTTAATCCTGACAGATCACAGAGTAGAAAGATTCCTTTTGTATAATGCAAATATTAGACACTTAGGGAAGGGGGTGGAGGAAGAGGGTTCAGACTCCAAGTTTCTTCATAATATTTCTCCCAAATGGACTCTGTAGAAACTTAAGAAGATTGAGTCTAGACCTGAGCTACGGTCTTATTTGTCCTCAAAGATGTGATGGCTATATTTCTAGGCAGGCAGTTTCACTGAAAAGGCTGGCTATCCGTTTATTTTAATCTGAATGAGTATGCTTTTTTTTTTTTTTTTTTTTTTAATAAATATTCATTCTCCTTTTAGCGATCCCTCTGAAGTCAATCTAATTCTTCCTTTCAAAGGTTTTTCTGTGTTTGGGCTATTGTGAAGTTGTGGCTTTACTGACCTGCTGCTCTGCGGTAAGTGAGCTGGGAAATTGAAGGAAACTTGTAAAAAGGAAAGAGAATTTCCTCTTCCTTTCACCTGGAAGGTGGCCGTTAAAGTGTGTTCCACAGACCAAGGGCATCTGCATCATTTGGAAGATTTCTCAAAATGCAGAATCTAGGGCCTCACCTAAGACCCACTGAATTTGAATCTGTACAATGACAAGATCCCCCATGTGACCCTAAAATTGACATGCACTACCCTAGCAGAAAGCACTAGATAAAACCCATCAGCCTTCCCCTCCCCAGCGGCCCTCGGAAGGACCTCCCTCTTCTCTGGGGTACCACTAAGAAAAAAACACAGAGGCAAGCAGCTCTGGCAGTTTGCTTCCGCTAGGTCTGGCTTTGGGGAAATAGTTTAATTTCCAGGCTTCTGTTTGCTCTTTGTCAAATGATCTAGTATTTTGTGACATACCTCTTGCAGGTTAACATGCTATGACTTACTCTTATTTGTTAACACTGAGCCCAGATCATTATTTAGGAAGAAAAAGTCTCCTTTACCCAGGGGACAGGCATTCACTTCACCAGCACATACTTATCCTAGTTTAACCCATGCCAATTAAATTAATTTGTTTCAGTGTAAGCTACCATACACTAGACTGATACAAATACAGTTGCCACTGAAACATATTCTTACGTAAAAATAACCAATCATTAATATATTAGTTGATTTACATATATTTTTCCAAAGGAAAAACTGTAATGAACTGCTATTCATTATAGTTAGAATACATCATGTCTTTAGTTAGTTAGCTTCTAGGAAACTACTTGAGATTATAGTATACTATAAACTTTCTCCTGCAGATATGTAAAGATGTATATACTTAAATTTATCTTTAAAACTCAAGGAAGAATACTAAAAACAAATATAAAATATATTTTGATTTACAAATTTACAAAGCTCTTCACCCACATAAGTTCATTAAAATATGAAATCTATGCAACTTTCCATTTTATCCTTCTATCCTTATCCTTTTATCCTTATCTCCCTTTCCATGCTATCCTTCGTAAACTGGCTTTTATTGTAGATTTTGTAAATTTCTTTGAGATCTTTCATTTAAAGCATCATAAAAGTGGGTTTATTGTCATTTATTATGCCATAGATATATCTAGGATAATTGTTTCATAATTGTTCCCGTATGTTGGTGTTCTAAGTGTTCAGGTTAAGGAAATAGCTGTGTTTCCCCATAATTCCTTCTCACTACATATGTTAAGTCCAGTATGTTCAGCCTGAGTTGACATAAGGTGCAGACACTGAGGCACCAGTTTACCAGGGCTGATAATACTTAAGACTGATATTCTTATTTGATATCTCACTTTCAAGATGTATGAGACATTGTAGCCTTTGGCATAAGAGCTCCAGATTACCTCTTAGCATCGAACATGATTTTAAATAGCTTAGTGACAAAAGGTGATAAACGACTGAGGATAAACATTGTAAAAGAGCTAAAATTGGTCCTGGGAATAACATGAAAGGCATTTAAATACAAAGAAGCGTCACTTCTTTCAGAATAAAATCAAGGAAAGTTGAACACTCTTTTCCATGATGTACCCTTTTATTTGATTGTGAGACGTATCTCAATCCCTGAACATACACATTTTTCCAATATTGGTAGTTAAAAACCCACCAAAACCAAAAGCTTAGGTATAATGACCAATCATTATTAAATATCTAATAATAACTAAATAATATAATAAATGTATAAGTAATAAATATTTAATAATGACTAATCATTATTAAATATGATTTTTAATGATGAATTTTAAAATAATCAATAGGGCACTGAAATAAAAAGTACTTTAATACTATGCCTCTATTAAATGAAGAACAACTAAAAGCCTCCTTAGCTGTATTTCTTTTTTCTCCTTTTTAAAATAAATATTTCTTGCATACCTGTTATGTGTTAGATGCTGCATCAAGCTTTGAAAGGATAAAGACAAATAAAATGTAGTTTATGCCATTGAAAATCCTAGAGTTCAGGAAAGTTGAAGAAAAACCTTAGGAACTATAGATTTATTGTTTTGTTGAAGATGGAACTGCCTTACTAGTGAGCATGTCAAATTAATCTATAAGAAGTTGAAAGCATAGTGATTAATATGGAATAATCATGATTCCATGTGGAAGAATGTCAAATCTTTATTTTAATGTCAAAATCCTATGAGATTAATATTTTTTCAACAAATATGTATGTTACCAAGTGCTATACTCTGTGCTGGGCTTCAGGGATATAGCGGAAACACGACAGACCTGGTTCCTGTTCTTATGGATCATATGTTCTAGCAACAGAGTCAGATGGAAACTAACAAAACAGAAAAATAAGCACAGTAATCACAATTAGCAATAAGGCTGTATGCCACCGACAAGGGGCCACGATATTGGGGTAAGTGAAGGAAAGATTCACTGAAGATTTGAAATTTTAGTTGGGACTTACCGCCTAAGTATACACGCCCTCCTACATCTGGACTATGTTTACACGAGATCACAAGCTGTTGTTTGTATCTGTTATTAACAGCTGAACTGAATTTGTGATGGGTATAGAAATCCTGTCTCTTCTCTTTTTTATCTTACTCTCTGGAAACATCTCTTTGTTACATACCAAACATTCTGTATATGTATAGCATTTAAGTTGAATGCATTCTTTATATATACTTTTAAATTTCTTAGTGTGGGTGGCAGAGTGAAAAAATTCTCCAATAAAGAGACGGTTCACTCCCCTCTAATTCCATGATGTGTGTTCTATATCACTATGTAACTTTAGGCAATCAAACAACTTCCAACTTGCATTATGTATGTATGTATGTATCTATCTAATCTCCTGATCCAGAGAAAGATGGTGGGCTCTGACGATTTAGGGATCACTTCTCACATCTCATTTTCCCCCAGAACATAGCACTGTGCTTACACATGATGCCAGTAACGGCTGAAGTTCACAGGACTTGGTTTCTTTCTGAAACTTCATTCAATAGACTCTGTCTCTGTAACCAGCAGCCCAGTGTTAACTATCAAAACAAGACATTCCATAGGATATTAGGACATAAGGCAAGGAATTTGTTGATGAGACCATTCATAATTGTATGACTTTAATCCTTTAAAAGTACTTTAGATGCCAAAATGTATGAGTTTTTTTTCATACCTGAACAGGTATTGTGTTGGAGATTTGAGCATCTGAAGGTCTGATGGAATGATGGAAAGATCATTATGACCAATGATTAGTACTGAGACTATGAGAAACAAGCAGAAAGTGAGGATGAGGGAAACAATATTTATTATGAGGAACTTTGTTCATATGAAATTGGCTATAGTTACTATGATAATTAACTATTAATGTGTCCTGCTCTAACAATAGTAAAGACTTGGCAGTTTCTCTAAATCCTATCTATATTTTCTAAAGGTGCTTCTAATAAGTCTCACTTTGTAGTGCTTTTTGATCACTTGATCAACTTCCTGCCGCAGAAATTTGCTCTTTCTCCAATATTTACTATCTCACTGGACGGCCCCACCATCCACATTGTAGCCCAGGAAACATTATGAAGCTCCATCCTTGAATCTTCCTTCTCTATTACCCCGATGTCCAGATAATCTGAAATGCTGTCAATTCCGTGCATCTTTATCTTAAATTGGCTCATTCTTTTTTTAAAATTTTATTTATTTATGGCTGTGTTGGGTGTTCGTTTCTGCGCGAGGGCTTTCTCTAGCTGCGGCAAGTGGGGGCCACTCTTCATCGCGGTGCGCGGGTCTCTCACTATCGCGGTCTCTCTTGTTGTGGAGCACAGGCTCCAGACGCGCAGGCTCAGTAATTGTGGCTCACGGGCCCAGTTGCTCCGTGGCATGTGGGATCTTTCCAGACCAGGGCTCGAACCCGTGTCTCCTGCATTAGCAGGCAGATTCTCAACCACTGCGCCACCAGGGAAGCCCCATTAAATTGGCTCATTCTTGATATCTTCCTCCATCACTACCTTTCTCTAGCTGAGCCCTTCTCTCTCTTCTAGGGGTTTTCTAATGGTGTCTCAGCCAAGACAAATCATTCCTTATATGGCCTCTAGAATTATCGTTCTAAATGCAGATGTGGCCATCCTTTCTTCCTCAAATACTTTCAATGACCTCACTTCCCTGAAGACAGTTAGGACCCTCCCCATGTAACTCACAAGGCTCTCAGTGCTGTGGCTCCCTGATTTCACCCCAGTGTTTCCATCACCCCCTCTCCTCCTGCCTCCCCTCCACCTCCCAACATGCACACCGCACACAGCACACGACCCTCTAGTGTCCGTCAAACCACTTTCCATTCTATGCTCTCTCTTAACCTAGACCTTCTCTTATCCTGCTACTTTTCCATGGAATGCTCCATTCACCCCTCCCCGTCCCTAGAACCAGAACTGGAGAACTTGTTTCTTTTATTGGAATTACCCAGTTACTCTTATATTTACATCTTATCCCCTGAGGCTCACTTTATCCCCACATGGTAAGGCTGCCTGAGGGTTGAACACTGCCTAGGTCACTGTCACAACCTGTAAGACGAGGATGTTTGACGATTGCTAAGTTAATCAGTATGAGAAACTTCTCACTGCAGATGGATTTAGAATTCCTTCCACACACATAACCCTGTGAAAACCAAGCAGAGTGCGTGTGATTGGGGGCAGACTCGGAGAGGTAAAGCATGTTAATTTCCAGTGAGATGGGTATCCTGATTTCCATGCAGTCTGCTCTGCATCAGGATGACTTGAAGACCTAGTATAGAAACCAAGGTCTAGCTCCTGGGTTGTTGTTATTCTAGCTAACGGCAGTGATCATACTGTTGCACTTTTGTGGACATTTAATAAAAACTCAGAGAACAGCTTGCAAAAGGCAGTACTCATTCCTGATAAGAGAAAAAGGGAAACAAGGGAATCATCTACTAAGCAACTTCAAATGTTTCCGCTGTAACCTTAAGAGCATAATTTTAACTTTTTGGCACTGGGTGAGGTCGGCCTTAGTGTACTTTGAATTACGCATTATAACTGGAAAATTGGATGCAGAGGTAAAGGGGAGTTTCCTTTTCTCAAAAGTTGTTTAGCCAAGATACACAATCTGTGAACAAGAGTAATTTGGTGAGAACACCAGTGAAGTGTATACCTGGATAAATACTTGTTTTCCCATGTTCTAAAATACCAAAAGCTTACTTCCTTTGGGTTCCCATTTATATTTATTATTAATTTTATGTCATATTATTTTCATGTATTTTAAACTGCAGACTGGGTATTTTATTTTATTCAGGATATTTAGAAATCTAGGGGGCACCATTTAAAATGAGTATCTCTTGCCATGAATAGAATTTTAAAAATTACATTTGATTGTGAGGAAATTAGGGTGTACTCAAAGCTTCTAGCGTCTAAAAAACATGCTTAACTTCTAGTTTTAAGAAAGCAATGACAACTTTTCCTTTTTCATACTTCCAGATTCTTCAAGGGCCATTCAAGTCAATTGTTTGCTAATAATTGCATTGGCATTGTGCTGGCTTGAAGTGCGACCAAAGAGAAGCATGTTTCAGTATAGATTACCAATCACACTATTAGCAATTTAGGCAAGTTAATGACTAATACTGCATTGGTATGATGGTAATCACTTTCAGGTCATCCAATAAGAAGTGACTCCTAACCAAGACAAGAGTATAGTTAAAGAAAGATTATACGAAAGGATGATAGATACAGATTTACAGCAAATAGTTTTCAACTGAAATCCAACTATTAGTAAGAGATTATCAGAAGGGATTTACTTGGTAACCCCCCCATAATTTAGTGCTATTTTTCTTCTGTATACTACCTAACACATTTCAACTTCTGGAGTATGTAACCTGGGCTAGAAATCTCTCGGGAACCAGCTCCCTCACGATCTTTGTGGTATTTCCTGTTTGAGTCAGACTGGAAATATCCCTAACAGGCTCCGCTTTAGGGATTTAGCCCTTCGCTTCCACAAGTAAGAGAACCAAGAGACAAAAGAAGCTGAAACAAGAGAAAGGCAGCCAAACCATGGTTTTGATTGTTCAGAATCTCCTGCTTCGTTTAAGGAGAAAGGTTTATGGATTGTCGTCCTCAACCAGCCATTATATATAAAACTATTTAGATCCTTTCTTTGCCTACTAACTTAATGCATCACTGACTGTAGCTCCATTACAAAGTGCTTGAGTCAAGGTTTGGAAGATTTAGACAGAGACAAGTCTGGAGCTTCGTAAGCAGAACAAGGGTGACACAGCATCATAGTTACATGAGCTATAAATCTGTGAAGAGAAGATGTTGACTGTCACAGGTCCATTTTTATCTTGCTGCAGAGGGCATTGATGGTCAGTGATCTACTTTATTTTGCAGTACTATTAAAGGAATTCTTAACCATGTGTTGCCATTTTATTTAACGAGTAATGGTGCCCCTTTGAAGAGGACTTGTACATCCTGTTTGATACCTGAACAAGTTAAGCCAGAACTGAAATATATTCTAATTTCTCACCTAGGTATAAAAATAAATAAATAAATAAATAAAAATAGAAGGCCAGAAAAGGAGGGGGAGAAAAAAGCAGTTGCCATTCAGGATTTATAAAGAATAGTTACATTTGACAGCTAAGATATATAATCACTTATCTTCGCTGCTGGTCAAAGATAATTTCCTCTGGTTCTTTCTATTTGAACCCACCCAATAACGTATAAGGTGTTTTTCTCTTAAGATAAAAAGGTAGACTCTGAAATTATATGAAATTTAAATGATTTACATCCTAGTTAGAAAATTTAGCTTGAAATATAATGATCATCACCTTATATTTCAATAATATTTCATTTCCCACACCTGCCTTCAAGGGCTGTTTCAATCATGAATAACAGTTGGAGAGAAAAACGATAAACATTATGTGTGCAGCAAAGGTCTTAGTAGTTATGATCCAAGCTGGAAAGAGGAACAACCGTCACTGCAGGGCTGGACCCGGTGGGGAGCCTGGAGTTCTGCCCTAACAATCCCGAACTCTGCAACTTTATATGCTCTTTGTGGTTTTAAAAAGACTTGATCTTTCTAATATTACATTCTGAAAGCCAACCCAATAGATACCCTATTTCTGGAGAGCTTTGTAGCCAAAATGATGGAAAATTCTTGTGGCTGTTGCTGTGTTTCTCGGTGAAAGAGCAAAGCACAGCGTAGGTGTGGCTGATCTGCGTGAAGTGTGCATATCCACTGACAGTGGTGCCGGGGTGGAGCCTCCTTTATGCTGTAGGAGAGGAGAAGCATTCTTTCCAGCAGCTGGAACGTGGCTCCGGGCTTTGCCAGTGTGCTTGGTGTGAACCTGGGAAAGTCAGTGCAGAGTTTGGGGAAGGAAGGAGAGGGAGCTGGCACTTTCCAGTTGAAGCAGGTGTGGCCCCGTGTGATGTGACGCGATGTGAGAGGAGCCAGGAGGCTTCATGGTCAAATCCTTATCGTATAGACTTAAGCACATCCTGTCTTCCTTCATTCTCTTTCCATGTATCACTGATCATCTGATGTTTAGCACAAAGAGCTGGGGGTGCTCGGCCTCCTTGCTCTATATCTCCAGCATTCCTTCACCCCAACTTAATTCTCCTCACTTATTTTCCAAGAAATCAATCACTTTCCACCCCCTCCTCGGTTCTACTGCTACCTGAGCACCTTTGAAGGCTCATGATCGATCTCTGCTGCACAAAGGGCTATAGGTCCCCTCCTTTAAAGGTATAGGAAGTGGAGGATTTTAAAGTCAATTCTTTTTATTTTCCTTTCCCACGCATTTCAGATAGTAACTGAGAGGGGTGTAGACACTTCAACTGCTAGAGCAATTTCCCTTCCTTAACAGCCCCACCCAATGCAGGCAGCAGCTACAATGAGCTCGGCTCTAATCATCCCCCCTTGTCTTTGTTTCAGAATTGTGTTCTTTAACACGATTCAGTTCAGCAAAAGTAAACCATCACGTGTTTTTGAGAGGCTATGACAAGGATCTCTGCAAGATAATGCTCTCTCGGGTCAAGTCCCTGACGATCATGAGTTTACAGTCTACCCAGAAAGGTTAGAGACCTATCAGAAGCAGGGGAATTCATTACCCATAGAAAGCGAGTAAGTGTTGAATGCTAAGTGGTGAATCGGTGATATGGAATATGCGAGCTATGCCTTCTCAGTGTCCTGCACTTATTCATAGCCTTGATCGCAATTGTCATGAAAGGACTTCTCTGGATATCGTTTATTTTTGTTTTGTCTTCACCCTGCACCAACCCCTTGGTTCAGGGTCCTTGCTGGATTTTTGGTTGCCAGCGTATCCCAAGCGGAGAACCGTGAATCCAGAAATTCAGAGAAGGAAGCACCCGTCATGTGGGCCGATTCCCAGCCGTGGCCATCAGGGAAGGCTTCTCACAGGTGCTTCAGATCCAGCGGAGGGAAAGTCCAAAAATTTCTATGGATTAGTCATGTCGGCCTAAACCTCTGTCTACATCACAAGCTTGTAATAACATACTTCTTTATCTGGGAATCCCCAACCTGTTGTTAGAATCAGGAAATGGTGGATGCCTCCCATCCCGGCGTGGCTTGGACAGACGGCCAGTATCTTCTGGCTTGTTCCCATGTGTGGCCCAGATTCAACTCACCCCAGAGACGTATCAAGTGTCACGGGTTTGGCATGGGTGATGGCAGCCTGGGCTCCCAGGCAGCCCCCAAATTCCGGGTGGTTATGATTGTTTACATTTTGAACGGAGCCCCGGGCAGCACCATTCCACTGAAAGTCCTTACTCTCTTGAGTGTAATAGTCCTCTGTCTTCCGTTCTTGTTTCCAACTCCTCTAGGATTCAGGAGAGCATGAAAAAGAGAACTATAAGCAGCCTTTCTGTGGGATTCATAACTTTGTGTACGGCGTAGGCTGCACAAGAAGAAATCGTTGAACCGTAAACAGGCTTTTTAACCTCCTCTCCTGCTCCCGGAGAAGAGACGTGGGCAGCTAGCTGGTAGAGCATCTCGGCGCTGTTCCCTACGACCTGCCCTCTCTCGCTCTGCAGGAAGAGAATGCCATCTCCACCCAGCTGTGCTGTGGCCACCATGCATTAAGATGCACAAATAGCAGTCTAGCCTATGAGTCTTTCTTTTCATATTTCTCCAGGCAGCTTCAGTCCAAATAAGGTTCTCACTCCTCCTGAGATAATTCCTAATGTTTCTAAATAGGTTTCCAATTCCCCACTAATTCCACTATCAGTAACGAGCACCACATTTTACAAATGGGCCAGTGGGTTGTACAGATGCACATTTTATAACTGTATTTCGTTTCGCTTGAAATACTTTTAGGAACTATGGAAAAGGAGTGGTTGATTTAGAAAGCAGGGGTAAACATAACCTTACAATTATCACGTGAGTATGGGGCATTAAGAAAGATTAAAAACACCACCACTAGCAACATTCAAGTTACTCCACTCTTCCTTCATGCCTTGAAATACTATGCATTTCGTTCCACTCATGTGATTTGGGGTTCCATTTACAAAGTCACTTTAAGAGTCTTTTGAATATTTTCTGTGGTGATAGAAATTTGTTCTTTGAGGATTGACTTTAATTTAGGGAAACAAAAGATAGAACTAGCCCAGAGAATAAGGTGGATGATCATGGCAGGTGATACCAATTTAGTTTTAAAAATAAAGAGAGGGCTTCCCTGGTGGCGCAGTGGTTGAGAGTCCGCCTGCCGATGCAGGGGACACGGGTTCGTGCCCCGGTCCGGGAAGATCCCACATGCCGCAGAGCGGCTGGGCCCGTGAGCCATGGCCGCTGAGCCTGCGCGTCCGGAGCCTGTGCTCCGCAATGGGAGAGGCCACAACAGTGAGAGGCCCGCGTACCGCAAAAATAAATAAATAAAAAAAATAAATTAAATAAAGGGAAATGGAAAAGATTTTCTCCACAAGGTTTTTTACACTATAGCATCTGCGGGCTAATACTGTAACCTTACCAAATGCCTCTTTTAAGAGGCTGACCCTAGATTGGTAGGTTTTTTTCCTCTTTTCATAGAAGTTCTATGTATTGCGGTTTATTTATGCTCCAGTTTGTATGGAATTATGTCCTTAAATAATGCTGCTGCAGCTTGGTCTTATAAGATTCCTGGAGTTCTAGTCCACATCAAACAAGTACTTAATAGATCAAATTCAGATAATTAAATTGTGCTTTTGCTTTGCAGAACACTAAAAGCAAAATCGCTCCTATATTGCTAAAACCATTTTAAATGCTTTTGGAAATGTTAAATTATCTGTAGGTGTGCACACTAGAGTCTTCGTTCAAGTCCAGTTGGTACCTTACCTTGTTTTGGTCACTCTTAGAACATGGGTTCAATTAAAGTTGCCTGACAGGGGAAGATCAACATTCTCCAAATATGCAGGCAAAGCTTTCATCCACAGGGCAGAAGAATCAATTGCTCTCTTTCTTGGCTTCAGCCTTTCCTTTGTTTTCACTTTTCTTCCCCCTAAGTTCACACTTAAGGTCCCTTTTAATGCTGTGTGTCCCCCACCTTTTTCCTGTTATTGTGTTTCTTATTATAGGCTCTGCCCTCCTTAGAACTCTTATCTTTTCATCATCTCCTCATCCTTTTCATTGAGATGAACTTACCAGAGGCAGAGAAGGACTGAATGGACTCTGTTCCTACCTGAAAGGGGACCACACCATAATCTGTTAAAATAAAGGATGACTGTCCAATGCATTTACCCTTGTGCTGTGGCTTTATTATTGTTGTTTGAACTGCAACCCAGAATGGAACTTTTTTTTTAATTTCGAAGACTTTTTTCTTTTCTAACCTCCAAGCTTTTTTTTTTTTTTAAATTTAAGTTTGGACCTTAATGTGTTGACAGGTCTCTTTTACATTATTTTTGGCTAAAGGCAGAAACAAATTGTGTTGAAAAGTATTATGAGAACACCTCTCCTTCTAAGATTTCTAGCTCAGTAGACTCCAGAGGTCTGGATTAATCAGGTAAGCCTTAGAAAAACATCCACTGTTTTAGATGAGCTGCTTAACCAAATCCCAATGCTGAACTGCTAGAGGTTTTCTTATCTCGAATGAACTGTGTGTTAGGGGAGTGACCTGATGAACTACTACTTATATATGAAGGGAATCTGAAACCTCACAGTCATACTTTTAATAATGTGGCCAAAAAAGTCACATTCATACATGTTTCTAAGACCAATATATATTTTGCATGATTAAAATATGAACTATGTGACTGAATTAACCTAATTATTCCATAACTTAAAAAATACTATTTTTTATCAAACTAGTCATTTTGAGATTACTTAAAAATACATTTTACGAGAGAGGACCTTCAAGATGGCGGAAGGGTAAGATGCGGAGATCACCTTCCTCCCCATAAATAGATCAGAAATACATCTACATGTGGAACGACTCTTACAGAACACCTACTGAATGCTGGCAGAAGACCTCAGACCTCCCAAAAGGCAAGAAACTCCCCACGTACCTGGGTAGGGCAAAAGAAAAAAGGAAAAACAGAGACAAAAGAATAGGGACGAGACCTGCACCAGTGGGAGGGAGCTGTGAAGGAGGAAAGGTTTCCACACACTAGAAGCCCCTTCGCAGGTGGAGACTGCGGGTGGCGGAAGGGGGGAGCTATGGAGCCACGGAGGAGAGCGTAGCAACAGGGGTGCGGAGGACAAAGCGGAGAGATTCCCGCACAGGCACTAGTCCCCTCCACCAGGAAGCCTACACAACCCACTGAACCAAAATTAGCCACTGGGGACAGACAACAAAAACAACGGAAACTATGAACCAGCAGCCTGCGAAAAGGAGACCCAGAACACAGTAGGTAAAGCAAAATGAGAAGACAGAGAAACACACAGCAGATGAAGGAGCAAGGCAAAAACCCACCAGACCTAACAAATGAAGAGGAAATAGGCAGTCTACCTGAAAAAGAATTCAGAATAATGATAGTAAAGATGATTCAAAATCTTGGAAATAGAATGGAGAAAATACAAGAAAGGTTTAACAAGGACCTAGAAGAACTAAAGAGCAAACAAATAGTGATGAACAACACAATAAATGAAATTAAAAATTCTCTAGACAGGATCAATAGCAGAATAACTAAAGGCAGAAGAACAGATAAGTGACCTGGAAGATAAAATAGTGGAAATAATTACTGCAGAGCAGAATAAAGAAAAAACAATGGAAAGAATTGAGGACAGTCTCAGAGATCTCTGGGACAACAGTAAATGCACCAACATTCGAATCATGGGGGTCCCAGAAGAAGAAGAGAAAAAGAAAGGGACTGAGAAAATATTTGAAGAGATTATAGTTGAAAACTTCCCTAATATGGGAAAGGAAATAGTCCAGGAAGCACAGAGAGTCCCATACAGGATAAATCCAAGAAGAAATACACCAAGACACATATTAATCAAACTATCGAAAATTAAATACAAAGAACAAATATTAAAAACAGCAAAGGAAAAACAAGAAATAACACACAAGGGAATCCCCATAAAGTTAACAGCTGATCTTTCAGCAGAAACTCTGCAAGCCAGAAGGGACTGGCAGGACATATTTAAAGTGATGAAGGAGAAAAACCTAGAACCAAGATTACTCTACCCAGCAAGGATCTCATTCAGATTTGACGGAGAAATTAAAAGCTTTACAGACAAGCAAAAGCTAAGAGAGTTCAGCACCACCAAACCAGCTTTACAACAAATGCTAAAGGAACTTCTCTAGGCAGGAAACACAAGAGAAGGAAAACACCTACAATAACAAACCCAAAACAATTAAGAAAATGGTAATAGGAACATACATATCGATAATTACCTTAAATGTAAATGGATTAAATGCTCCAACCAAAAGACATAGACTGGCTGAATGGATACAAAAACAAGACCTGTATATATGCTGTCTACAAGAGACCCACTTCAGACCTAAGGACACATACAGACTGAAAGTGAGGGGATGGAAAAAGATATTCCATGCAAATGGAAATCAAAAGAAAGCTGGAGTAGCAATTCTCATATCAGACAAAATAGACTTTAAAACAAAGACTATTACAAGAGACAAAAAAGGACACTATGTAATGATCAAGGGATCAAT
Source organism: Lipotes vexillifer (assembly GCF_000442215.2). Taxonomy (NCBI): domain Eukaryota; kingdom Metazoa; phylum Chordata; class Mammalia; order Artiodactyla; family Lipotidae; genus Lipotes; species Lipotes vexillifer. Next base: position 887,820 of record NW_006773710.1, read on the forward strand.
TCAAGAAGAAGATATAACAATTGTAAATATTTATGCACCCAACATAGGAGCACCTCAATACATAAGGCAAATACTAACAGCCATAAAAGGGGAAATCGACAGTAATACAATCATAGTAGGGGACTTTAACACCCCATTTTCACCAATGGACAGATGATCCAAAATGAAAATAAATAAGGAAACACAAGCTTTAAATGATACATTAAACAAGATGGATTTAATTGGTATTTATAGGACATTCCATACAAAAACAACAGAACAGACTTTCTTCTCAAGTGCTCATGGAACATTCTCCAGGATAGACCATACCTTGGGTCACAAATCAAGCCTTGGTAGATTTAAGAAAATTGAAATCATATCAAGTATCTTTTCCGACCACAATGCTATGAGACTAGATATCAATTACAGGAAAAAATCTGAAAGAAATACAAACAGATGGAGGCTAAACAACACACTACTTAATAACCAAGAGATCACTGAAGAAATAAAAGAGGAAATCAAAAAATACCTAGAAACAAATGACAATGAAAACACAACAACCCAAAACCTATGGGATGCAGCAAAAACAGTCCTAAGAGGGAAGTTTATAGCAATACAATCCTACCTTAAGAAAAATAAAACATCTCAAGTAAACAACCTAACCTTATACCTAAAGCAATTAGATAAAGAAGAACAAAAAAAACCCAAAGTTAGCAGAAGGAAAGAAATCATAAAGATCAGATCAGAAATAAATGAAATAGAAATGAAGGAAACGATAGCAAAGATCAATAAAACTGAAAGCTGGTTCTTTGAGAAGATAAACAAAATTGATAAACCACTAGCCAGACTCACCAAGTAAAAAAAGGGAGAAGTCTCAAATCAACAGAATTAGAAATGAAAAAGGAGAAGTAACAACTGACACTGCAGAAATACAAAGGATCATGAGAGATTACAACAAGCAACTATATGCCAATAAAAAGGACAACCTGGAAGAAATGGACAAATTCTTAGAAATGCACAACCTTCTGAGACTGAACCAGGAAGAAATAGAAAGTATGAACAGACCAATCACAAGCACTGAAACTGAAACTGTGATTAAAAATCTTACAACAGGGGCTTCCCTGGTGGCGCAGTGGTTGGGAGTCCGCCTGCCGCGATGCAGGGGACACGGGTTCATGCCCCGGTCTGGGAGGATCCCACATGCCGCGGAGCGGCTGGGCCCGTGAGCCATGGCCGCTGAGCCTGCGCGTCCGGAGCCTGTGCTCCACAACGGGAGAGGCCACAACAGTGAGAGGCCCGCGTACCGCAAAAAAAAAAAAAAAAAAAAATCTTCCAACAAACAAAAGTCCAGGACCAGATGGCTTCACAGGCGAATTCTATCAAACATTTAGAGAAGAGCTAACACCTATCCTTCTCAAACTCTTCCAAAAGATAGCAGAGGGAGGAACACTCCCAAACTCATTCTACAAGGCTACCATCACTGTGAAACCAAAACCAGACAAAGATGTCACAAAGAAAGAAAACTACAGGCCAATATCACTGATGAACATAGATGCAAAAATCCTCAACAAAATACTAGCAAACAGAATCCAACCACACATTAAAAGGATCATACACTATGATCAAGTAGGGTTTATCCCAGGAATGCAAGGATTCTTCAATATATGCCAATCAATCAACGTGATACACAATATTAACAAACTAAAGGAGAAAAACTATATGATCATCTCAATAGATGCAGAGAAAGCTTTTGACAAAATTCAACACCCATTTATGATAAAAACCCTCCAGAAAGTAGGCATAGAGAGAAACTTCCTCAACATAATAAAGGCCATATATGACAAACCCACAGCCAACATCTCCTCAATGGTGAAAAACTGAAAGCATTTCCACTAAGATCAGGAACAAGACAAGCTTGCCCACTCTCACCACTATTATTCAACATGGTTTTGGAAGTTTTAGCCACAGCAATTAGAGAAGAAAAAGAAATAAAAGGAATCCAAATCAGAAAAGAAGTAAAGCTGTCACTATTTGCAGATGACATGATACTCTACATAGAGAATCCTAAAGATGCCACCAGAAAACTACTAGAGCTAATCAATGAATCTGGTAAAGCAGCAGGATACAAAATTAATGCACAGAAATCTCTGGCATTCCTATACACTAATGATGAAAAATCTGAAAGTGAAATTAAGAAAACACTCCCATTTACCATTGCAACAAAAAGAATAAAATATCTAGGAATAAACCTACCTAAGGAGACAAAAGACCTGTATGCAGAAAATTATAAGACACTGATGAAAGAAATTAAAGGTGATACAAATAGATGGAGAGATATACCATGTTCTTGGATTGGAAGAATCAACATTGTGAAAATGACTCTACTACCCAAAGCAATCTACAATTTCAGTGCAATCCCTATCAAACTACCACAGAACTAGAACAAAAAATTTCACAATTTGTGTGGAAACACAAAAGACCCCGAATAGCCAAAGCAATCTTGAGAAAGAAAAATGGAGCTGGAGGAATCAGGCTCTCTGACTTCAGACTATACTACAAAGCTACAGTAATCAAGACAGTATGGTACTGGCACAATAACAGAAATATAGATCAATGGAACAGGATAGAAAGCCGAGAGATAAACCCACACACATATGGTCACCTTATCACTGATAAAGGAGGCAAGAATATACAGTGGAAAAAAGACAGCCTCTTCAATAAGTGCTGCTGGGAAAACTAGACAGCTACATATAAAAGAAAGAAATTAGAACACTCCCTAACAGCATGCACAAAAATAAACTCAAAATGGATTAAAGACCTAAATGTAAGGCCAGACACCATCAGACTCTTAGAGGAAAACATAGGTAGAACACTTTATGACATAAATCACAGCAAGATCCTTTTTGACCCACCTCCTAGAGAAATGGAAATAAAAACAAAAACAAACAAATGGGACCTAATGAAACTTCAAAGCTTTTGCACAGCAAAGGAAACCATAAACAAGACCAAAAGACAACCCTCAGAATGGGAGAAGATATTTGCAAATGAAGCAACTGACAAAGGATTAATCTCCAAAACATACAAGTAACTCATGCAGCTCAATATCAAAAAAACAAACAACCCAATCCAAAAATGGGCCGAAGACCTAAACAGACATTTCTCCAAAGAAGATATACAGATTGCCAACAAACACATGAAAGAATGCTCAACATCATTAATCATTAGAGAAATGCAAATCAAAACTACAATGAGATATCATCTTACACCAGTCAGAATGGCCATCATCAAGAAATCTACAAACAATAAATGCTAGAGAGGGTGTGGAGAAAAGGGAACCCTCTTGCATTGTTTTTGGGAATATAAATTGATAAAGCCACTATGGAGAACAGTATGGAGGTTCCTTAAAAAACTAAAAATAGAACTACCACATGACTCAGCAATCCCACTACTGGGCATATACCCTGAGAAAACCATAATTCAAAAAGAGTCATGTACCAAAATGTTCATTGCATCTCTGTTTACAATAGCCAGGACATGGAAGCAACCTAAGTGTCCATCAACAGATGAATGGATAAAGAAGATGTGGCACATATATACAATGGAGTATTACTCAGCCACAAAAAGGAACAAAACTGAGTTATTTGTAGTGAGGTGGATGGACATAGAGACTGTCATACAGAGTGAAGTAAGTCAGAAAGAGAAAAACAAATACCGTATGCTAACACATATATATGGAATGTAAAAAAAAAAGAAAAGAAAAAAAATGGTCAGAAAAACCTAGGTGCAAGATGGGAATAAAGATGCAGACCTACTAGAGAATGGACTTGAGGATACAGGGAGGGGGAAGGGTAAGCTGGGACAAAGTGAGAGAGTGGCATGGACATATATACACTACCAAACGTAAAATAGATAGCAGCCGCATAGCACAGGGAGATCAGCTCAGTGCTTTGTGACCACCTAGAGGGGTGGGATAGGGAGGGTGGGAGGGAGGGAGATGCAAGAGGGAAGAGATATGGGGATATATGTATATGTATAACTGATTCACTTTGTTATAAAGCAGAAACTAACACACCACTGTAAAGCAATTATACTCTAATAAAGATGTTAAAAAAATACACTTCACTAGTGAAAATTTGGATTCTTATGTTTGGAAGAATAAGCAATTAAAATTTTTTTTCAGTTTATGAACAATCGTATTCAGTAAACGCTTTCTGAGAATCTATTCGGTGCTATGACAGGCACGGATGGTAGCGGCATAAGAAGACAGCATCCTTGCCCTCGAAGAATTCCATCTCATCAGAAAGACAGGCAAGTAAACACACATGTGCAATGTAAATGTGCTATGAGCTTTAACACAATTAGGTAGAGGGCTCTGTGGGAACAAAGGGATTGGCACATCTACTGCTGCAGGTGACACCCTAGATAAACTACACAGTGGCTGCAAAATCCTGAAGGTAAAGTATAAATTTTCCCCATGGTGGGAGGGTCAAAGATGTGTAGGCCATGAATTTTGGGAACAATTTCACATGCCAGGTGATAAGTTAGAAAACCAGATGCTGTCATTTCGTGTAACTTAACATTCTCTTGTACCTACATTGTGCTATGTTCTATACTAAACATTATAAACCCTCAGGGCCTTAGTTTTTCATGTGCAAAATTGGGATCATGTTAGGTTTTTCTGAAGATTAAATATTGTAATCCACATAAAGCACTTAGTGCCCAGAATATAGTAATAATAAGTGAACTATTATTAGCTATTATTTTCATGTCTATCCATTCTCACTGGTAATGCTACCCAGAAAGATGGCAGGGTGGGTGATCAGTTCATTCACTTATTTACAAACATTTATTAAGCACTTATAGGCACCAGCCATCGGGGATTCAAAAGTGAAACGACCAAGTATCTGCTTTCACATAGCTCAAAATTCCAGTGCTGAGATGAAAGAAAAGCAAGTAAATCAGGAAATGAATAAATAATATAAATTCGGAGATCAATAAGCATTGAAAGAGCATGACAATGCTTGGGGGTGCAAGAAGGCATTTCATATACTGTTATTATTGAAACCCTCCTGGAAGAAGTGGTAACTTGAATGTTAAGATGGAACCAGCCCTGTAAAGACCCCAGGTAGGAATACACCTGGCATGTTCCAGAAACAGACAGAAGACGATTTGGAATAAAGGTAATGAGAAGAATAGAAATAGGGGATGACGCTGGTGAAAGAGACAGGCACCAGCTAATGCAGGGCCAGGTAGGGAAGGTAAGAAGCTTGAATCATTTCAAGTGTAATGGAAACTCTCTTCACTATAAGGCACAATCAGTCAGTCTTTCAGAGAGCTTCCTTTACCTCATTCTGCCACCAAGCACTCTGCTAAGCATGGCTCTCTTGAGCTGTTGATGGGTCCTTCAGGCCCTCCCAGCCCCCTTCAAAGGGTACAGCCATCCTGTTACCTAGAAACCATGCAGGGATATATCCTTACTCTTCTTCTAAACCGGGTCTGCCTTTATACCTTGGTAATACCATTTGAGTAAGTTTCTTTCCTTTTATCTTTATTACCACATCCTTCTCAACCATAATATGTGTAACACTTGTCCTGTGTCCCAGGCACTGAATGAGCCTCCATGGTTAACTCTGTGAAAGAGACACCATTCTTGCTCTTAAGAAGTTCATTGCCAAGAGGGGTCAACGGACGTACTAAGAGACATCAAGACGTGGACTGGTGAGTGTAGTGATTGGGATAAGCTCAGGGAGAGTGTGTGAGCACTCACGGAAGAACCCCTTCCCCAGGGACACCAGTGCCGAACACCATATATTCCAGAGAAGAAAGCAGTACAGTGATCTGAGATGAAAACAAGCTCCTAAATTTCATTCAAATTCTGTTGCTTCTACTTCTCTTGATCCATGCTTCCATAACTGGCCACTACTGCCTTTTTTGTCAACCTGTTTTTAAAAACAGTGTGGGTTTTGGCAAGATATTGACTCTGAATATCAGTCATTTAAAATGCAAATTCGTATGTCATGGTTAGTTTGAGAGAATTAAGTCCACACCTTCCAGGGTGGATTTATAATTAATTTTTTATAATTTATAATTTATAATTAATCCATACCTCACGGGGATGGATGTGGCTAGCAGAACAACTGGTACAGAGAAAGTGATCAATAAACATGGGCCTAGTTCCTTGCCTCAGGTGTTTTTAAGAGAATACATTGATTGTTCAAATTCCTCAAAGCACTACTATTGCTTCCTATTACATTACTTACTGAGGATCCTCTCATTCTACGTTTTCCTTAAACTCTCTGTACTGTACTACCACTCCTGTCCTTATCTTGTCTATCCCACACCTCAACTACAATATGTGCATTAACTCCCTTTTTTTTTTTTGCGGTACGCGGGCCTCTCACTGTTGTGGCCTCTCCCGTTGCGGAGCACAGGCTCCGGACGCGCAGGCTCAGCGGCCATGGCTCACGGGCGCGGCCGCTCCGCGGCATGTGGGATCTTCCCGGACCGGAGCACGAATCCGTGTCCCCTGCATCGGCAGGCGGACTCTCAACCACTGCGCCACCAGGGAAGCCCATTAACTCCCTTTTGAAAGCACCTACTTTCTGTATGTAAACCTTCTCTCAGGTTTACAATATTGTAAAATCTTTTTCTTCCTTCAGTATCCTTTACAGGTAGTTTTCTATGATGTATTATGGGAAGAGAAATTGTGAATTCTCCCAGAATGTAACTTCTTTAAATCTTGACAGTCCATAAATCAACTCTGATAAGCCTTTCCTTTTCGGAAAAAAATGAGATTCAGATATATTTATGATTTTTCATTTTTTTCTCCATTATCTAACTATTTTGATGATTAAAATGAATAAAACCTCTAGAGATATTTTTCATATTTCCATTCATTTTTCCATCAAATCTTTGAGGAAATAAAAAATAGAATGAGGTCATCTTGGGCTCAGATTTACTGATCAAATACCCATGCTATGATTGTCATGTGCACACCCTATACGAAGCTTTGTGGTTGAAGAGGGCTCTGTGTTGAATTTCCTGGTTTCCTGGGACGCTTGAGGCAGATGAGGTACAAGCCGTAAGTCAGGACCATTCAAGGATCTATTGACTTGGAAACCAGCTAAGACAAGCTAGCTAGATTCTACATCATAGAGTCAAACTAAAGCCTTCAAAAGTTTAATAACATTACAAGCAAGTTCTTCTGTTCTCATGATCTCATTTCACCAGCTCTTTCCTTTGCCCTATTTGGCACAAGGATTGCTAGACACATGTTGCTCTGGACCTTAAAGGAAAACTGCGGGCAGTCTCTCATTATAGAGCTCTCTTGTCTCTTGAAATAGATGATCCTTGTTCAGCAAATGTGAACTGAAGCTATTTGAATTTGGATATAAATGCAACATAGTCTTTTCCTCTATTTGACTCTCAGAAGATGAGCCCATTTTATACACGAGGAGAAAATGAAAATCCTGCCAAAAGCACTAGTGAGCTCCATTTAGCAGTAGCACTCATCATAGCTTACCCCTTCTTTGGGTCCAAAGGATTGAACATTTCATTTTCACCTTATTTTAAGAGAGCTGGTTTGAAGTCACATACAAAATGAAGTGTCTCCAACATCTACATCAGGAAGTAACTCAAGCTCAAGATAAATGTCACTGGTGGGGCAACAGGCTCACGTTGCTTATTCTGGCTTCTCTTTCCTGTCCTGGAGATTATTTGGAAGGGCTACCATGACTTGTTCTTTATACGCTTTAAATGTTGAAATAAAAGCTCTTGTATGTTGATTAGCACTTCCCTTGATGAAATATACAAGTGTCATGTTAACAAAGTGGACTCTGCTCATGATGGATTTGAATGGACATTCCACCAGGGTATCCTCGAGCCAAGACCACAATATTTTGCCTCCTACTTACTCATGGAAATTTCTGATTGATTGCTTCAAACCACTTGCCAATTACTGCTCTAAAGAACAATCCCTTGAAGTAGAACTTACATGGGTCCATGTGTCTCTAATGCTGAAATTTATTTGAACTTTATTGTGTCTAGGATTTTACCCATTGAATTTATTTGGAAGCTTCATGGGCTATTTAACAGGAGATTATATTTGAAGAGATATTAGTATAACATGTGAAATTCTAAATAATTCACCATCTTTTAAAATGATCATTTAACTACACCATCTGAAAGGCATTAAAAGACAATATTTATGAGGTATATTTTTCAGATGTAGAATGTTTAATTATCTTAAGTGAATCATAAAAAATATCTGTTGTTAGTTAAACTGATTTTAAGGTTACTCAGTGAAAAGCCTTAAAATAGAGCAGTTTATGTAGGTATAAAACACTTATTAAAAATATTAAAAATTATCTTTTTACTTACATGGTAATATGTTTGACTCTCCATATTTTGAAGGAAAAAAATACATAAATGGGCTTACATTGGTCAAAGATATAAGAAATAAATAATCTATTCTAATTTGTGAAAGGTTTGTTCCAATGTCCATATCTTCCTGAAATTTCAAAGAAATGAATTCAAAACATTTGTAAAAAATTAAAAATATCAATAAAAATAAAGTGAAGTAATAAGTTAAAAGAGACCAATCTAATTCTTCTAGTGCCTAGTTAAACCAAGGATTTTTAAAAATAATTATGAAATTCTATTTTATATTTTTTAAAAAATCAGGTAAGTAGTAATATTCTGTATTTTTCATCAAATTTATATATAAATACAATGTTACATAAATTGAATAAAGTTTTTAGATATTTCAGTACTCAGAGTACTCTGAGTATGTTTTGTGAACATGGGCTATGGGAAAGTGTGTTTCATCTGTGTCTATATTCATTCACTGATTAATTTTTTATATGAAAGGCACTGAGGAATACATTGATGTTTAAGCCAACGGGTTGTACAAAGGGCCCTCCAGAAAAAGTCACAATTATTTAATTTATGGTTCTTGATTTCAAGTTACTTTAAAAAATGCCTTTTTTCTTAGACGTTTTAATGTTTATCATAGAAATTTTTAACAATACATGTGAAGAAGAAAACATTACTAACATCTTTCACCACTCTCAACATTATGGTATATAGATTTTCAATCTTTTTAGATGTGTACATCTGTCTTTAGATCTTCTGTGTAGTAGCTTAAAGGTTACTTCTCAGAGAGCTCTTTATCGTGTAATTAGGTCTGACCTGTTATCATAGTAACCGGATTACGCATCACATTCTATAATTTTATTTATTTGTGTGTATTCTGCTAAACCTCTCTGATCCTCTCAAATGCTCAGCTGAATTCTATCACACACAATGGGCTTCGATACTGATTGCTTGGGGAAGTAAAGAGAAAAAAATTGTGTTCTTTCTTTGGGTCAACGCAGTGGAAAAGACAGCATAGAAGGCATGATGTGAGCAGGATACAGATTTCACCAGGACGAGAAGCTGGGACAGGAGGTGACTATAGGATCATGGAATCATTCCACACTCCATGCCGCCTTATATGAAGGACAAGCGCTAAGGAACTGTGCGCTCTTAAGATGCTGTTTCTTTTGCTGACGTTTAATTCACTCTCAGCCCAAGTGTTGTGTACTTACGTTTCTTTAAATTTCAGCTCCCAGATACTTGACAGCCTCTCTAAAAAAATTTTCCCTTGCTGCCTTTTGGTCTTAATTGATTAAAACACAACGTTCATATTTAGTCTATCCTAAACTAATCACGTTTAGGTTAGCTTCAATCAAACTTATGGAAGCTTCCTTATCAATAAAGTGATTGGTATGTTAATAAAATAAAGTGTACAAGACGGATTCAAGAACTTTGAAGAATTTTATCTGCAAGTGCTAAGTATCATTGAAATTAGATTCATGTCTTTGCTCTGCCATTTATTAGCTTTGAGACTTTGGGCAAATTGCTTAACCTCTTTGCACCTCAAGTTGCTTATTTGTAAAATGACACTAACGGTGCCTGGTATAGATGTGCTATGAGGTTTAAAGGAGATAAAGAACATAAAGCATGGAGCAGAGTGTTTGGCACTGGTATCTACTCAAGAAAATTTAGTTCATGTTACTCTATCTGGACTAAATATAGTTGCTGGGGTTTCTTTGTTTTTTTTTTAAAAAAATATATCAGTAGGAAGTAAAATGGAGTTGGCAGAGAAAAAAAAATAAACCACGAACTTCAAAGTTATCAGGCCAAGTATCTAATTAAGAGTAAACCATGGGCAGAGAATAAAATTATACATAGAACATAAATTCTAATTATATGGATTCAAATTATTCATGGATAATTATGTTTAAAAATCAATGTCAAATTTTCCTCTCAAGTGTACGATGTGTGTATTATTGTATTCGGAAATATAAATTTGGCATTTCTGAGAAATTTTGTTGCTTTCAATTTTTTAAAGTGAAAGGCAGGGAGGCCCACTAAGGACACAGTTACTGCTGACAATTCAGAGTCACTGCCCGTGCCTGCCCTCAGCTGCGGCAGTGATGACAGAACCATGCATTTGAAATCACTCCTCTTCACCATTGCTATTTCTGGGCTTGTAAACAGGCTTCTTTCCCCACAAGGCTTCAATATCTGCAAAGCATTTTTAACTCTCTATTTTAAATTTTAACTGAAAAGATTTTTATAAGTATAGGTCACAATCAAGTTGTTCAATTTGATTTATATTTTATTGTCTTATTGACACAAATATTTAGGCTTTACTATTAACTGCTGAACGTGTTGCCGTCACCAATGCTAAGATTTTCCTTATAATCATCTTTAAACTTATAATTTCAGCCAATAATATGGTTATATTCATTCTTAGTGAATTAATGACATTGGGGAGTCAATACTGATATCACAGCCAGATACTAATATGTATTATTTTGATAAATCATGTTCAAGATCTTAGAAAACAAAAATGTCATGACTTTCATCATCCAGATGAAATAGATATAAATTTTTAAAATGCCTAAAATGCTCCTTTACTAAAGGTGAAAACACTCAGAAATTTCCAGAAGCAAAATTTATAGCTATTTACCCACATGCTTATAATAATCCAGATCAATGTATCTCTATATTTAATTTGTAACTTTCTCTTCAGAGCTTTTTGTTTTTCAATTCTTATTTTGCTTGAAATCCTTTTGACACCTAAGAGGTTTCGTACATAAAAAATGAACTAAGACTCTTTAAAAGATACACACTGAGATTTCCAACTGGATTTTCTAAGCTGAAAGACTCTGCTTAATTCTTTTAAGAGCAGTTTCCCCATTCATTCCTGTTCTCTAATTGCATATATTTGAAAAATCAGTTCCCCCAAACACCCTGTGTCAGCTACCTCTCCATCTATAACAATAATTGTTATAAGTGAAATAAATTTTTCCAAATGGGTGGTTGTTCATTCCTTCCTTTAGTTAGTGTTATTTAATATTTTTAAAGCCTGGAACTTCTGACCTTTTTCTGGCCACATTTCATTTTCAAAGATTTGGGATTGAGGCTTCACAGAAAACTGAATAAAGAGACTCTTCTATTATTTCCTGATCAAAGTATCATCTCAAAGTTTACCACTGGATTTCAAATACGAGTGTAAGGAAAGCAAATAGATCTCATACTATCATTATTATCTAAGAGGAAGTAGAAAACAGCCTTTACAACAGGTACAAACCAGACAATTGAAAATTAAGTACTATATTTTCTCTATACTGCCTACTACTTGCTCTCTTATACTTTTTATCTTGCCGTATGAGTTTTTCTCTCCCGAGTTCTTTTCTCCTCATTAATTGCCTTTCCTTTTCATCACATGGATTAGATCTCCCAGCTGCTTCCCCCTTCCTCCCTGGTGTCTTTCTGAACGACCAAGTTCTGTAATGAACTTGGATGATTTATAAACAGCGACAGAAAAAAAGACATACTATGTAAATCTTGTATATCCCATCTAGATCGACATTTTATCTACATGATTTATTCCCATATAGGACGCACATTATTTTTACCCGATTCCACTGCTTTAGGATAGAGTCATCAGACTGTTTTAACAAAGAGCATTTCAATTTAAGATGCACCTGCACGATGTGTGCAAATATTCCCACGTTCCACAGTCGATCAGTGTTCTGATTCATTTCGGTGCTAAAATTTTAATTCACATGAAATATTTCTAAGTAAGCAGTGCCAAAACGTTCATTCTGATCTGGTGTTTCTGCCCAATTTAACAGAAAAAGAGAGGATGTGGAACAGTGAATCCTACTGAAACCATCAGTGATGGAGAGGACAGTAGGATCTCAGGTTCATTTGTGCTGTCATGTTGATGGATTAGCTTATATTGTACATGGGTTACGTGCCAAACGATGCCTTTTGATTCTGATTCTAAGGAAAACAGCAGGGATCTTGAGCGCTGAAAGTCCTGAAGGAGTTGTTATTTCTGGCCCTTTGGTAGAAATAAAGGGAGACTCATGGCTAAAGAACATCAAAGTGTCAAAAACAGCTTCACATGTAGCTCCCTTCTCTGATGAGACATTATATGAAGAGTTAGGGTGGGTCATGATTCAACAGAGTTAGACAAAGTTTCTCTGTGTCCCGTTAGCTGAAAGGCTTCCTTCTCGGTGTCTCAGGTACTGGGATGTCTGTGCAGTGAGGTCTGAGGTCAGCCTCATCTTCTCAGGCAGCTCCCTGTAGCATGTGAAAAGCAGGTAAGCATTCCCGAACACCCCAGGAAGTACACAGAAGGGGCTGAGCAGACAGACAGAGGGCCTGGCATCTAGGCTGAAGAGCACATTGGAACAGGGACCCGACAGCTGAAGGCTGTGGATGGATGCTGACACCAGCAGAAGAGGCAGCAGGACGGGGCTCAGGGCTCAAGGCCAGAGGGGCAGGTCTTGCAGGGGCCAGTGAGGGCATGGCGAGACAGGACAGTCTCCCCTCCTTGGTAACAGGGCAATGGAAAAGCCAAGTCAGCAACGCAGATCTCACCCGGAAGAGGAGAATTAGAGACGTGAGGAGGGCGCTTCCTGAACTGACAGGCAGATACCCTAGACTATACGAGGTATACCTTGAGTGCACGAGGAAGGTATCTCACTACCAAGCAGCCCTGGAGTCTCAGGAGCTAAGTTTAATTACAGAGGAATAAAGCTACGTTTTTGTACATCTGGGTGTGTGACAACGTAAAATGTCAATATTCTACTTCACAATGGGCTACACGTACAGAATGCAGATTTCCCGTTTCAGAGTGAGGGACAGAAAGTACGCCCTTTTATTAATCTAGTACCAGTCTGTAAGTTTATAACGAGAAATGGCTTTTTGTCCTTTGGTTTTTTCTGTTTAGAAAATATAGGATTTACAGCACAAACACTCTTCTGTTTGTGCTTCCATTCCACTGTCATTTAGCTAGATTTAAGTGAAGAGAAAAGAAAGCGAGGTATCAAATATATATATATATATATACATATTTAGTATTATATAGTATATATTTAGTATACATATATATACTAAGTCTGCATTTTTTAATACACTCTTCCATGGTGATATTGATATGAACGTCAGATTTACTGAGACGTAACATTTAGTCGCCCACGTGCATAAGTAGGGTCTTTGTCCACTAATGAGCGTTCTTTCTTGTTACTGGTTTTGTAAAGCCTTGAACTGTGAATGGACCGTCAATCAGCTCACAGCTGCACTGAGGCCGTCAGATGGCCGTATCCATGGTGACATGCCAAAAATGGCGACAGAAATTAATCCATTTGTGTGAAATTCTCAGTGAGAGTCCACTTTCATCTTTCAAAGACTACTGTTAGGAAGTGGAGTGGTAATGTGAAATACGGGACAAAAGCAAAATACTGATGGACTAGCCACAGGGTCTGCTCCCCGCAAACGGTGGGGCTTCTTTTCCTTTTTATCTCCCAGAGATGACAGAGAACAGTTGGGGATTTGATATTGCCACCATAACGTTCTTTTAATAAATGTTATATTAATTTAATGCTCGCATATAAGCTCTTTTTTTTACCTTCTCTCTGCAATGCCATCTAATCAGACCTGAAAATAAGTACAATGATTTACACAGTGGTACAAAATTAAAAAGTAACCTTTTATCTTGCTGTTTTATTGCTAATAGTATTCGTGTAACATACAGCATGAGAGATGTCTCCAACACCAGATTTGTAATTGTTAGCTTACTCTCTTCTATGAATAGATGAGGCTGCTTACTCTCTCTTCTATGAATAGATGAGGCTAAGTCTTTGTTTTTTAGAAAAGTAAAAAAACAAACAAAAAACGCCCCCAAAACCACTGAGCGTCTTCTGTGCCTTGTTAGAACCTTACATTAGTCCTGCATCTCGGTAAGTCTGCTCTTCAGCTATGTCTTAGAAAACCGTATTATTTTGCCTGGCTTTAGAATGAATTTATGTAAAGCGAAATTACAAATCTTTTGTCAAAATTATTTGGTGGACTATTGAAGCAGGGGAACTTTTCACAAACTGAATGTATATGGCAGATACTGCCTTTTAATTTGGAATTTAAGTTCATTGTTAAAAGATATTAAACTGAAAGCAAAAAAGTAACGTATTTTATCTTTTCTTGTTACTCCTTAGCTTGGGGACCTGAGTTGAATTTTTACATACCGAAATGAAAGGAATTATTCTCTATCGTGTTGTTCTTAGTTTTTCAAATCATTCAACTCTTTAAGAATTTAATAAAAGCTTTAGACCCCTTGAAAAGTACACAGTATGTATGCTATATAAATTTGCAAGCATTTTTAGGTGATTCATAGAGCACAGATTAAGCAGATGTTGGTCAAATTAGTATTTAAAATTTCCTCTTGAACATTCAGTTCAGACCTCCAGTTTCAGTCGCAGCATTAGGAGAGCCTGGAAGTTGTAGCTTCCACATTTACAACAAGAAAGCATGGAACAAACTGAAAATCAATGACTTTTCTTGGACCTATTAGAGAACTGAGGTTGTGGCACTGATTACCACGCTGAAAACCAGAGAGATAAGTGAATCTAGAGTCAAGCTAACATCTACTTTCCTGGAGCAGAAACAGCTAGAGCCACAAAAATGAAAGAACACGGAAGTGGTGTTTCTGAGGAACAGCTGGAGGCTAAGAGTACACTAGCTTGAGTCTGACAAACTCCAGTCTTATGGGGTCCCCAAACTCTCCTAGGTGTATTTCAGAAATTTCATCTGGTTCTCATGGTGAAGAACCAAAAACATTCCTTTCCTGGTTTTGGCAGGGGGAGGGGTAAAGTAATCTATGTTTAATACCCCCAGAATGTTCTCCATAACAACTGTCTACTCTACAGGGAAAAGACTTTACCTGAACCATGTCACAGCCAGAAAGGACATTCCTCCTACTCTGTTCCCAAGTTGCCTTGTCTTATGGAAGGTGGGAAAAACATATGCCAAGGTCACAGCACAGAGATACCGGCAGACTAAAAGACTGAGTTATTTTCAAAAGATTATAGAATGCTCCTCGCAGACAACTGACATGCTAATTGGGGTCCAGTATAATAAATAACAGTGAATTACAGCTGAAAGGGTTGGAAGACACAGACTTTCTCCAAGGAGGATGACTTAGGGGAGCTCAAAGGTAAGAGAGGAAACAAAACAAGGACAATAGCTGTAGACTTGGGTACCTACAAGCACCGTGATCGTCAGCTAAAGCCCAGTCCTAGCCAGGTTAATGTAAATCCTCACACTAAAGGCCTATTTACCTCAGTTACTATTAACCAATATACAATGTCTGGTTTTCAACAAAAATTTATAAGACAGAATAAAAGGCAATAAAAAAAAACATAGACTGAAGCAAAATAATAAATCATTGGATCCAGATGCAGATAGAACACTGGTATTGCAATTACCAGGCAAGAAATTTTATGTAACTACAGTTCATAAGTTAGCGGCTGTAATGGAAAAGGCATGCAATATGCAAAAACAGCTTGGTAATGTAAGAAGATTAGAAACTAAGAAAGAATCAAAAGGAAATGTTAGAAATAAAAACACTGTAAGAGAATTGAAGAATATCTTTGATAGGCTCATCAGTAGACTGGACACAACCTGATAGAATGGAAAGAAGAATGAGTAAATTCACTACTATAGCTTGAGTGGTCAATAACCCTCTTGCTGTAATTGATAGATCAAGCAGGCAAAATCATCAGTAAGAATAGAATTGTCCTAAATAGCTGTGAGGCTAGCATTTCCCAAATATCAAAATAAGATAAAGACATTATAAGAAAGGAAAACTAAAGACAAATATCTCTTATGCCCAAAAATGTACACAAGATATTAGCAAATCAGTCAACAAGGCATAAAAATAATAATACACCACAAAGAAGTGAGATTTATTCCAGGTATGCAAGGCTGGCTCAACATTCAACACCAATCATGTGATCTACCACATCAACAGGCTAAAGAAGACAATGCATATGATCATATTTGAAGCAGAAAAAGCATTTGAAAATAATCCAACACCCGTTCATTATAAATTTTTTCAGCAAACTAAGAAAATAGGGGAACTTGAGCAACTTGATAAAGAACATCAACAAAAATATCTACAGCTACTTAATGGTGAAAAACTGGATTCTTTCCCCTAATACTAGGAATAAGGCAACTATGGCCTTTCTCACTACTTCTATTCAACATCATATTGAAGATCCTGGCTGCTGCAATAATACAAGTGAGGGAAATAAAATAGATGCAGTTTGGAAAAGAAGGAATACATTGTTTTTGTTTGCAGATGGTGTTACTGTCTACGTAGAAAATCCCAAAGAACTGACAAATAAAAAATCTCCTCAAACCAATAAATAAGTACAGTAAAGCCACAAGATGTAAGGTTGATATAGAGAAGTCAGTTGCTTTCCTATATACCAGCAGTGAACAAATGGAACTTGAAATGAAAAATAATACACTTTATAATAGCACCCCCCAAAAATGAAATACTTATATATAAATCTAGCAAAATATGTAGAACATTGACAAGGGGAAAACTACAAAACTCTGATGAAAGAAATCAAAGAACATCTAAACAAATAGAAAGGTATCCTAAGTTTATGGACTGGGAAAATCAAATTGTTAAGATGTTAATACTTCTGAAATGGATGAAGCAATTCAATGCTTCAATCACAACCTCAGCAATCACAACCTCAGCAAGCTATTTTACAAGTGTTGTCAAACTTATTCTAACGTTTATACGGAAAGTGAGAAGATCTACACTGGCCAACACAATACTAAAGAAAACAGAACAAAGTTGGAGGACTCACATTACCCAATTTTAAGACTTACTGTAAAATAGATAGCTAATAAGAACCTACAGTATAGCACAGGGAGCTCTACTCAATACTCTGTAATGACCTATATGGGAACAGAATCGTAAAAAGAGTGGATATATGTATAACTGATTCACTTTGCTGTACAGCAGAAACTAACACAACATTGTAAATCAACTATACGCCAATAAAAATTAATTTAAAAAAAGACAGTGTAAAAGCAACAGCAATCAAGACAGTGTAATGTTGGTAAAATAGACAATTGATCAATGAAATACAGTCAGCTGATCTTTGACAAAGGAGAAAAGGCAATTCAACAAAGGACAGAACTTATAACAAAAAAATTGCTTGTTCAAAAAGAAAATGAACCTAGATAGAGATCACACACGTTTCACAAAAGTTAACTGAAAGTATATCATAGACCTAAATAAAAAACACAAGACAATAAAACTTATGCAAGAAGACAGAGGAGAAATTCTACATGACCTAGCATCTGGTGATGGTTTCTAGATACAACACCTGAAGCATGATCCTTAAAAGAAAAAATAAATATATTGGGCTTCCCTAAAATAGAAAAACATTTTTCTCTGTGAAAGAAGCTGTTAAGAAAATGAGAAGACAAGCCAGAAACTGGGGGAAAATATTTGCAATACATATATCTGATAACTTGTATCCAAAATTTACAAAGAACTCTTAAAACTGAACAACAGAAAAACAAACAACCCAATCAAAAAATGGGTAAATGATCTGAAAAGACATCTTACCAAAGAAAATAGATGAAAGAAAATTAAGCACATGAAAAGATGCCAAAAATCATTTTGCATTAGAGAATTGCACATTAAAATAACAATGAGATGCTACTACACATCTGTTTAGTATGGCTAAAATCCAAAAAGACTGGCAATACCAATTGCCAATGAGATTGCGGAGCAGCAGCAAGTTATTTATTGCTGGTAGGAAGGCAAAGGGGTACACAGTCTGGAAGACAGTTTGGTAGTTTCATACAAAGGTAAACATAGTCTTACAAGGTCCAACAATCATGCTCCTGGTATGGGTCCAACTGATTTGAAAACCTACATCCTCACAGAAATCTGCATGCAAATGCTTATAGTAGCTTAATTCATAATTGGCAAAATCTGGAAACTGAAATATTTCTTAAAAGGAGAAAGGATAAACAAATTGTGGTACACCCATACAATGGAATATTATTCAGCAATAAAAATAAATGAGCTATTAAGTCGTGAAAAAACTTGAATAACTTAAATGCGTATTACTATCTGAAAGAAGCCAGTCTACTTTACCTACTGTATGATTCTAATTACATGACATTCTGTAAAAGAAAAAATTTTTTATTATGGAGAAAATAAAAAGATCAGTGGTTGCCAGAGGTTCATGGAGTAGTGAGTGAGCTTGAATAGGTGAAGCACAGGGTTTTGTTTTTAGGATGGTAACAGCTCTGTGTAATATTTTATTTTTTATTTTTTTGAATTTTTCAATTTTATTTGATTTTTTTATACAGCAGGTTCTTATTAGTTATCCATTTTATACATATTAGTGTATATATGTCAGCATATACTGTATAATACTTTAATTGTGAGTACATGACACTACACATTTGGCAAAATTTAGAGAACTTTACCACAGAGAATGAAACTTGATGTATGCAAATTTTACATAATCATTTTGGAAGCTGGGAAATCTCAGGATGAAATGCAGAATGTGACAAAATAATCTATACTTTGTATGACTATAAGCATGAAACAGCCTTACTGAAGGGGTGGGGAAAAGGTGCTGACATAAGTTACTTTGGAAATGAATAGAGTCTGTAAGACTACAGGCAGAAAAGCAACTCACACAAGCACTTTAGCTGGTAAAGTTGGTTCCCTTGGTGGGTGGGCTTAACAATTCAGACACTGCTATGCATGTATATTGGAAATGAACAGTTAAGTGAATGGATGGAGAATTATGTATGCTATCTTCATCTTCAGCCAAAAGATCGTCATTCTCACCTAGATTCCCCTATTGTTTCCTAACAAATCAATTCCTGAGCCATTTAAGATATTTATAAACTCTAGGCATGTTTAATTTTAGAATCTACAGTCCTCATCATATCAGCTATGTGAAAATACTCCCACATCTCACATTAAAAATGATATTTTGCTTTGGGAATAGTTTTAAAATTTGTTTATAAAATTATTTGGTGGTAAGATTTTATTTAATATATAACCAGTTAATATTTTTGAGAAAATTTATGGTTGCTTAATAGAAATTATCATATACTTAGGACTTATAAATGGGAAGAATCCAAGCCTCAAATTGTTTCTTTTCCAAACTTTTTTAATCTAATAATATTTAGATTTTAAAATAAACAATTTTAGTATATTATTTTATAGACATTCAATTAAACATTTGTTAATTTTGTTGTTGTAGCATTCTTTCTCAATAGCCTTATGAGATTAGTACTATTTTTCAAATGAGAAAACCAAAACACACAACTCTCTTAAGACAGCACAGCTAAGAAGTAGCAGAGCCAGAACGTGAAACCAGGGAACCTGGTCCCAGATCTTTACTGTAAGTCATTACCCTCTTCTGAATACTCTAGGAACATTATTCTCTTGGCTTTTAGATAATTTTTGTGCTTCAGGTCCCTTGTGAACATGTTTGTTAACTAGGTGACTCTGCCCAAGTATATTAAACTGGAGACCAGAGAACTCTGCCAATATACAAAGCATACCAGCTAGGTATTTCATATATGTAACTTTTAGATAGATAAGATAAAAAGAAGTGTTACTTAATGACACCATTTTTAAGAATTTTAAGAATCACTATGCTTTTAAGGTATAGTTTTTAAATTCTTAATCAGCATAATCTGTGTACCAGACATTTTCTTTCAAAGCCAATACCTTGCAAGTATGATCTCCTGATTACTGCTTTATTCCCCTCACTGTCAAGGGTACAAAGCATAGTATTTCAGACAATATGATGCTTGAGTGTAAATCATTCGTCAGTGCTGTTGCCACATTTGGTGAAATGTGTGTTTTTCTTCTTTATTAACAAATGCTTCAGGTTCTGAGTTACTTTATGCTGTGACTCTGATCACGGTAGAGAAATTTACTCTGAGATGATTGCCAGCAACCATACCCTGGTTCATGCAACATACAGACTATTTTTACTACTTCTGGCTCACACATCAGTAATCTTTGACTTTTGAGGTTACATATGGCATTCTTCTTGCCTGTTATATTTATAACTTTTGGAATCCACTTTCAGGAAAGAATGTTCGTTAACAAGGTAGCTGTCATGTTCTACTAAGGCTAACTTACAATGAATTCCCAAGAGCTGCAAAGTGTGACTACAATGTCTTCATGCAGGTAGGCAATTGGTGAGAATTAAATGCAGCTGTTATCTATTTACTTTTCCTTATTTTTATATTATTGTCAAATTTAAAGTGGCAGTAGTGAAGTTTTACTAAATGTACTAAGTTCTAAATGTTTTAAACAATTTAAGTGTAAAGGTAGATTATATGCCTGTGACACAGACAGGAAGGAAAAATATGATTATTCCTGTGAGACCAAATATAAAATTGTAGTTCCTACTAGCTTTTTTCTATTCTTCTATTCCTTATTTTTCTGTCTGCTAAACAGATAAATTTTCTGTAAAACATGTCTTGAGAAAATTTAAACAACTCAGCTATTAGACAGAAGTCAGCAGAGAATCAGGCGCTGATATCGGATGGAGAGATAACTCATGAAGGGTTATTTGAGCTTAGGGAGTGACTAAAACAGCACTTTAATTTTCACGAAGGATGGTTAGGAGAAACGGCTTCATGGCAGGAATATGCACAGAAATCAATCCTTTAGGTTGAATCCAAAAGTGATTTGGTAAAAACTATAGTTATTGGAATATGTACTGCTGTATGTTTTGCTGGGGGAGTTTTCTTAAAACTCACTGAATATGGTGGGTCAGAAGTCATCTAAACTACAGGCCAATATCACTGATGAACATAGATGCAAAAATCCTCAACAAAATACTAGCAAACAGAATCCAACAGCACATTAAAAGGATCATACTCCATGATCAAGTGGGGTTTATTCCAGGAATGCAAGGATTCTTCAATATACACAAATCTATCAATGTGATTAACCATATTAACAAACTGAAGGAGAAAAACCATATGATCATCTCAATAGATGTAGAGAAAGCTTATGACAAAATTCAACACCCATTTATGATAAAAACCCTCCAGAAAGTAGGCACAGAGGGAACTTTCCTCAACATAATAAAGGCCATATATGACAAACCCACAGCCAACATCATCCTCAATGGTGAAAAACTGAAAGCATTTCCACTAAGATCAGGAACAAGACAAGGTTGCCCACTCTCACCACTCTTATTCAACATAGTTTTGGAAGTTTTAGCCACAGCAATCAGAGAAGAAAAGGAAATAAAAGGAATCCAAATCAGAAAAGAAGAAGTAAAGCTGTCACTGTTTGCAGATGACATGATACTATACATAGAGAATCCTAAAGATGGCACCAGAAAACTACTAGAGCTAATCAATGAATCTGGTAAAGCAGCAGGATACAAAATTAATGCACAGAAATCTCTGGCATTCCTATACACTAATGATGAAAAATCTGAAAGCGCACTTAAGAAAACACTCCCATTTACCACTGCAACAAAAAGAATAAAATATCTAGGAATAAACCTACCTAAGGAGACAAAAGACCTGTATGCAGAAAATTATAAGACACTGATGAAAGAAATTAAAGGTGATACAAATAGATGGAGAGATATACCATGTTCTTGGATTGGAAGAATCAACATTGTGAAAATGACTGTACTACCCAAAGCAATCTACAGATTGAATGCAATCCCGATCAAACTACCACTGGCATTTTTCACAGAACTAGAACAAAAAATTTCACAATTTGTATGGAAACACAAAAGACCCCGAACAGCCAAAGCAACCTTGAGAAAGAAAAACGGAGCTGGAGGAATCAGGCTCCCTGACCTCAGACTATACTACAAAGCTACAGTAATCAAGACAGTATGGTACTGGCACAAAAACAGAAAGATAGATCAATGGAACAGGATAGAAAGCCCAGAGATAAACCCACGCACACATGGTCACCTTACCTTTGATAAAGGAGGCAAGAATGTGCAGTGGAGAAAGGACAGCCTGTTCAATAAGAGGTGCTGGGAAAACTGGACAGGTACATGTGAAAGTATGATATTAGATCACTCCCTAACACCATTCACAAAAACAAGCAAAAAATGGATTAAAGACCTAAATGTAAGGCCAGAAACTATCAAACTCTTAGAGGAAGGCATAGGCAGAACACTCTATGACATAAATCACAGCAAGATCCTTTTTGACCCACCTCCTAGAGAAATGGAAATAAAAACAAAAATAAACAAATGGGACCTAATGAAACTTCAAAGCTTTTGCACAGCAAAGGAAACCATAAACAAGACCAAAAGACAACCCTCAGAATGGGAGAAAATATTTGCAAATGAATCAACTGACAAAGGATTAATCTCCAAAATTTACAGGCAGCTCATGCAGCTCAATAACAAAAAAATAAACAACCCAATCCAAAAATGGGCAGAAGACCTAAATAGACATTTCTCCAAAGAAGATATACAGACTGCCAACAAACACATGAAAGAATGCTCAACATCATTAATCATTAGAGAAATGCAAATCAAAACTACAATGAGATATCATCTCACACCAGTCAGAATGGCCATCATCAAAAAATCTAGAAACAATAAATGCTGGAGAGGGTGTGGAGAAAAGGGAACACTCTTGCACTGCTGGTGGGAATGTGAATTGGTTCAGCCACTATGGAGAACAGTATGGAGGTTCCTTAAAAAACTACAAATAGAACTACCATATGACCCAGCAATCCCACTACTAGGTATATACCCTGAGGAAACCAGAATTCAGAAAGAGTCATGTACCAAAATGTTCATTGCAGCTCTATTTACAATAGCCCGGAGATGGAAACAACCTAAGTGCCCATCGTCGGATGAATGGATAAAGAAGATGTGGCACATATATACAATGGAATATTACTCAGCCATAAAAAGAAACGAAACTGAGTTATTTGTAGTGAGGTGGATGGACATAGAGACTGTCATATAGAGTGAAGTAAGTCAGAAAGAGAAAAACAAATACCGTATGCTAACACATATATATGGAATTTAAGAAAAAAAATGTCATGAAGAACCTAGGGGTAAGATAGGAAAAAAGACACAGACCTACTGAGAATGGACTTGAGGATATGGGGAGGGGGAAGGGTAAGCTGTGACAAAGCGAGAGAGAGGCATGGACATATATACACTACCAAACGTAAGGTAGATAGCTAGTGGGAAGCAGCCGCATAGCACGGGGAGATCAGCTCAGTGCTCTGTGACCGCCTGGAGGGATGGGATAGGGAGGGTGGGAGACACAATAGGGAAGAGATATGGGAACATATGTATATGTATAACTGATTCACTTTGTTACAAAGCAGAAACTAACACACAATTGTAAAGCAATTATACTCCAATAAAGATGTTAAAAAAAAAGAAGCCATCTAATTCTCACTTAATAATACACCCAACTTACATTTACAAATTTATAAACTCTTAAGAATTTTGAGAAGTGAGAACAAATAATCCTTACTGTATTGAAAATGCAATATAATGAAGTAGATTTCACTTATCTGGAAACCCCCCCAAATAGGAATTTTTATATGTTTGCTTCACTATGATTTTATATTTTACATTTCTTGCATTTACATGAGAAAAAAACACATGCATGTTATAGTGGAATCAAGACAGCAACTTTCATGATATATCACAGGAAGGAAAGTATAGATTAAATTTAGTGGCCTATATCTTCTAATTATAGCAGATTGTATAATGATAATTAATACACTGTTTTTAATTTGATATTTTTGAGCATCTCCTATTTTCTAGACAAGCCCTTTCTACACTAGGAAGGAAGCAATGCGTCGATGGGAAAGATTTGTCCTCCCACTGTATAGTGACAAATAGATATATGTACCCAATGTTTTTTGTTAGCAGAGATAGAATTCCTGGTCATGTGAGCAAAGGTGGGTGAAAAATTCTGTTATCAGAGGAAATCAGGAAAAGCATCACAGAGGACTTATATTTGGATTTATGGGTAAGAGCTTTGAAAGATGACATGGAAATAGAAAGGATTTTTTGTTTTTAAAGGAATGGCCTGCGGGGAAAAAATAACTCTGGATCTTAAAAGGCTCAGTGTGCTTGGGAACTATGCTAGGAGCTTTCCTGTGACAGGAAAGTGGAGAAAATCTGGAGCAGAAAATAATCCCAGAAGGGTAGTTTTGTGTCATGCTGGGACCTGAAGTAGGAATATGGAAGGATCTTTGGGTTTGGCTGTTTTCACAGTTTTATACAGTCCTTTTTAAGCTTTAAAAACTGGCTCTCCAGTAACTCAGAGACAACAGTGAAAAATATTTGTTTTACTTCTCTCCAATCCTGTTCAATGATTTTTTTTTTTTTTTTTTTAAGTAGGGGTTACAAATTTAGATGCCTATGAGAAGGAGACAGGTAATGAAAACAAACAAAGAGGGCCAGGTGAAATATTTGGCTTTTCTCCTGGAATAAGAGAACAGGGCAAGTGTGGTGGTAGGTGGCCAGTGGGACTTGGATCCAGTTTTGGAGGGGGCAGTGCTGCGGGCAGTTACTGGACTGCTCTGGAACAAAAGAGCCGGCAGCCCCGCAGCTCCACCCATCTTGCCCCACTGGACAATGGTTCGCATTGTCTGACCTCCTGATTCTGCAAAAAGAGGCAGAAGTCAGGATTTTTACGAGGTATCTCCTAACTTCTAAATGTTGACATATCCTTCACAGATTTTTTTAAACACCGTGTGGGTCAATATCAAGGCACAGCCAAGCAAAACAGGGCCGAGGCCCTTGTCAGACTCAGGGCTGTCAGTTTACCATTGCTGGTTTAGGTCGTTGAGATCATGGGCCAACTCAACATCCTGCTTTTTTCCGTTAAGATTAAAGTACAATAGGCTTATTAGAAATTCATTGGGATATTTTTTAGTATGAAAACATTTTAAATACACAGAAACTTAGATTATATAATAAACATACATATCTTTACCATCCATACTTAATTATTAATCCCTTATCTTGTTTGTTTTAAGTCTATCTTTTCAAAAACACTGCTCCACTGACTAGATGAAACTTTCTTCGCACGTTCTCCAATTACGTTTTCAGCTCTCCTTCACCAGACATAACTATTCAAAAATTAATATGCTTCATATTTATATTTTAGTAATGATTTATATCCATAAACAGGAATTATTGTTTGTAGATTGAAAAAATTTAAATCAAAGGTATTACACTTTATATTTCATTCTGCATCTTTTTTTTTAAAATCAGTACTTTATTCTAGAGAGATTTAATCATGTTGGTTTGTAAAGATCTGTTTATTAATTTTTGTAGGTATATAGAGTAGCATTATATAAATATATGTGTGTTTATCCATTCTCCCATTGATGAGCATTTTTTCCCAATTTTTCCCATGAAAATTATGCTTCACTGGGCATCTTTATACATGTTTCCTTGGGCACATATGCTAAGTTTCTTTAGAGTTTATACCAGAAGCATGATTTCTCCATTCTAGGGCGTGTGTATCTTCAACTTTAATGGATGTAAATTTAAAAACTGCAATTAAGAATTGACCAAATTGACCTCCCAGAACAGTTGTACCAATTCACCCTTCACCAACTGATGGTGATTACTTTTTCCCTTGCTTTGCCGGGATTTGCTGTTCTCTGCATTTAAATTTTTACCAGTTTGATGAGTGAAAAATAAGGTATTAATGGGGTCTTTGAATTTCTCCAAAGACTAGTGAGCTTGAGCATCTTTTTGTATGTTTATTGGCCATCTGAGTTTCCTTTTCTATGACTTCCCTGTTTATATCCTTTGGCCATTTTCTTTAATCTCCCTGGAATTTATTTTGTGTAGGTTGTGATGTAGGGATTTGATTTTTTTTTTCTTATTAATAGTCAATTGCTTCAGCCCTATTTCTTGTCTAATCTCATTTCCTATCCTGCCAGTTGCTCCCTTTATAGAATGTTTATTTATCTCCTTTCAATCTACCTTCCAAGCTAAGAAGGATAAGAACTTGAAACATGTTTGTATTGTTTGATACTCAACTTAGAGGTGTCAAAGCTGTCCAGTTCAGGGCATTCACTAGTTTTAGCTCATGTACAAGTGGTGACTAAAGTACTGCGATAAGACATAAAAAAAAAACAAAAAACTTTAGTGGAAAATCTCAAGATATCATAGAGGTACAGCAGTTAAGAGTTTAAGGTTTCTGTCAGTTAAACATTTTGTTCCAGCTATTTGATTTTAGGTTCTAAAATCTAAAATTAATTCTCCTTCCCACTGAAAAAGTGGAAAGGGAGCCTTTATCTGTTTATTCTGTGCTGAGAGCTTCATAATATGTCAGCATCTGTTCTATGAGAAATGTTTAGGTAAAGTATTTTTATTGATTACAGTGACTGAATCCATTGCCTCTTCTAAAAGGGCTTCATGGAAAAATGAAAAATGTTCATGTCTATAGCTATTGCTTCAGATGACGTAAGACTGCTTATGTAAAGCTACACTTAAGCCTAGAGCAGAGCCCTTGAAGAAACAAACAGCTCGAAATTAGCAAAGCAACAGAAACACTACCTATCTTTAGAGCTCTTAACGCAGGAATTCCCTCAATCATGAAATATTACAGTGCAGTTATCTTTCTTTCCCCAAACCCAAAAGATGCCAGTACCCCTTCTTCCTTTGCAGGTATTTGTCACTCTCCGTGACTTGTGAAACTATCTGCTGCATCTGCTCTGGTTGGTGGACACCTGGTAACTAGCTTTGCTGTTTGTCATCTCAGAGAAAAGGTGGATTCCAGATCAGTCTTCTTCATCTAGATTATTTTCCCACTCTTTCCAGCTGTTGAAGCCCATAGAAAGCCAACTGAAGTCTGGTTAATGGAACTCAGATTCCCTTTTCTCAATCAACAGAAGATAGATGTGCCCATTCTTTTGTGCTTTGGATCATTTGATCCATAAAGTGAAAAGTGTTTAAATATTTTAATTAACACCTTCTCCAAGGAAGCTTAATGTAAATCTGCATTTCTCAAAATGTACCTTAACAGCTTTACTAGAGTATCGCTCAGAAGTCTTGATGCAGGGCTGACAATTTTTAAACCTAAGTGCACCCATAGAAAGCCAACTGAAGTCTGGTTAATGGAACTCAGATTCCCTTTTCTCAATCAACAGAAGATAGATGTGCCCATTCTTTTGTGCTTTGGATCATTTGATCCATAAAGTGAAAAGTGTTTAAATATTTTAATTAACACCTTCTCCAAGGAAGCTTAATGTAAATCTGCATTTCTCAAAATGTACCTTAACAGCTTTACTGTTGTCTTAAATATATATATATATATATATATCATGAAAATGCAGCCTGTTCAGTGTGTGTGTGTGTGTTTCTCTCCTTAAGTCTCCTCCTTTCCCTCAGGCAACAGCCTGGGGTATTTTTTATGAAACACTTTCCCGCTTTAAGTCATTAAAATAACTCTGCAACCTTTCTTTCCAGGCTCTGCTCTGCTTCTCTAAGCAGTGAGGTCCACAGTGATAGACCCTGGGCGAGCTCGCAGGCTTTGGGGTGAGTATGTTCAATTCAGGAAGCTGATGGGGTTTCCTGCATTTTGGGCAGGAAATGTTGAGACGTAGATGGGAGGAAACCAGGGAGCAAAGCAGCCAATGGCCTTGGCCGGCGCTTGCACAAGACCCGGGTTTTCACTTTGGAGCATTTTGGGCAGTGCCACTTCCATCTGCAGGCCTGGGTTGGTTCATTATCACCCCCGCACAGGTGGATGGTTTTAAATCTTAGGCCAGGTGAGATTTTGGTCTTGGCAAGTGACTGCACCATGTCCAGGAGGCTCTCTCGTGGTGATAAATGTGGGAAATCACAGTGTTCACTTAATTTGTTCCCAACTCCCAGGAATCATTTTTGTTTGTTGCCTGATATCCAATGTCTTGAAAACCATTACTTCAGGTACTTTGCCTTTTTTCAGTTGTGTTAGGTAGGAACTTAAACCTGGTCTCTGTTACTCCATCTTGACTGGAAGTGGAAGAACTCATGTGGTTTTAATGATAATGACAATGTACTCTTTTTATACAGACTGTAATTTGTATTCTTATTTTCCCACATTAAACTTAAGATCATTTAATTATATTCCTCCACAATATCCTTCACGGGTTTCTGTTTGAATTGCACTATGTTTTCAGATTTAGAGAATGGACGTGTGTAGTCCCGTTTATGAATACAATCAAGATGTACATATTATACAACTTCATTGTGTATCATTCAGAGAGTGTTCTGTAGGAGAAAACCCCAATGAAGTAAGGTAATAAGATGGTACCAAACACAAGTCTCCATTTTCCATGATCTTTCATATTTTTAAAAAGAATGTTAATATTTTCTTCAAAATTGTATGCATTCTTTTAAACTTAATTCATAGCTATTTTATCCATGTTTTGTTCTTGTGAATATCATATTCTCTGTTTCATTATTTGCAGTTGCTGAGGCAAAGGAACATTTTGGTTTTGTTTTTTTAAATTTTTATTTTATATTAGAGTCTAGCTGATTTACAATATTGTGTTAGTTTCAGGTGTACAGCAAAGTGATTTAGTTATACATGTCCAGGTATCTATTCTTTTTCAGATTCTTTTCCCATACAGGCTATTGCAGGGTACTGAGTAGAGTTCACTGTGCTATACAGTAGCACACTACTATACACATGACTATACATAAAATAGATAACCAACGAGGTCCTACTGCATTTTTGATTTTAGCATAATGATCTTGAACTTGTCAACCCCATTTACTATTGTGGCCACTCTGAGATGCAGAGGTACCTTCACCCAGGAAGGGAGACTGGCTTGTGCGGGTCTGTGCAGGGGCAGGGGCTTATTTGGTTGAGTCTCCTGTCGGCACCAAAGCAGAGAGCACCAGGGCTTTCTTACCAGCGTGCACAGATGGGGCATGGATGGAAGAGGGAGGGGTTCGGCTTAAAGCTGTCAGCAGTCAAACATCGAAACCATGGAGTCAGACTCTTCCTTACACTTTTAAACCTAGAAGTTCATCTGTTGAGAAATTCTATGAGTAATTTAAATGTTTCCATTAAATACGGTGAGATCTTATAATTTATTTTGCAGGTAGTTTACATCAAGTAAAGAAAGTTCTCATCTATTTCTATTTTCATAGAATTTTTTTATCATAAGTGGGTGTTGAATTAAAATTCATATGCTTTTTTTTTTACTTCAACTATTTAGTTGGTAACATAGTTGTTCTCACTTAGACAATGTGGTGAATCACGATGATAAAATTTCTGCTACTAAATCATATTTGTTTTCCAGCAATAAACTTGAGATGGGTATATTTTGATGGACCTAGAGATTATCACACTAAGGGAAGTAAGCCAGACAAAGACAAATATCATATGATATTGCTTATATGTGGAATCTAAAAAAAAGATACAAATGAATTTATATCCAAAGCAGAAACAGACCCACGGTATAAAAAGCAAACTTATGGTTTTACCAAAGGGAAAAGGAGGAAGAGAGAGTTTGGGATTAACATACATGCACCTACTATATACAAAATATATAACCAAAAACCTACTGTTACAGCACAAGGAACTATACTTAATATTTTGTAATAACCTATAAGGGAAAAGAATCTGAAAAAAAATATATATGTATGTAAAACACATCATAATTTTATCAATCACTCTGCTGTACACCTGAAACTAACACAACATATTGGGAATCAACTATGCTTCAAATTTTAAAAATTAAAACATTTTTAAAAGATGGATAGATTTCACTTAGAAATATTATTGGAATTGCATAATTAAGAATCTATTTAGGATTTTCATTTCATACCTGTAAGATAAATTATGTTATATATTTTTTGTTTGTGTGCACTGTCTGTAACACGGTTGGTTACCAAAGTTATACTAGCTTTATATATTGAGATAGGAAACTCTCTTTTCCTCTGCATTCTGTTTCTATAGATTATACATTCACTTTATTTGGACTTTCAAATTTACTTATGTATAGTTACACACAATAACTCTTTATAATTAAAAATTTGTTTGATATGTTATTATTTATTCCATTATAAATTAAATCTTTCCTTTGTTGTTTATCTGTCTTACTAAAGATTTATCTTATTGGTATTTTTAAAGATCAAGCCTTTGTTTTGCCAATAGTTTGTAACTGTTTCCTATTTCATTCCTTACTGCTTTCTCTGTCCACCTCTTTTCCCCATCCCCTCCTTCCTTCTTGAACCTCAGATGGAAAGGTTAAGTTAATCATGTTTCTGCAGTCAGTGTACGCATGAGCATCGAGTCATACAAGTTTCCTTTGCTTGTCTGCCCATCTGAGGCAGGCTCTCCGGAAAACAGAGCCCGAGGAAAAGGCATCTGAGGGCTAACGAGTTATTAAGAGATGCAATCCCCGGGGACAGAAGTGAGGATAAAGGAGACTGAGGCAGTGAGGAGGAAGAGCAGATGTGGGGCAGCAAGGAAATCTGGTTATTTGGTTTTGTAGAACTTTTCTTCCAAGAAGCTGAAAAAATATGACTGTTTCTCAGAACAGTACATGTGGGGAAGAGAGGCAAGAACTGATCCACTGGCTCACGCTTCCTACTGGTCAAAGCAACTGGTGAGCAGCTCTTGCTCGGTGTTGCAACATCTTGTACAGCTTTGTGTCACTGGGGCAGCTCCTGGCCGGGAGCTGATGTGTACAGCAGACGTGCCGGCAGGTGCCGGCAGGCTGTACCGGTGGGAGGCTGGCCCGTCCCACATAACTGGCCTCTGCAGCAGCAGCAGGGGCAGAGCAAAGTGGCCAAAGCCCCAGCAGGTGAGGCCGAGAGGATCTGAAACATCACCAGCAAAGTGACAGAAAAGCCCCTTTCTCTCCCTTCCTTTCTATCCTTACGAAGTCACATTCTCCACATTTAAATTACTCTTTAACATTTTTTACTTCTTCCATTCAGCACTACATTTGTTTGTTTGTTTTTTAAATTTTTATTATATATTTGAGCATAGTTGATTAACAATGTTGTATTAGTTTCTGGTGTACAACGAAGTGATTCAGTTATATTCAATACATATACACGTATCTATTCTTTTTCAAGTTTTTTTCCCAGTTAGCTTGTTACAGAATATTGAGCAGAGTTCCCTGTGCTATACAGTAGGTCCTTGTTGGTTATCCATTTTAAACCTAGCAGTGTGTACAGGCTATTTCTAACATTCCTCCATTACTTATGATATCTGTTGAAGTTTTGGGTTTATGGCTGTATCATTTGTGGTTTGCTGTGCGGGACCATAGATTCTCTTCTAGCTAATTTAAGCAGAAAAGGGTTTAGTAGAACATATTATCAGCAAGGAAGTCAGATACCTGAGCTTGGATCCTGTATAATTGGGAGTAGATCTGCATGAGAAATGTCCAGCCACACCGCGGCAGTGCTGTCCTGGAGCAGTACCATGGTGGTGGCCTGCCACTCAGCACCCAGGTCTTTTGGGACCAGATGCTCTGACACCTGCCTCAGCTTGCCCAGAAGAACCGCACCTCCACCACCACAAGCCAGTGTCTACCATTTACCTCTAGGTCTCCTGAAATAGGTCTGTTTGGCAGAGGCCAGGTCCCACGCAGAATTCTAGCTGTAATAAAAGTACAGAAAATGTAGTTTTTAGCTGTCTGACCTTGGTAGTTCAAGAATTCTACCAGACTGTACTTAAATGGGTACTGAGTCAGTGTACAATATCCACCACGAGTTCAGAAGTATCAATACAAGCAAATACTTTTCCTAATTTGTTAAAGAGCTTTTGAAAAATTACAAGTGCCTGTAGAGATTTCTCAAATGTTTTCTATGCACCACGGCCTCAAGGTCTGTTGTATGACTTTGTTGTTTGCTGAGTGTTTTTGTGAGAAAGAATGAGTAGGTACACAGAAGCCCTCGTGGGACCCTGACCCTAATTTATCTCCTCAGTTGCCCTGCTAAGCGTGGAGTTTGGGCCCCAAAGAGAGGGAAATGATTAGACAATCCACTTTTTGAAGGTACATTAAGTCACAAGGCAAGTTTACCATGATGAATATTTAAACATTTTGAAATATTCTGTCATAGCAATGTGATTATTCTCCAGTACGGTGAGCTATACTGAGAGGATTTCCGATGTTGAAGCATTGCCACATTCCTGGGGCAAACTCTGTATAACCATTTAAATAATATGATTATTTAAATAATCATATATATTAAATATAATCATTTAAATATAATCATTTAAATAATAGTTAATGTCTCCTGCTTTTTCCCCATGTTTCTATGAGCTCTTCATAAATATCACTGTTAATAGTCACATTTTAATTATTTCTAATTTTTGCTTTTATCAATAACACTCTAATATATTTTTGAACCAGAAGTAAACTATGGGATGCTAAATTGTTTTTTGAAAGAGTTGTACTAAACTACTCCCACCGGCAGGGAGGGAGTATGGCTATTTTGCTGCACCCTTAACCACATTGGGTATTTCGTCAAACATGGGAATAAAAATCTTTGCTAATTTTAAAGCAGAGAATCGGTATCTAGTTGTTTGAATTTCCATTTTGATCATTAGTGAGATTAGAGATTTTCCCAAGTGTTGGAAAGCCAGTATTACTTCTTTTTTTCCCCTCTTTTTAAGAAAAACTTTATTAAAATCTCACATGCAGAGAAGTGCTCAGACTTAATATACATCTATATGTAGAACACTACACCCCAAAACAGCAAAATACACATTCTCCTCAAGAGCATGTGAAACATTTTCCAATATAAGTAAAACACCATAAAACAAGTCTCAAAAAATTAAAGTCTTATACTCAGGAAATGACATTTATACCATTTATTCTTTAAAACTGACATATTTCTCCATTGTCATCAGAACACTTAATTTGTGTTATAGAAACAAGTTCCCTTCTACTGCAAAGATATCTTCTGTCTTATTTCATTTTTTATGTAATTTTTTTTCTGTCTTATTTTAAAACCCAAATCCCAGTTTAATGACAATGTCACGTAGCTGAGAACACTAAACTTCAGTTTGGTTCTTTGGGATTACTTTTATTAGCTGATTTTTGTTTTGAGCCACCAGGAGCCATTTTATGTTGTTTTCTCTTCATCATCCAACTTTTCACTAAGTTGGAGCAAATACAGATTCTGAAATCTATATTATTTTAGTACTTAGGAACTGTTTAGGGAAGTCATTGTCACGTATCCCAAGTGTCTGAGAATGCCATCCAATTTAGAAGGCACACCTAAAACCAAGAAACAATCAAATGACTGACTTTTCCCCCCACTCACTGTGACTAAGAGGGAGTGTTTTCATCTTCACAATAAGAGGAAATCTCATTTCTTTGGAAAAAGATTTCCAGTGTTATCTCTATTCACATTGCCTAAGAAGAAATTATAATAGCAAATAGTTTTGTTTTAAAAGTAAGGATGATTTGGGGTTATGAAGAGTTGTCTTTTTTTTTTTTTTTAAAGATCTCTGAGTCAACGTTAAGGGCAGATTTATTTTAAATGGCAACGTGACCAGCAAAGCTTGAAAAATTCTCAGCAATGTGTCCGTGGAGTGTTTTACAAAGTCCACTTCAAGTCTCATCTTCACGCCCTACTGCAGAGTTAAAGTTTGTGACTAATTACTTTCACTATCTGAATTCACAAACATGGTTTTCTTTTTTGAAATTTAAAGCAGTTTGATTACTTTCGTCTTTCTCAAGACTCAAAAGAAAAAGCATGTTCATATGCTGGATGTTTTATAAGTAGGATATTTTCTTGTCATGAACTGAATTAATAGGCTTAAGAAACAATGATAACAGATAAGCATTTTCTCAGTTGGGCAACTTTTATGCCAAATGATAATACCTAACAGTTTCCTGTAAATACTGTGTCTTTTTTTTCCCAGAATGGATCACAGACATCAATTATTGGCATATTTATATATAGAGAAGTATTTTTGCCTGATTTGGCTATGATGAAATTTG
The DNA here is from genome assembly GCF_000442215.2 of Lipotes vexillifer. Classification (NCBI taxonomy): domain Eukaryota; kingdom Metazoa; phylum Chordata; class Mammalia; order Artiodactyla; family Lipotidae; genus Lipotes; species Lipotes vexillifer. The sequence goes on from NW_006773710.1 coordinate 922,162, forward strand.
TCAAATAGAAGAAGTTATGTTTATTGTTATAAATAGGGTTATATTTTGAGAAAGGAATGTAAAACAGAGGAGAGAAATTGTGTAGATGAGCAAAGATAGAGCCAACCACAGAAAGAGTAATATAATGAAAAAAGTAATTCAACATTTTAAAGTAATGATAGCTTACTATGTATACTATGACCTAGAGAAAAATATATGGGATCACAAGCAAATTCACTGCTTAGTTAGATTATAAATAATAACAAGACATTGGTTATGTTATATGAGTAACATATATATATATATATATATATATACATATATATACACATATATTTATATACACTTATATACATTACCAAATGTAAAATAGCTAGCTAGTGGGAATCAGCTGCATAGCACAGGGAGCTCAGCTCGGTGCTTTGTGACCACCTAGAGGGGTGGGATAGGGAGGGTGGGAGGGAGAGGCAAGAGGGAGGGGATATGGGGATATATGTAAACGTATAGCTGATTCACTTTGTTATACAGCAGAAACTAACACACCATTGTAAAGCAATTATACTCCAATAAAGATGTTAAAAAAAAAAAAGTTCTACAGAGAACAAACTAGTCGTTACCGGTGGGGAGAGGGAAGGGGGGAGGGGCAAGACAGGGGGAGAGGATTAAGAGGTACAGAATATGTACATTTTATGTATAAAAGAAGTAAGATCCAAGGATATATTATACAGCATAGGGAAAATAGCCAATATTTTATAATATATATTTTAAATAGCATATAATCTACAACAATATTGAATCACTATGTTGTATACCTAAGATAAATACAATGTTGTAAATAAGCTACACGTTAATTTTAAAAAAAGTACACTATGTAAACAGCTATATTTGTACCATGATATATTCTAACATAACATTTAAATTTTCATTATTATATATTTCGGTTCCTAAACTGACAGAATTTTAAGCATTCATCTTAAACTCATTACAGTGAAATCTTTGTAGTATTTTTTCTTTAAAAGTTTAAAATGTTTTTCACTGTTTGCCAAAGTGAGAAGTACAAAGTACCTTTTAAATATTTTACTTTGTTTTCTAGCCAATATTATCTGGAATTGCTCATAGAATATTTATCATAAATTAAGCACTTGCAACATGAATGATATGGCCATCATGCACAATTATTTCCTAGAGAAAAGCTTGTTTATGGCATCAAATATAGATAAATCACACCATAGTATAGTCAGTAATCTTTATCAGTACACTGAGGACCAGAAAATGAAACAACTCAGCGCAGTTTGGGCTTTAGGATATTATTCATGTTGAAAAGCAAGGTTCTCGTATTTGGTTGCAAAGAGATGAGACCCCAGGTAGTGCTACTTCTCATTTATTATAATAACATTATGCAATTTCTTCATACTGCAATTCTATTAGATTGCTGGAGAGGACTCACAATTCAAGGTGCAAAGCAGGAATAAGCACTTTCATTGCCATCTGTAGCTGAACGTGAGGTAGGGAGTAATCTATCGTGCATCAAATGAGAACAATCATTCTGCAGGACATCAGGCTCTAGATTCCAAGATCTGGAATGAAAGGACTTGGCATAGCATGTGTCACGCTAAGCAGAAATGTGCCATCTTTTAAAAACCTCATTGTGTAAGATTTGCTGCTTACCTGACTGGCTGTCTATTCTGGGCTTTTGAAGTTTGATCACAATTTCCAGTGGGGGTCTAAATGTCTATCTCTAAATCTGTCAGTAGGGGCTCTTTAACTCAGCACTCTATAAAGGTAGCAAGAATTAATAGGCTCAGATTTTAGCTGAAGCTCTGCTACAAATTACCTTCATACTATGCATGTGTCACTTAGCCTTTCTTTTCTCTTTCC